>NC_081414.1:204337510-204669072 GCF_030272615.1 Cryptomeria japonica
GAGTGGATGAAAGACCAGCATGAGGAACTATCATGGGGCCAATAGGAATATACACAAAAAATACACAAATCGTGATGGATTTTGAAGTATTGGATAAGGATATCAAATTCTGGGTGGGGGGAATTTTAGTTGGTGGGATTGCAAAAGATTGATTTTTAATTGCCAATTTTGAGATTTAGGAACCCAAATGGGTATAAGAATTTAAGAATTGGGATGGAATGTTTACACTTAGATTGAGGATTTGATGACTGGGAAGTTGGGTAAAAAATTTAGATTTGGGATGGATTTAGCATTTGATATGTGGATTTAAATGCTTCTCTTGGATTCATTGCTTCTTTTTATTTTGGGACCAATTTTATTCTCACGCTTTATTTTTTATTAATAGTCCTATGTACCCTTTTTGATCTATTTTAATTTTGGATTTCATTTTGAGTAGGCATAACATATCGCTATTTTATGATATGGTGATCCTTAGATTCTTTGAGATTATTTTCTTGATATTCTTTTCCATTCAAATAACTTCCAAGGTTGAAGCTATAGATCCATGAGGAAATATTATCTTGAAATCACATTAATTTTCTAATAGCTTCATCATTTTGGAATAATTCTATTGATGTGTTCTTTTCTTTATTTGGATTAGGTAGTTTAGGTGATGGATAGTCAATTTTAGGGTTAGGAATGATGGTATTAATGAAATGAGCGGTTGTGGGGTTGATGGGATTAATGAAATGATTGGTGCTAAAATTATAAATAGTAGCAATGAGAAGTACCTATTTATATATTGGAAGAAAACGTGTAGGATTATAAAGATATTACCAATATTTTTGGAGCACATTTCTTTCGATCTATATTTAGGCCATAAATTTTATTTTTTTTAACATGTATAGGCTATAGGATACCTTGCTCATGAAGGCCTAATCTATTTCCTTAATAACTCATGCTCTAATAGATTTTAAATTTGCAACATGAGTTACTTGTTGCTTTTGAAACATGATGTGAGTGTGTTTTTAGGTAGGTAGGGATTTGTTGTATTTGTTGTTTCCTTGGTATTGAGAAATTTAGATTGCATTAATATGGCAAAACAAAGATAATATGATGGATGGAATTTATATGGTTTCTTTGATTATAAAATGGATTGTCTTTTATTATTAAATCTTGATTTAGGTGGACTCATTTGAAAATTCTTTAAAAAACTATCTTTACATGTCTATATTTCCTTGGATGAGAAAAGGTGAAAGTGGTGTTTTTCCTTGATATTTCCACTATAAATTGGTGTATGGATATGATATTCAAGTTTCACACAAGGATGGAGCAGGTATTTGATGATTATGTATTTTTTATTTGATAAAACTATTAAAAAACTAGAACTTTCTTTCTCGTATACATAGACTTGAATAAATAACAGTACTAGGAGGATCTTTGGCTTTTTTAATGGTCTTGGCATTGGTGTGTTATGCCCCTATCCCTATAGTGAGTTTTGTATTATGAATTTTCGTCTTATAGATACCTTAATTCTTAAATAAGTTACATAATTATTCTTATAATTATTCTAAAGATTAGTTTGGAAGTTAATTTATTATTTGGATTGGTTTTAATTTTATATTTGGGTTTGGATTTGTGGTGTTTAGTGTTAGATTTCAACCTTGTTTAAGAGGATTTTTTTTTGGTATATTCAAATTTATTTCTTAATCTGGGATGGATGTTTACAAATATTTATATTAAAAGGGTGTTCATGTTTTTTACAAAAGAATGCATACCAAGAACAAGAATAAGTTATTTTATTCAAGGTGGTTTTTACATTATTTTGTGAACAACAATATGCCTAGTTATGGAAGTTATGGACCAGTAGGAGGAATTAACTTCTTTCATCATTAAATATCACACAAAATAATAAGAGGGGAGCATACATAACCTACTTACCTTTATTTAGGGGAATAAAATGAGTTCCTCTTGATTTTAACCACTTATCAACGCATCATACCATACATGCCCAAAATTTTATGTTTGTCATGAAAAATACTACTATGTGTCCTATTTATGTGCAATGGTACATGAGGCCAAAATTTTTTAATGATATCTCTATCTAGAAGCATGTGGTTGGGTTCAACACCTTCTAATTTACCTTGCTCTTTCAAATTGGAAAATAATATTGTTGGCAATATGGAAACACTTACATATTTATAAATCTTCTCTCCTCCTTTGATATAGAGGAAAAATCACATAATATAGAATGCAAGGACTCCTCCTATCTATAATATTTTTACCAAAAATACTCCCTCTAAGATGGAGATGCCCAAAAAAATGATGCTATGTACAAAAATTCTTCAATAAATCCAAAAAGTGATACTATGCAAATCTATACAAAGACAAAATTTTCTTATCTACAAAAATCCTCCTACTCTTTTAGGGCATGATGTGCTTGTATAAAACATTTAGCTGGGAAAAAGGTGCATCTTAGTTCTTCTTTTCGGATACCAACAAGTGTGATTAGAATTAAAGCTTGATGTATAGGTCTTTTGCTTCCTCAATAGAGTTAGACACCCTCATACCCTATAAAACATTTTTTGCCTCTATCAAGATACTAGCTAGAGAAGCTAACCTAAGACTCACTACTTCCCTTAACTTGCCAACCTCCCCTTTGGTGTATTCTCTTTGTTCTAGTATTTTCTTCAATGTGGAGTGTAGGTCCTACTTTTTTTTCTAATGGCACCATCCTTGTCTTGTAAGGGATCATACCTATTTTCTAGCTAAATTATATGTGACTCAATAGAGTCACCCTTACTCTTTATGTTCTCAGTAGAGTCTTTCCATTTCAAACAAAAATGATACAAAATAGTGGCTTCCTCCAAATGTTCTTTAATTCTTCTAAAAAAGTATTATGTGGCTTAGCACATTTGTCTACTACATTAAATTCAACCTCTTGTTATTAAAAAAAATTTCTACCTCTTATTTGAGCTTGGATGAATGAGTCTTGAATGATTCTATTAAATTATTTAGTTGTAGTGCTTCAAGAACTTCATCTTGATTCATCTCCAATGCTTCTTCCATCATCTAAAATCCCTCTACCTATTGTTGTAAAATATCTTGCCTTGCAAGTATATTGAAGAATATTACCTAATTTAATCTTATGGAGATAGGATATGCTTGACAAATCAACTTGTCTCCCAGTGTGGGGACTTGTAACATTTGTGGAGAGATTACCAGTTGAATATGGATTTGTTGTGCAAGGAATTCCTTGATGGAATCCACGGGGAAGAGGAGGAAGATGATTCATGATATTTATTTGTGCCCTCATCTACCTACTCCTCGTCATTGCTAGGATTCTCTATATTTCCTAGAGGAAGATTCCCTTCTTTTTCTTGCTTTTCTTGTTCATCATGCCCTTCATGCATTGTATTCTTTTTTACTACACCATTTCCTATTTTCTCCAAAATGTTGTGTTCTTAATCTTGACTTGTATTCCATGGAGGAGGGACACCTAACTCGCCTTTATTTTTTTGTACCAGTGTTCTCCAAAGGAGCAGTCTCCTCATTATGTTTATCATCCTTCTTACTCTCATCACTCCTTGTCAAGGGAACATCAAAAGCTAATAATTCAATGTCTTGGGTAGACACATCAAGTATATTCTATAAATAAAAATCATCTGAATGAACTTGTTCCTCATTAGTATTTTTAGCCTCCTTCATTTATTCAAAAAATTTGGGCATCTTCTCTTATGTTTCTATCTTCATCATTTCTATTTCTTTTTTATCTTTGCCAATTAGGGTATTCACCCTTTGTTTGGTTTGGAACTCTTGTGCTTACATTTGTGATAGTCTAGCCCTTTCTTCTTTAGAAATAGATGATCTGACCTTGTCTAAATCTTGTTGTCTCATCTTGGCTTCCTCAACAACTGTTGAATTACTTTTATCACTAAGTAAATCTGTAAGACTTTCTAGAAGTTGGTCAATAATCTCATTAAGACCCACATTATAACCCATCATATACATAAAAATGTCCTTCTCAATTGTGTCCTTGTTAATAGGAGGTGACTCATCATACACCTCTTCTATCTCATTAAGTGTTCCATATTATACAATTATATTAATAGTAGCCTCAAGTTGTAAAGGTTCATATGCTAGTATTTCCAAAGAAGCCTTATTTGTTTTCTTCTCCTTTCCTTTCTCTTTTCCTTTTGAAATTCCTTCTTCCTCTCCTTGTATTATTATCTTATCTCTTCTCTTCAATTTAGAATATTTTTATTCTTCTTCCTCCTCCTCATCATCATCAACAATCACTATTTTGGTCTTTTGCCTCTTGGCCTGCTACTTGGTTCTTTACTTCTCTACTGGAGTCTTTGTTTGCATCATTACATCAGTTGTATTATTCTTTTTCTTGGAGGTGTTTGAGGAGGTCTAAAAATTTTAGGAGTAGTAGGAATAGAGGTATAACTACTTGTTCTTCTAGTCCCATGTGGAGATTGTGGAGTGGTAGCAGGAACTTGTGGTACTCTTAGATGAAATCCATAACTTCTTCTCCAGATCTACTTTGGTCTTTTCAAATATTTCATCTACCTTCTTCATCACTATCTTATTTATTATCTCATTATATGTCCCAAATATCTCAACATCAAGATCCTTAGGCTTGTTGAGCAGGATGTTAGCATCTTATATCCATTCAGGTTCGGAGACATCATAGGGAAACACAGGTATCCAAGTAGTCCTAGGTTCAACTGCCTCCATGTACAACAATTGTCCATATCCACCATGAAAGTGATAACACTTTTGTAATTCTCTACAATTTATGATGGTATCCTATACCTCATTTGCATTTCATTTTGAAATATCCTGAAGAGTCCCTAATAAATTGTGTCAAATGTCTTAATATCTGAAAATCTCTACATATGATCCGTAATCTTGAAATCTGTAAGAAGATCTCTTCTCCAAACCACACTCTTCAACCCAAGCAATTCCTTCATGAAATAGAATATTATACAATTAATAAGGGAGCCATATGAGAAGTTTTATCTAGTCTCCTTTATCCTATGTAGGTTCTCCGTCAATTGTTATGACAAGAAATCACAAAGATCATAGTCTTTTCCTTCCTTCATCATTTAATATGCAATGTAAATGGCAATGATGGTAGCATATCCTTCCCTATTAGTGAAATAATTATTGTATGCAATGCCCATACTAGAAAACCTAACCCCTAGGATAGTGATATCATTCACAATAAGTGTCTTTTTGTCATTTTTTTCTTTGGTGAGTTTCATGACCTTGTCATCCTTTACTAACTTCAATGTTGGTATAGATCTGGTAGAGCATAACCCAAACACATCTTGTATTGCTTCATTTTGTATCCTATAGGGTTGATCAAGACAAATAAACTCTACCCATAAACTAGAGTTTAGAAAGGATACTAGAGTTTAAAATATGTATCAACCCTATGATAAAATAGCCAATAGTGGCATGTTGTGATGGTTAAGTTGTTGTGTTGTTGATCTTGCTATCAAGGTTCAAGCCCCAGTGGTTCATAGCTCTAGGTTAAAAGTGTTTACCTCTTAAAAATAAAAATTAAAAACCCTATGATATAATAATATATGCTTAAAATAGAGTTTAGAAATATGATAAAATGCTTCACCCTTGTTGGTCTTAGTAGATTTATATGGATCTGTTTCTTAAACTTGGGCCTTGGACTCTCCACAATTTTAGCTACCATAGGCATTGTGATGATTAACCTTCCAAAACTTAGGTTTCAACAAGAAAATTAACCAAAAGTGCCTAGAAATATAGCCACTAGGGTTTTCATGTAGGAACTTTTGAAAAAAAAATTCTCTTCTTAGCTCTTGAACCTCTTGAATGCATTGAATGAGATAAAATATGATCATGTATCACTTATATATCCTTCACATTTTCCCTAGTTGCTCAAGATTGCATGCATTTAGGTTTTTTATAGCTTTAAACTATTTTAGATAATATCAGGGATTTTTTAACATTCAACAATATTCTGCAAACAAATAATTTGCTCCAAAAACTTGACCCAATGTCATAATATCACTAGTCAAACATATCCATGTCATCATTAACTTGTATTCTAAAGACGTCAACACCTTTGACTTCATAAGGGTTTGAAAAGTCTACAATTACAAATTCCCCTAAACTGGTACTTTCATTTAGTTTTTGAAAGATCCATCTACATCAGGATATAGGTACAGATCCATCCTTTACTTCACTTTCTTCCTTCTTCTTCCAAATTTTATCCATCTCCTTCTTTTGCTAAACTAGACCAACCTTCTTTTGTGGAGTATAAGGTCTCATATTCTTTCCATTGCAAATGCCTACAACCTTCTCCTGAATTATTTGAGCATTATGTGTTGGCCCAAATGAAGAAACCCACTAAACTAATGAAGACAACATTCATGTGTGTTCAACAAATATTGTGTCAAAATGATAGCCCTTCTTTGGGGTGAGCATTCCAATTCTCAATCTATTTGGTTTACCTTAATGCTTTGGATCAATACACTAATTAATAAAATTCAAGGGAAATCCTATAAAGAGCAGAAAAAAATCTTTTAATCCCCAAAATTACCTTGTAGCACAAGGGAACAACATGCACAAGTTATCTTCTTCAAATTAAAGTAAATAAAATGATGATAATAAAATATTTTCATTCTCTAGATCATCTTGTTGTGCAAAGGGAGAGTATACGCACTTGGAAACAAAGAAAACAAGGGCTCATTCCATTAGTATACATTTTTGTAACTATTTATAGTGAGTGAAGATAGATCCTTGGACATGTGAATCTAAATAAATAAATAAAATTGGTTGTTTTCACAAATATTTTTAACAAATAATATGATGTAAAAAATATAAGGTTGGCACAAATAAATTGTGAAAAATGATTAGTAAAAATCACAAAATCATATTAGCAAGTTATGTTTGTTTCTAATTTTAAGAGTTTTTAAACTCTCTAGAAGTATGAAAAAGGAACCTTTAAGTTTAGTATGTCACAATTATTGAAGGTTTGTGAACATTTAGAAAGTGTGACACAATTCTTAAGTTCATAAAAATGCAAAAAAATAGAAAGAACTCTACACAAAGCAAAAAAAGTTGATGAATTTTTTTAACATATGACAATGAGAAAGAATAAGTTCACCAAATTCACATTGAAATTGCAAAATTCACAAATTCATAAGCTATACAAAAAGGTTAATAAATCTTATAGAATGACAAAATTGTGGCAAGATGAAAATGATGTAAGAGAGAAAGTGAAAAGAAAGAAAGAAAGAAAGAGAAGAAAAAATATGAATGAGTTCTAAATTTCACAAAGTTTACAAGCTTGTAATGCCTCCAAAATACAAGTTAGAAAAAAACTAAAATCTTTGACCTATGTGATAAAGGAAAATTGAAAATTGAGGAGCACTAGCTACTGTGGTTAACTTGCATGCTGATCTAAGTCACACATTCGGGTAGGATTCATTACTAGCCATAGATTTTATTAATTTAAAGAGGTGAATGCACCCATTCTAGACATAGCTTTCAATCTACATGGAAAAATCTTTCTAAAATTGTTCTAATCACTTGTGTTCAAGTAATTGATCGAAAGATGAAAACCCTTTGGTTTTCTAAAGATCAATGGATGAAAAAAAAATATTGCAAGGATTAGAGAATGAAGGAATGTTTTCTAAACATCAATTGATGAAAATATTTTTTGCAAGGATTAGAGAATGAAAAGATCAATGGATGAAAATAGTTTTTTTTTTTGCAAGGATTAGAGAATGAAAATCCTTCAGTTTTGTATGACAACATCACTCAAAGGTTGTGAATGAGCTTTCATGAGTTGCAAGCTTCAATTGTGTGAATTTTCTCTAATGTGTAGTTATTTATTGTAGTTTCAACATAGTAGTTTCAATTTTTATTATTGTAGCTACTATGTATGTTACTATTGTAGTATATTTTGATGTATTTCAAGTTCAATTATAAATATATACATGTTAAAACTTTTTTAATTCATTAGTTTCAATTGTCAATCTACGTTGTTGACTTTCATTAAAAAAAAAAGGAATTTTAGATTTCTACAAATTATCAATAAAACATTCAAATTTAAACTTTATTTTCAAAAAATATTTTTTAGAATTATTACAGCAGTATCAAAGTTAAAGATTTTGCTATCTTGCAAAATATTTTGATGATTAACGTTTAAGGATTGGAATAAAAGACTTAGTCATAGGAAAAGAAGTTATACTAGATAGAAATAACAGAACAAATATAAAAAATAACATTGTAGACTAAATAAAAAGGAAGCTTGATCTAATGAATAACATGATGGCGGTTCTGCAGTCTGTTGCTGCTACTGTTTGGAATCCTACAGGGTCCTCCTCGTTGGACCACTCTCTTGTTGGTCTCAATGATAGTATCGCCTGGATTATGGTTTGTCGTAGGCGGAAGGGGAATTCTTCCCCCCTCCCCCGAACCCCTCCTTGTCTTGGCTCAGATGACCCACTTCATTGAGCGTGTTTGGGTTGTTTTCGGTTAAGAGTTAGTACCCTTATTTTCTGTTGTCATTTTTGTACTTTTATAGTCTCTAACTATGTTAAGGATCAACACCCTGATTGTCGCTTCTTTTTTAATCAAAAACATGATGAACAGAAGTGATTGAAAAGCTGAACAATAACATGAATACTTGCATTGTATAAAATGGTGAAGTGAGATCTTTAGGAGCCAATAATAGCAACAAATTTGAACATATAGATGCATGAGACCATATATAATATTCTCTCTGTGAGCCTACACATCTTAAATTTAGCAGCGGTCTAAATCTGTTCTCAACGTGCACATCATTTAAGACAAAGCAATCTCTACCATCAAAAAACAATGGCCAAATATTTAGCCGAAGAACTTCAATTTCGTCGATGAAGAAACTTTTAGATTTGTATAATTTATACGAGGCTCTGTATCATATCCCAATTTTATCACTTGTTTGTCGTTACAGGCCTAGATAACTCCAGATGTCAGATTTTAAATATTTAATTGTATGATTTTTTATCAGGTTGTTTTAGATAATCAGATAAGTGATATTTTTTATTTATCTGTAATGATCTATTACACATCCCAAAATATCTCTCCCTTGAAAAACTAAATGCTAGACTAAAATCTCAATACTTTTGATAGTAATTGTATGCCTTAATAAGAATTTGATAATGAAGGGATGTTGCTCATTTTATATCTTGCAAAACCTTTGGTTAAATTATCTAAGATTCGTGTAAATTGGAGTTGCAGAGACTGTAAATAAAATTGCTCAGAAAAGACATTGTAGATTGAAGTGTCATAATCTCTAGGAGTGTCAGATGCTGTTCTTAAAGGACAGGATAGGCCTCGACTTGAATACTAGCACAAGAAAACAAGAATCTGAAGGCATTTTGGCATTGCAGAAAATTTAATGTAAAGATTCAGTTTTGGATTTGGACGTAGAGTTTATGACGATCCGGATTTTCTGGAATGGATTTGTCTGGTGTTTAAAGGAATAGAATGTGATGATGAAGAAATCATCAAATTCTCGTGGTCGCATGCCAAAAACAAATAACAAAAGCCAGATTTAATGATGAGATGAAGATGGAATTGGGGCCACCTATACCAGATAAGCCAGGGACGTAAAATGCAGGGATGGACGATGGACCTTCTTTTCCGCTATCATTACATTATTGTGTAGGATATCAAGCAGGTCCACTATTGTAAGCGGGGCCTGCCCTATTAATAAAGTGGATTATGATACCCAATTCAGATATTTATAAGAAAAATAATAATTTACCCTCAAGAATGGTAGATTAAAGAGTTTAAATAAGTCTAATAATAATCTGGGTCTGGTTAGAAAGTTTCTTGTGGGAAAGTATGAAGTCATGAGGTTCAGTTTTTTTCTTGTCCACGTGGTATCTATGTGTCATGTCAGCACGGCCGGTCACATTAAAAATTTTGTTCGATTTCTGTAATCGAAAAAGCAAAAAAGCAACAGATTATGTGATATCATATTAATGCATAAAAAAAAATAACCAAGTGCTCTGCTCTTTTTTTAAGTCTTTTCGAACACTGAACAAAAAGCATTCTGAAGTGACATCATATTTGATGATGTGGACCTAGAACCTTGATTATAAGTAGGGGCCTTTTCAAGTATGCTATAGTAAAAAATTGAGAGCGATTCAAAATTCTCATGTATGACTTTGAGAGGTGCATAGTTAGATCGCTCAACTACTAAGGTCTGTATCATATTCCAATTTAATCACTTGTTTGTCACTACAAGCCTGGATCACATCAAGCAAGGGCAACTCCAAATGTGAGATTGTAAATATGTAATCAAATATGATTCCAGGGTCAGTTCATTCCATTTGGCTATCATTTTAGGTAGTTTTGTTTGTGGGTACGATTTTTGATTTGTGTTGTGTGTTTGAATGAAGATTTTTTCACGTCATTAGAGTTCTTTTAAAAACTAAACTTAAGATCGCTGAACTAAACTCTAGATTTCTCTTAATAATGAAAAATAAAACATAATTGTATATTGAGAACAATCTAATAATGAAAGGATGTTGCTCAATCAAACCATGCTAGGAGCTTGTTCAGGTATATAATGCAGTTCCAAAACGATCCATAAACACCACAGGCCGCATGATCAATGAAATTTAACGACACTCATTTTATAACTTGCAAAAACTCTGGTTAAAATGTCTAAGATTCGTGTAAATTGGAGTTGCAAACTCTGAAAATAATGTTGCTCAAAAAAGACATTGTAAATTGGAGTGTCACACTCTCTGGGCGTCTCAGATGCCTTCAATGTAATCAATGTTGTTAAAAGGACAGGATAAGCCTCAACTTGAATACCACCAAAAGAAAACAAGAGACTTCGGTAGTGCAGAAAACTTTATGTGAAGATTCGGTTTTGGAATTGCACAGAGAATTTGTGACGATCCGGATTTTCTGGATGGATTTGTCTGGTCTTAAAAGGAATAGAATGACGAATTAAACTTATCCCTTTAGATTCGCTAGGAACAGTTACGTCTCATTACTGTGGATGAATTTCCGTGCACTGCAAATTCTTTTTCGTTGGCCAGAGTAAAACATCAAGAAAAGTTGAAAGCTAGGGGAAAGGACGAAATGCCAGAAACAAAACCCAAATTTAATGATGAGATGAAGGTGGAATGTGCACCAGATAAGCCATGGAAGTGAATTCAAGGTAAAAGGCATGGATGGATTGGACATTATTGTAAGATATCAAGCAGGTCCACTACTATAAGTGGGCGGACCTTACTAATGAAAGTGGATTATGATACCCAAATCAGGCATTTATAAGAGATAATTTATTCTCAACCATTTATTTTGGATTAAATATTTTGAAGTGTAAAAATCACAGGTGTTTATTATATAGTTTTTTTTAAATAGATTAGGGAGAGGATTCATTAATTGAGTATGTTTTAATAGTTGTGATAATATTTGTTGATTTAATGTTTAATATTTATAAAGTATAGTATTAGTAGTTGTGACTTTAAAATTGTTAATGTTGATCATAAAATACTCATAATTGAATGAAATGTATTTTTAGAACTAAAAAATAACAAATCATATGATATAATTTAATGAAAAAATATTATAATTTAATTTACAGTTATTAATATACTCTATTTTTTTTTTTAAATTACATACTTTAAAAAAACATCCCTAAAAAATTATAATGTTAAGTAAGACCTAATTGTTAGGAATGTGAAGCCCAACGGTCAGATGACCTTTCATCTTCTCCCGACTATTCGTTTCATAGATGAATATGATTATAAATGGCTGTGTGCAGCCCATGTATGAGGTGTATTGAAAGTTGATTAATAGAAGTTATTCCCTGCTTTGAGTGTGGATGTAGGCAAATTTGCCGAACCACGATAAATCGTGTGTTGTTTGCCTTTTCTGTTTTTGTTATGTGTTTTCTCTGCTCGTTTTTTTAAACTAACAATTGGTATCAGAGCCATGGTTGGCTTGAGCAGAGATGGAAAGGTAGATAGATAGAGGATTGAAAATTCTCGAGAAGATGCAGAAGTTCGAAGGTAGAGAAACCGGTTGCTGGTATTGTGACAAGCCAGGCCACGTCAAAAGAAATTGTTGGTCTTTCAAGAAGGCTGAAAGGCAACCAGAAATTGTAGACACTGATTTAGTCATTGAGGAATTTCTTGCAAATTTAGACTCGGTGGAAAGTAAAATTGTGCAAGTGAAGGCTAAAACGAAGCGTCGTGTACATTGGTGGGATGGCTAGAAAGATGAGGAGAATTTGGACTTGAAAGATGATAAGATTAATAGTGAAGTCGAAGAATTTCAAGAGAATGATGATTGTCCCCAAACTGCTAAAGAGAGACGGCCTATCGAGACCCAGATTCAATTCGCTGTTGAGTTTACCTCCCGAGACAAGGAGGAGCAGAGTTGTGGCCCTGGGAAGCTTAGCAATGACGAGAGGATATCCACAGATGGCCCAAAGCAAGCAGAATTTGCTGCACATGCCACTAATGACATGTCATTGTTTCCTTGGTTGAAGGAGGACCAGGAGGGGAGTCCAAACAACGTCGTCATGGAGAAGGAAGGTGGTCAAAGTCTCGCGGTTTCCATGTTTCCAGAGGTGTTGGGAGTTTTCAGTTGCACACAATCAGAAGAGAAAGTTGTTTTTGTACATGATGTTGGCTTTGATAAGGCTTCAGAGGGCTCTATAGATAGCCTAGCTTTGGAGAAGATAGAGCGGAGTCAAAGAGACAACATCATGAAGTACCATGACAAATGGGAAGAGGAGGAGTTTTTGAATGAATTTAACAAGGCCTTTGTGAATGACGCCCTCATTGAAGATAAACTCGCACTGGACTGGGAGGCATCTGAAGATCGGTCTTGGTTCGTATCCTCCCACGCTCTTCTCAAACCCTCGCCTGATCGAGAGCAAGATGAGTACACAGAGGTTTATAAGGCTTCGTGTATTGATGCAGTAGGAGGCATATTGGCGCCTATCCAGCCATGGTCCAGGGTGGTGTTTATAAATACAGAGTCTCCTGTGAATTACGTGGACGGTTTGGAAGGCACAGAGCAGAAGAAATACCTGGGGCTAGAAGAGCATGCCCATTGTTTTGGGGTCTTCAAAGAAAGTGAACCTGCTCGAATTAGGAGTGATGAGGACTGTGCTCCGCATTCGTATTTGCCGTCACACAATAAAGAGAAGGTGCACCAGTTTGTTACTATTAACTGTGATGGGGCTAACGAGGTGTTGTTGTGGATGTGCGCAGTTCTTCAAGCCACAGTGGTGTCCATCCTAAATTCTCTACATCCATGTGGCATCGCATCTGATCACGGACCCCCTATGATGGGTGATATTTCAGCAGTGATGTGCGAGATGATTGAAGATGCTCTGTTCAGCTTTGGAATGCATGCCAATCCTAGCGATATTGAGAATGCAACTAATGTGATGATGGTGAGAATACAAGTAGATGAACGACTGTCCTTGGAGCAGAGGCGAAACTACAGAAGTGTTGCAGATGTGGTGGTTGTGGCTTCGAATCCTCTAAATTTGGAAGGAATACGTATGATACCTGTGGTAGTGTCATTTTGTAAGGGATATGTTGAATTTGAAACTTGGTGCCCAGCCAAGTGTAAAGTGCTTCTCAATTTCTCGGAGATGGTCAAGCTAATTTTGGCGGTGGAAGCTGAATCCTATGGTAGTGGACACTGTTTTGACAAGGATCATTATTACAACTATTATGATGACCGTTATGGTGTTCGCTATGGTGAAACGGACCATGGAGCTAATAGTAGGGTCCACTATGGCATTGGAGAGGGCAGTGTTCACGTTGAGGTGTATAAGATTTACAGTTCGGAGGATGGAGCTCTTCATTATGGATTAATATGCAAGTTTGTGCCTGAAAGAGTAATAGGCACTAATATTTTTGACTCCGATTTGACTTGGCAAAGGCTTGTCCGAAGCGTGCGTGAGCAGGAGTTCGTGAAGTTAAAATCTTGTGAGCAGGATGTAATGTGACCCGAATTGGAAGCAGGGATGTCGTTATTCATGGCTGTACCGGTTGGCCTTCATGGGGGAGATTGTTAGGAATGTGAAGCCCAACGATCAGATGACCTTTCGTCTTCTCCCGGCTATTCGTTTCATAGATGAATATGATTATAAATGGCTGTGTGCAGCCCATGTATGAGGTGTATTGAAAGTTGATTAATAGAAGTTATTCCCTGCTTTGAGTGTGGATGTAGGCAAATTTGCCGAACCACGATAAATCGTGTGTTGTTTGCCTTTTCTGTTTTTGTTATGTGTTTTCTCTGCTCGTTTTTTTAAACTAACACTAATGAACCTATTTCCAAACGCAAACTTTAATCTTAACTAATACCCTATGCTTTATTTTGAACCTTCCTTTTGGCATTAAATGATATGTTTAGCATTGAATTGATATGTTAGCATTAATATGAAAAAGATTTTGGTTGGGGCTAGGGTTTCGGGAGTTTTTTTGTGGGTGATTTTTGCTATAAGAGGCTGGAAGGCTTTTGAGTTTCTGTTTTAACCTATTTTTCAAGCATTTTCCTACACCATGATGTGATATTCTTGGCCTATTCTAAGGTCTTGTGGGAAGGTCTATTGGACAAATGGCTGTGGTAATTTGTATAGGAGTGGGGATATTTGGGGATATCTTGTGGATTGGAGAATGTGGTATTTCTATGTCTACTATTGAGTTGTAAAAAGATATATTGATTTCATTTTCAAGCAGTTGAAGTTTGTTTCAATGGGTTCTTGAAAAGTTACGGGTTGATTGAACTTGCATAGGAAAATTGATAAGTGTGGTTGAATTGGAATAGTATTAATTAATTGAAAAAGATTATGCATTACATTAAATATATTAAATATATATATATGATCTGAAACAAAATTATATTAAGAAACAGAATACTAAATCATCTTTGTGTAAACCAGCATACTTCTGATAAACAAGATGTGCAATCTCTTTTTGAACCTATGAAAGAAAAGACCCTTGTGTCAATGTATGGTGAAGATATGATAACCTCAGTGCAAGTTGCAATTCTAGACTTTTATGGCAACATATACTTGTTCAATACTTTTGAAAAGGGACTGAATTCTGAAAGAGCTCTGTTATACTTAATGGAAACAATGCATAGTCATGTTCTGAGTTGCTGTGTAAAGTTGTACAGTTTTGGGGCACTGTGTTAGGTATGTTGCATGTGTCCTAATGTATTGAGTGTTGAGTTGGTTCTTTACTTACTCATAGGGCATAGCCCTGAGGCTTGGTTACATAATTTCTGACACAATATCTTTCATGATTCTTTATTTATTACTGTGGTGGCTGTGTTTGATCTTTTATTTTCTGATATCTAAGGAATGTTTTCAATTAGCATGGGAGAACTATAAATGTACACTATGCTTGAATTGGTATTGAATCATTGTGAATGAATTTCAATATTGTCTATCTGACCAATACAATCTAATTGAGAATGTCGATACTACTGTTCGATGACAATGATCATTGTGGTATGATTGAGATAAAGGATAGCATGGACCTTTATGCTAGATAGTTCATGAACCTATGTGAAATGTTATAGGCGTAAATGGTGATGCTTCACAGTGGATATGTTGTATGTTTGGATTCTCTGTTTGAGTATGATTGTGAAAGTGGGATTTTACATAGGCTTTTAGATTGCTGTACTGTCGACAATAGAAAGTGACAAGGTTCATTTTTACTATGAATTGGTTTGATGTTTTTAGCTAATTCTAATGATATCAAATAAGGATAAACCTTGTTTGAAACTCTTATATGTAAATTATTTAGTGTTAGCTTAAACTAACACGAGACTGAAGCATTTTATAAGCTTGAGTGATAGCTTAAATGGAATTAAATGTGTATCTATGTGAGTGTAATTTGTTATAAACAAAAGTGAATGGATCGAGATAACTACTTTATGATTTAAGTTAAACATCGGCAATATAATTAAGGAAGAACATTGGCAATAAATACCGAAACAAACAAACTAGTTTGGAATGGCAATAGTAAATGGCTATGGCAATAAAATGAGGTGGTTTGATCTTAAAGAAAATGATATAAAGATGTCACCTTAATATCTAAATGAAAAACATGACACTAGTGTGGCAACACAAACCTGACGCTGTAAGTGAAGCTATGAGGGTGGTGAACCCAAAAAGGGGACTTTGTATAATTGGCATGATATCAAACTTGCAAGGACAATGGGACATGAGAGCATGTGATAACTATAATGCCTTCAAAGTCATATCTTGATCAAGTGAGACTCGATGCAATGCAAGGAAAACTCATGATGGTCAAGTGACACTCGATTCATGAATGTAGTTCTAATTAGTTAAGTGACACTTGGACACAATGCACAATGTTGTTATTTGTTAAGCTTCATTTTTACTATGAATCGGTTTGATATTTTTAGCTAAATCTAATGATCTTGAATAAAGATAAACCTTGTTTGAATCTATTATATGTAAATTATTTAGTGTTAGCTTAAACTGACACGAGACTGAAGCATTTTATAAGCTTGAGTGACAGCGTAAACAGAATTAAATATGTACCTATGTGAGTGTAATTTGTTATAAACAAAAGTGAATGGATCGAGATAACTACTTTATGATTTAAGCTAAACATCGGCAACATAGGTAAGGAAGAAAATTAGCAATAAATACCGAAACAAACATACTAGTTTGGAATGGCAATAATAAATGGCTATGGCAATAAAATGAGGTGGTTTGATCTTAAAGAAAATGATATAAAGATGTCACCTTTAATATCTAAATGAAAAACATGGCACTAGTGTGGCAACACAAACCTGAGGCTAAGTGAAGCTATGAGGGTGGTGAGCCCAAAAAGGGGATGATATCAAACTTGTAAGGACAATGGGACATGAGAGCATGCAATAACTATGATGCCTTCAAAGTCATATCTTGATCAAGTGAGACTTGATGCAATGCAAGGAAAACTCATGATGGTCAAGTGACACTCGATTCATGAATGTAGCTCTAATTAGTTAAGTGACACTTGGACACAATGCACAATGTTGTTATTTGCTAAGTAATACTTGGTCATATCCTGATGAAGTGAAACGTGATGCAATGCAAGGAAAACTCGAGATGGTCAAGTGACACTCGATTCATGAATGTAGCTCTAACTCGTTAAGTGACACTTGGACACAATGCATAGTGTTGTTATTTGCTAAGTAATACTTGATTTGTGCATTAATGTGAAATAATCAAGAAACACCTAACAAATGCATGAATATTATATTGATCAAATGACACTTTACTAATGTATGACCAAGATACATATCTTGGAAACTGATTAGTAACTCAATGGTATGAGCTTCACAATCCAAGTTGATGCTAAGTAAAATCACTAATAAACATAGACTCTTCAAGGAAACAAATTAACTATCTATTTCTATGGATATATATTAGTATCTCTGAGAAGTTTTGGGACCGATTTGTGTTTTATGGAACATGATTTCAAAGCCTAAAATCTGCTAGTACCTATACAAACATTCATCTCTATTCTCAAGAACAAAGGTTGATATTTTAAAAAATCAGTAGTTACAAAGGAAAGTTGTACAGCAGGCAGACATGTTTTAAAATTCAAAAAAAATAGATTACTATGAAAGGGCACACCATAAAGAAGTTTGAGTTACAACTTTGAATCATAAATTCAAAAGTTGAAGTATAATCACATGCCTAGAGCTGTTGTGCACTTGTCTTTGAGTGTAAAAAATGACTCTTTCTATACAAAAATCGCAAGCATACTTAAGGCACATGCAAACAAGATTCAAGAATATAATGTCTGAAATCTTGCCATCTAACTTGCACAGATACAGAAGAACACACCTTTGTTAAGGCATTAAAAAAATATGTTCATTTACTAGAGTTAATTAAGTATCAGACACACGTGGCATGAATAGGCATGTACCTAGACAAAAAAAATTGCCTTAAAAATCGTAATGAGAAGGTGCACATATGGGATAGGCACACCTCAAATAAGAAATTTGGTAAATTAAAAAAATAATGTCATATAATTTTAAAAAAATAGAAAAAAATATATTTATGTATTTTAAAAGTAAATAATATATTAAAAGTAAAAGCCATCAGACTAACACCTACTTATTAATTTTATTTCTAAATATATAATTTTTCTCTTTCAAATTGAAGAGTATTTGAATGCTAGAGAAAATATATTATTAACTACATCTCACTAATTTATGAAAATGAATTATAAAAGCCTTAAAACAAAAATTCTCTCTCTTATGTTTTGCATTTTCAATGTGCAAGTCTTATATGACAATTAATAGGTTGGGACGAGTGGTCAACCAGTGACTTAGGAAGCTTTTAAGCACTTCCACTACATGCCTAAGCTCATATTTGTCCTGATTGTCTCTTTTTGTTCTTTCCACCAACCTTGAGGTAGTCACTTGCAAATTATGTACATATTTTTCCCTATTAGGTGGCCTTAAATCAACTTTAGTCATAATGTAGTCGCCTACAATAGCATAAGTAAATTCTTTTTGAACGAAGGGATTTACAATTTCTACATATATATTACCATAATTATTGTCCTTAATGAGTCTTGATGTTGTTTTTAGTTTCTTGGTCTTAAGCCACCTTTGTAATAGTTGTCCCATAATATCATTAGCAAGAAAACTCATAAGCACTATTGTAGACACCTAAAATTGTCTTTTAATTAAATAAATATTAATTATTTAATTAGTTATTTTATCCTAATATCTTCTATTAATTAAACAAATATTTATTCTTTATTTAATTATTTTATCCTAATGTCTTCTATTAATTAGAATAAATATTTAATATAATTTATTTAATTAATTCACTAAGCCTCTTATTTCTAAATTAAATAAATATTTATTACTTATTTAATCTCACCTCTCCACTAGATTAAATAAATATCTATATTATTTAATCTACCTATCTCATTTTTTCTATTAATTATACAAATGCTTTTATTTAATTAATTAATTTATTATCCTATTATTTCTAATCCTAGCTCTCCAACTTGTTCACATGGATCATAATCTAAATTTGTATGCATGTGAAAAGCGTCAATTGTCTCTTCATTCACTTTGTGTTTTCTCCAAAGTCGATCACCTCTTAATCTCATCCCTCCATTTCAAATTCAACCTCTTAATCTAAACCCTCCATTCTCATGATGATCTCTATAAAAAAGGTTTCCTATCATTCTACGATCACAGATAGCTTGAGCATACCTATACTCTTCCAAAATCACTCTAGAAATACATCATCGTACTTTTAACCTCACATCATCACAACCACGTCCATTCTTCTTTGAACTCTTCTGCAAGCGCAATACAAATCTGAGAGCAATATTATCAAACAAAAGATCATGGAGGATAGGAGACCAATGGAGACAAGGCTCTCCTACATGTGAAAATATAGTTTTTCTTATTTGGTTTTATTTGCATGCATTTGTAGTTCTTTATTGATTGTTTGTAGAATTAGTTTGTAGAACTAGGCTTGGTGGTTGGATCTTTAGGGTTTGAAACTAGGTTCAAATTCAGCATGTACATTTTGGCATTGCCCGATGGGACCGTAGTCCCTTGTTACCAATCATTTTTTTGAACTCTGAATTGTTTATAGGAGTTCCAAATTGGATTTGCAATGATTTTATGGTTTTGCATTTTTGTAGATTTCTATTATGTTTTTGGCAATGCATTGCCATGTTTTGGTTAGTGTATTGTTGTAGTTTTAGCAGCGTCTTGTCGTATTTTTGTTTTTCAAGGTTTTGGGTTTCACAGGTTTTAGGGCTTTCTATTTCTACATTTCTACATCTTATACCTATGTTTTTGCTAGATCTAGTCATGTCTTTGCATGGTATTGTTACATTTTTATATTTTTTAGGTTTTCTTCATTTTTGCATATTTATCTCCTACATTTAGCATTGTATTTCTATGTTTATGGCAAGGTCTTTTTAAGTTTTTGTTTTGCAAGTTTTTTGGGTTTTGCAAGTTTTTTGGGTTTTGCAAGTTTCTGGTCTTTTTTTTTTTGCAATTTTGCATCTTATACCTGTGTTTTTGTTAGAGCTTTTCTTGCTTTTGTAGGGTATTGTTGTATTTTTGTGTTCGCATCTTTTCTAGGTTTCATAGATTTTTTTCATGTTTTTAGCAAAGTATTGTTGTGTTTTTGGAAATGTATTGCTATGGTTTTTACAAAGTCTTCTTGTGTTTTTGTCTTGCAGGTTTCAAATATTTTTACTTATGCATCTTATACCTGCATGTTTGTTAGGTCTTTCAGTAATTTTGTAGGTTCTTGTCTCACTTTTGCGTCATCTTGTTATGTTTTTGCTCTTTATTCCTACATATTTTTCATAAGTTTTTTATGAAAATGGTCATAACTTTTGCATAACATATGAGATCTTTGAAATTCAAAATTTCTAGGAAATTTAGTTCAATACTCTATCCCATAATATAATTTATGTTTCTAGATTTGTTATAAAAAATTAGGTAAATTCACTCGAAGTCACCCCTTATTTTCAAATCTTCATTTTCTCATAGCTTTTTCATATAAAAGCATCTCTTAGTGTGTGTTTTTTCAAATCTATAGGAAAATCATATTGAATCAATTTATTTTTAACATTTCTTTGCTTTGGGTTATCATTTTTAGCATGTTTTCACACACATGATTTGAGGATGATGGAGGCTATCTTGGAGCTCATCACATTGGATCAAGGGGTTTCAAAAATGACTGGAAAGCGTTAAATCAAGGTGCACTTGTTCTAAAACCTCTCATATGCATTCGTAAAGTGATCATATTCTTTTTAATTTATCATAAAACTATTTCTTTCTTTAGATCAACTTGTTTGGTGTGTCTTCTACATATTAAAAATGGGCTTAAAATCAACCTTCCACATTCGGATTTGGACTTAAAATGAACAAGTGTACTTTCATCCCCAAGATCACTTATGTATGATCTCCTCTTAGATACTAGTAGTAACCTTGAGTGATTAGAAATAAGTGATCTTATTTATTTTTAGGAGGCTTTCCTAGAGAAGTGATCACTCTAGGGGATGACCTCAATTCTCATCTTCTGGCAAAGAATAAATAGTGAGGGTGAATTGAAAGGCATCCCTCTTGGAAGTGAAACATAGTCATTCTAGGATAAGCCTCTATGAACTTTTGTGAGATTTTGCCAGGATCAAGAGCTCAATGAAAAGTACAATGGAGACAAAATATAGGACAAGAATAAACTGTATTCTCATCAATAGAAAATGATCAATAATATCCAATTACATACAATGTAGATGAGCCTACTTATATAGGCAAGGCTAGGGATATGTGAGCACACAAACATGACATGTGGCTCAATAAGAAACAAGGGTAGGTAGGAAATAGGTGTGGGTAGGTAGGAGAAATAATATAATAGTCCACATGAGGTGGATCACCCACTGAATGTGGAGTGTAACAACAAGATCAACACCATAAAAGGTGGAATTTCTCCTACACACACTATCCCAATGTGGCACAAACACCCAAGTGTCTCATACCCAAACTACTATGAAATGCATTTCCTAAGTAAACTTAAGTAAAGTGTAATAATATCCATGATGAATAATTATTTACACCAACAACCCCCCTTAAGTGCAACTTAGGGGAATGCACTTAAGTCTACAATGCAACTAAGTAATGCAAGATGGGTCCCGGCTACTAGGCCATGTTAGGTACCCATGTACAAATGCAAATGCATGAAAACCAATGCAATGAAATCTCTCACAAAGTAGGGAAAGAGAGAAAAACCCAATGGGAAAAAACCCTCCCCCAAAAGAGAGATGAAAAACTAGATACAAAGAACTCTCATAGAAGTATGTGAAAGAACAAAACCCCATGTGAGGAAAAAGTCCCCCCCATATGAGAGAAGAAGAGAAGCTAGGAAGCCCCCCCTCAATGTGAAATCTTCACCAATGATAGAAGCTCGAAGATGAATGAAGAAACTGCTCCATGAATGTCGAACAACATTCCTCCCCTTAGGAAGAAACAAAACCAAAGGTGTATCCATGAAGTCTCCCCAATCATGAAGGGAAGATGTATGAAGAAAACTCATGATGACTGGAATCTCTGAAAACTGCTCAAGTGTCCCCATGTCGATGCTAAAAGATACCCCCTCCAAAGGTGGTAAACTGTGCCACACTATTGAAAAAGGCACTACAAGATCTAGTGGAGATGGATGTAGAACATGTCCCAAAGACTCAAATGTCTCCTCAAAAAATAAAGAGACCTCCTCCAACTGCTATACATAAGTATCCACAATCATGTCAACCTCGAAAGAATGATCATGTAGAGAATGAACAAGAGGGTCAGAGTGTTCCCTCGCAACAATCGAAGAAGGATCACCTTCATCAAAGAGAAGATGAATGTCATCAATGATATCTCCCAAATCTGCAATGTAGGATTCTACAAGCAAACCTGCAATGTCTATCAAGTAATCATCCCATGAATCTGAAGCTGGAAGACAATGAATATCCTGATGCACTGAATCACATGAAGGCAAAACTATCGCACTATCTGCATCATCAGGTGCAATAGGTGATGTGATATCAATATGAGGAGATGAAATACAAGGCTCAAGAATGGGGTCACATGTGAGAATCCCCATGTTCAAGTGTCCAAAGTTCTCCTCAAAAACTGAACCATCACAAGAAGTGTGATCATCATGTGTAGAATCATCAAATGTGAAATCATCATCATCAACAAAATCTAAAAAGGAGTATAACCGAGATGCATGATCAACCACCCCAGTCGCAATGATAGTTCTAGTCTCCAAGTCTCGAATGAAAACTGACTCAGGTGTGAACTCCACAACTCTCTTAGTTGTGTCATGTGTGATTTGATAGATAGAAAGGAGATTGTTTGTCAAGTGGGGAACACACAACACATCATTGAAGGAGTTATCCCCAATGTCAATAGATCCTTTCCCAATCACATCCATGTATGTATGATTGCCCATCAAAATCTGTGGCATGGTGCAAGGCTCAAATGTAGAGAACATAGACTGCAAAGATGTCATATGATGAGAAGCCCCTGAATCTAGAAGCCATTTCTCTGAATCATGATTGATAGTAGCACATAGAGCTTTTCCTTTTCTTGTCCCAAAAGAGTGAGTCTTCCCACTTGTAGAAGCCATGAATGCTTGCCCTTTTCCTTTTGAATGTGAGGAAGTGGAAGTTGATGAATCATCCTTCTTGTAGACTTTAGGCAAATCAATGTTATGCTTTTTGATGATATGTGTGAGCTCATCAATCTTCTTAGAATGGCAACGATGCTCCTCATGACCAATCTTTTTACAATAAGCACAAGTAGGTCTCTCCCTCTTTGGTGAATTATCTCTCTTGGAAGAGGATGAATCTCCTTGTTGTGGAGAAGATGGTGCTTTTTCCTTAGGCTTTGATTGCCATTTCTTCTTGTTTGAGTTGTCCTTTCCTTGATTTCCTTTGTTCCCTTGATTTGCCACTAATGTTTGAGACTTAGAAGCCTTAAGAATGCCCATGCTTATCAACTTAGTTTGTTCCATCATCAACATTTCATTGAAAGCATCAAATGTAGGCATTGTGTAGTTTGAACCCATTGTCATCCTATGGGTTTGGAAACTAGAAACAAATGTTGCATATTCTTGTGGAAGCTTGCCTATCAAGTTGAATATCAATTGAGTATCCTTCTTATCAATGCCACAATCTTTGAGTTGTGCCCTCAACTCATTTGCCTTAGTGACATAATCTTGTATAGTATCAAAGTTCTTGGGATCTAACATGATGAGATCACTATCAATTTAATATCCCCTAATCTCATCAACTTGACCATACAAGTCTTGAAACTTTTGCCAAGCATCCTTGATTAGAGTACACTTCTCAATATGAAAAATGAGATCCTTTGATACATACTTTCTTAAGGTACCAATTGCCATGATATTTTTAGTGAGCCAATCCAAGTGACCAACTAGATCAACCTTAGGATCAGCGGGAGCAACAATAGTTCCATCAATGCAATGAGTGAGTCCTTTTTCCATAAGTTTACTCCATGCATCAATTTTTCAAGTAGCATAATTATGAGTTAAGAGAGGAAACTTAGAAGAACCCATAGCAACAAAAAAGAAGGAACACAATAGCACAAAAGCACAAGAGACACCCCCCAAAATTCACTCAATCAAAGTACCCCCCCAAAAATGATGATTTTGGCACTTTATATGTAGTGCGTGTACAATAGGCCACTTGCAAACAATGGCAAGGTGGACTTCTAATTTTATTTTACAACTGCCCCAATAGGCTGAGAACTACAAAGAAAAAGATCAAAAAGATAGATCTATGCAATACAAATGCCAAATTGGCCAAATAAGACCATATGATGAAAGTACAATTTCTACCCACAATTGTTGCAAACTGATAGCATATTCTGAGATTAGACAAAAAATAACGCACTTTAAAAATAAATGGCACCTGAAAAGGAGTTCGTATGATCCCGAACGGAGACTTGGAAGTTGCAGAAACGGGGATTAGACAGGTACAGTCATCAAAAACTGATAATTCTGAAAAATATGTCAATCAAAATCAGAAAATAATTCTACCACGTGAAAGTACACAAAATTCTAGCCCATTTCAAAAAAAATTGCACCCAAAAAGGAGCAAAAATGAGCAAGTTATGGCCATTTGAAGTTGAACTGCAAAATCAAAAAGCTCAATGAGAGGGGCCTGCAAAATTTTTGAAAAATGATGACGTCAAAAAATTGCGGGGTTAAATTTGATGGCCATATGACCGTCGCGAAAACTTCACCTCCTTGCTGACTGGGCATCCGTACAGTACGGACTGCTGACGTGGTGCGATCTGGTTGGCCAAAAATCTAACTGGGCGGATGACGTGTCAGATGATGAGGTGGCCATGGGCCAATGGCCTCCTGCCACATGGCGGGCATGGATTCGTCGGGTTCCCTACGGAGTCCGCATGGCGGAGAAGTGTCTGCTGACGTGATCGGTCCACGTGGTAGAGGACAGCAGGCCTGGCTATGAGGTGGAGAGTCTGCGTGGCGGGAGGCTACTGTGGAGCCCAGTCGGCAGGAAGTTTGCCAGCGGTGGGACCTTGCCGGCTATCTGGTGTGAAGCGTTGGGCCTAAGGCCAGCGGACAGTGTCGGAAGATGTCGCCGAGAGCGGGGGACACGTCAGGGAGTTAGGGAGCCGCACGTGGAGCTGGTCAGCCAGAGCAGGGGAGTTGCAGAGGTCAGCACGGTCGACTGGGCGTGTACGGCGGGCCCTGCAAACAAATATCACTGCGGTACGGGGGTCACGGGATTGGGGGGTCTGCGGACCCCCCAAAAATTGATTTTTTTTTTTTTTTAATTTTTGACGAAATTTTTATTTTTTTGAATTTTTTTTTTTCAATTTTTCAGAAAAAACTTTAAAAATTTTCGAAATTCGTACAATAATAGTAAAATTGGCGAAAAAATTTTCCTCACCAAAATAGGCCGACTTTATAACCAAAATTCATGGAAACGGCCTTCTAGACGCAATGGCGGGGTCGAATCTAGTCTAGGATGCCTCCAAAAGATGCTACTCTTCAGATCTGCCTCTTGACATCACAATAATGCCTCTTCAAGACGAATCAATGAAGCCCCAATAGCTTTGATACCATGTGATATTTTGCCAAGATCAAGAGCTCAATGAAAAGTACAATAGAGACAAAATATAGGACAAGAATAAACTATATTCTCATCAATAGAAAATGATCAATAATATCCAATTACATACAATGTAGATGAGTCTTCTTATATAGGCAAGGCTAGGGATATGTGAGCACACAAACATGACATGTGGCTCAATAAGAAACAAGGGTAGGTAGGAAATAGGTGTGGGTAGGTAGGAGAAATAATATAATAGTCCACATGAGGTGGACCACCCACTGAATGTGGAGTGTAACAACAAGATCAACACCATAAAAGGTGGAATTTCTCCTACACACACTATCCCAATGTGGCACAAACACCCAAGTGTCTCATACCCAAACTACTATGAAATGCATTTCCTAAGTAAACTTAAGTAAAGTGTAATAATATCCATAATGAATAATTATTTACACCAACAACTTTATACCTTACAGTATTGAAGGTGGAAAGTGGGTTACCGTCTCCTCACAGTTTCTTGGTAGTATTTCCCTTTTATTTCATGGATTTAGGCCTCACGTACCCTTGTGGTATATAGCGGATACCCCTAGTTGATCTTTTAAAGCCTATAGTTAAACTTTTTGGCCATCATTTCTTGTTTATGAAAGGATTGATACTCTCACTTGAGTAGGTTTGTTGGTGTGTTTTATGTGCTTGAATGCTTAGACCACCTTCCCCACTTGAAACCAAAATGGAACACATCATCCAAATGGAGTGATAGGATCTTTTCTTTTACATTTATTTCTTGTATGTTTTTCATATTTAATCAAAAATTCCAAAAATCATAAAAAAATCAAAAATCCAAAAAAATCATAAAAATAAAAAATCTAAAACAATATAAAAACCCCCAATATCTGTTGGCAAATGACACTCATCTGGTGAATGCAGGAGACTTATGGTGGTTGATTATTTGTTTAGGGTTGTTATTGATGGCAACTCTTTATGGTGATTCGATCCAGTGATCATGATTCATGATATCCGGAAGTTGGAGGTAACCGGTAAACAGATAACTGGTGAAACAACGAAAAACAAGGTATTTGAGTAATGCTTTGATCCGGAATGATCTCTGATGATTTTGGTGTTTTTGGTAATTGTTTTTGTGATCTTCGTGTTTGGGAAGACCTTTGGGAAGCATGTGGTTATAATTTTTTTGGTCCGGTGCTATAGGTTATTCGAGATTGATGTCAACCTGGTCTACACGTTACATCTCTTGAAGCCGACCTGAAGAAGATTGTTTTTGTGGTAAGACAAAATATATAAGATCATTTTGGCGGTTGATTTTCAGTATGTTGTATATGTGGTGATCCATTTTGGTGCGATTGAGCGCAGTTTCACGTGCGCACTGTTCTTCCAGATCAACCGGTAGCTGACTAAGACCAGAACAAGGTAATTAGCATAGCAGAGAAAGTGAATGATTCTGAGCTTAACCGGAACTCATTTTTGCATAGTCAGATGCTATTCAAGAGTCCATATCATTATACTTTCCCATTGTAATCAATTGTAAGTCAGTGAGACTTCCTTGAGGGTTGTACTCCTCTGGGCAATTGTAATTGAGCAATGAGCTCTAGGCAGTGAGCCTGAATGCAAGTGCATTCCCCATCTATGTAATATTTATGTACTCCTGGCCATAGTATATGAAAATTATGGGTTTCAACCCCACCGTGGTTTTTCCCTTTCCGGGTTTCCTTGTAAAAATTCCAGTGTTGTTGATTTGTGCATTTGTTGTTGCATGTTTATGTTCTTATATGTTATGCATTATTAACCGGTGGATAAAAAATAAGTTTGTTGTTTCAATTTATGGTAGATCACTGATTCACCCCCCCTCTCAATGATCTTTGATTCTAACAATTTGTATCAGAGCCTAGTTCCTCTGAGGAAGATTAACCACTTGAGGAAGATTTGGGAGATTGATTCAATGGATTTTGATTTCCAGAGACAACTCAATGTGGCACTTGAGGATTTTGATGCTGCTAGAAGTGAGGTTTGTACCTTGAAGAAGAATCTGGATGTTGTTGATGACTTCATTAGTGAGTTGAAGGATCAAGTAAGTATCTACAGAGAAAAGAGGAAGGAATTAATGGACAAGTTGAAGGAGAAAGAAGATCAGATCATGGAATACCAGGACAAGGTTGATGAGGTTAATAAGCTTGAGAGAGAAAATACTGCTTTGAAGAATGAGATGCAATCCATTGTGATGAGACTAACTAAGGAGATTGAGGACCGGAAGAAGAATGAGGAGAATCTGGCACAATCATTGAAAGAAAGAGTTGATGAATGCTTCAGGCTTACCCATGAGATTGATCAGTTGAAGCTTGAGCTGACACAATCAAGGAATAATGGTTAAGAGCTTGAAAAACAGGTTGCTACCTTAAGGGATGAACTTGTTGCTACGAATGAATACAAAGAAAAATTCATATCTAGTTCAACAAAACTTGATGCGATGCTAGAAAGTCAAAGACATGAGAAGGACATGCGAGGTCTAGGATATGAGAAAGGTGAATCCTCCAGATCTGGACAAGGCAATGTTGAACCTGATTAGAAGAAGAGCAAGAATCCTCTGGTAAGACAGCCTAATGCTCATAAATTTAATGGTAGATATTTTACTTGCAACAAATTTGGTCATATGGTGAGTCAGTGTAGAAGTAGGATGAATAATGGAATGATGAACAATATGAATAATGTTTCTATCTTTACCGGTCAGTGTTTCATATGCAATAATTTTGGACATAAGTCAAATGTGTGTAGAACTGTGATGAATAACTTTCAGATCAAAATATGCTATGCTTGTGGAATGTTTGAACATATTTCTAAACAGTGTAGGATGAGATAGAATGAGATGAACTTTATATCTATGAAGAATAATTTTTTTTGTTGAGCATGCAACAAAACTGGTCACATTGCAAAGTATTTTAGAAGCAAGTATAGTGCTCCAGTAGACAAGAACAAATCAAATGAAAAGGGAAAGGAAAAGGTTGAAGAGATTAAAGAAAAGCATGAGAAGATATGGGTGAGAAAGGATGAATCCAGAGCTGGCAATGGATATGTACCTGAATCTGGTGCAAGATCTTCATCTGGTAACTAGGGCTTTAAGCCTTAGAGTGAGATTTTCATGAAAATTATAAGAACGCCCTCTTTTTTGGTCTGCAATCGATTCTGAAAGGTTGCAGAAGGAGTAAATCATATGTGGAGATGATATCCAAAAATTTATGAAGGATATTGTGCTTTGGTATGAAATTTCATGAAAATTATGACAACCGATTATTGCATTTATTACAATGGAAAATTAGGTTTTCAAAGGATAAAAGTGCATTTGAAGTCATCATTCGGCACAATATGATCAAGCAAGTGAGAGAAAGAAACTTGGCAATCTCAACAGCGATTCCAACGACTTACTAAGTGATTTCTTGTGCCTGGTTGTGAAGTGAGGTACTTATCTATTCAATTTTTTCGTGTTTTCAAACCCTACAATTCAAATGGCTTCAGTTTCGGGCATTGCGACACCTTTGGTAGTTGAGATCAAGGATATGGCTTGTCCTATTTTCAAGAAACATCCATTCAAATTGGTTGAGGATGACCCAACAGGTGCATTTTCAATTGTGCCCTACGGTGTGCTACATAATAAGGACATCAGGGCTTACATTCACTATGACTTTGAGGAGCTTGAAAATGCTATCTATATTGGATCTTTATAACAAGCATTTGGCCAACGGTTTGGGAAATCTCAAACCTGAATATAGGGTGTTGTAGGACAAGGGTTTCTCACAATTCATTCATTTCCCGCAGTTTGATGAGGTAGAATGGATTCGCTACATCTTGAGCCACGTCCATGATGAATTCATATGGTTGGATAAGCCACACAAGATCACTAAGCAAGTGATCCATGTTGTAACTAGTTTGGTGCAAACCGGTGTGGTGCCTAGCCTGAGGAAGGTATCAAATGACATTGTTATTATTGTGATTGGATCAAAATTAATAGTAGAGCCATGACCGTAAAATATATTCTGGAGAATTATGTAAAGTTTGCTTCTATGGTGGTGGGTTATAAGGTCTACCAGTCCAACTGGTGCAACTCTATCTCTGATACTGCAATATACTATGCATATGAGATGCTTAAAGAGGATAAGAGGTATGACCTGTGCACAACACTTTTGAATGATTTATTGAGTAATTTGAAGAAAATTAAGTAGGACAAAAAGCATACATTCAAGTATGGGACACTCCTTATTTGTCTGGCATTATAATTTTTGCAAGAGATACCCGGTATCAATGGCAAGGTCCAAGAGGCCTATGGAAGACTGGTAGCCATGCATATTAAGGAAGGTATGTGGGTTGTTGGTGATGCTACTAAGAGGATATCTGTCCTCTGAGGATACTTCAAAATCTTTCAAGCCTCGATGAAAAATAGGGAAAGAGTTCCTAAAGAGGTGGTAGAGAAGTATGAGCAAACCATTTGCTTCATGGTTGACAAGGATCAATGTTTGATGGAAGCATTGGAGCCTTGGATTTTTTGGATCATTCTCATGGGGTATGAAGTTGACTCAGTTACTCTTGAAGATTATGCACAACATCTCATGTGTCAACCGGGGGATCCCAAGGAAGGGAGATTTGGGACTTTCAAGGAGAAAGATCTTAGTTTGCACCAACACTTTACTGCCCCTACCCGAAATAGAAAGGTGACCAAAATGGTAGAAGAAGTAGATGCTCAGGTGGGCTACACCAAGGAGGAGGTGAAGAAGGTCAAAGAGAAACATGCACAGAAGGAGGCAACTAAGTCCACTTCTGCTACAGTGGCACAGCCTGCAAAGCCTACCCCATCCGGAAAAGGTGTGTTGAAGAAAAAAGAAAAACCTAAAAGGACTTATGTTGTAGTTTCTCTAATGGCCTCAACGTCAAATTTTGAGGAAGAGGCAGCTAGAGAAATGAAAAAGGGTCAATTTTTTAGACAGGTGAGGAATCCTCAATCTAGTGGAGCGCAACCTAGCAAGAGGACAAAATTAATTCTTGCTCCCTCTGGAAGATCCCAAAGAAGCAAACCGGTGAAGACTAAATTAGAAAAAGATCTAGAATCCTATAATATAGAAGGTAAGTATACAATAATTCCTCCACTAACAACAAACCAATTGATTGATGAGATACTTGTGGCTGGAAACTTAAAGAATCTTCAAGCAAATTTTGACAATTTTGATGATGGTGACCAAATAAAAGTAGAGAAAGTTGTAGTATTGTATTTACATAATTTTAGTAAGACATTGATTGATTTAGAGAAGTTCATTCACCTATATAGTATTATTGATGCTAGAAGGGTGAATGCAAATAAAATGGATAGAGAGATGAAAGAAACAGAACTTGTAAATATTTGTACATGTATAACCCATGATGAAGTTAACTGATTGATTGAGGAGGCCAGTAAAAAGGAATCCCAAAGGAAAAATAGAATAAACAATTTGATGACTGGAAATGTTGAGGAAGTCAGAAGGGAGATAGAGGAAATTTGGAAGAAGATCATTCAAAATGACCCTCTGTACAAGGATGCCTTCAAATCATCTCAGCCAAAAGACAAGCTAGGTGATTCCAAAAGTCAGAAGGTTGAAACTCAGTCTGAGGATCAACCGAATGACAAAGGTAACACCAGAGTTGATGCTATGACTGGTGACAATCCTTTGGTTACCAATAGCACTGCAGCCCCTATACAGATTGATATTGGTGATAAGGATGAGCAGAAGGATGCTAAGTCAGTTAAGGTGTACAAAGGCAAAGGCACAGCTGGTCTGAAAATTGCCACTCCTCCGGTAACAAGAATTTCACCACAGATCCACCTTGATGGATCAGTTGATATTGGCAAGCTTTCTCCTCCAGAGAAGCTTATTCTTGCAGCTACAATCCAAGCTCAGGCCAGCCAAGACCTGGTGAAGTCAGAGATCGAAGATAAAAAGTTAATTTTGATGTTTATTGATGTTTTGCAGAAGGTGGCTACAAATGTACAACTGGATTCAAAGACAACCCCTCTAATAAATTGATTCAATTGATTAATAATGTGAATAACAATTTTGATTCCTTCAAGAAGATGGCTACTCAAAAGGTTTTGGATAGATTTAAGGAAGTTAGGAAGAAGACATTTTTGAAGATGATTGAGGATGATAGGGTGACATTGAATAAGAGAGTGTAGACCATTTCTGACACATTGTCGGAAGTTGATAAATTATACAAATCATGTCTCATTTTACTCAAGTTCATTATTGATATTGATAAGTAAATAAATGATTGTCAGGCAAGCTGGCAAGTATTTCATAATCATTTGATCCCAATCTAACTCTAACCAAGAGCATTGAAGGACATATCATAGCTTTGAATGAAAAGATCTTCGGTTTTCAAGCTAATAAGGAGAAAATTTTGAGGAGAGTGGGTGAACTCCGAAACTTGATTATTGTCCGGATAGATACCTTGCTAAGAAATAAGGCAGATTGTATGAAGGAAATGCCCCAGCTAGAGATTCATGCCACAGTATTCAATGAATTCACTACAATTTTAGATAACCTAAAGAGTTGGTGGGAGACTCACTTGGGATTTTTGCAGAATACTTATGCCGATTTATTTAAATATTTGTAAAGTATTCATTTGTGTATTAGTTTTGGGCAGCATCTCATCTTTGTCATTGTTGTCAAAGGGGGAGAGATGAGGTGAAAAATGTATATAGAGTGCACAGTCAATTCGGTGAGGCAGAATATTGATCTAAGGGGGAGTCTCATAATGTTTTTATTCTTTCCTCAGGTGAACAGGTTTCTTTTATAGATTTCAACACTTATCCATTTTTCATAGGTGTTTCCATCAATGCCAAAGGGGGAGATTGTTGGAAATTGATACTCATCTAATGATTTCAAGAGAATTTCAATGGTTGATTATTTGTTCAGGGTTTTCATTAATGGAAACTCTTTGTGGTGATTTGGTCTGGTGATCATGATTCATCATATCCAAAAGTTGGAGGTAATTGGTAAACAAATAATTGGTGAAACAGGGCAAAACAGGGTATTTGAGTAATTCTTTGATCCAGAATGATCTCTGGTGATTTCGATGTTTTTGGTAAATTTTTTTGTGATCTTTATGTTTGGGAAGACCTTTAGGAAGCATGTGGTTATAATTTTTTGGTCTGGTGCTATGGGTTACTCGAGATTGATGTAGACTTGGTCTACATGTTACATCTCTTGAAGCCAACATGAAGAAGATTGTTTTTGTGGTAATACTGGATATATAAGATCATTTTGGTGGTTAATTTTTGGTATCTTGTATATGTGGTGATCCATTTTGGTGCGATTGAGCATAGTTTCACTTGCGCATTTTTCTTCGAGATCAACCAATAGCTAACTAAGACCGAAACAGGGTAATTAGCAAAGCAGAGAGAGTCAGTGATTATGAGCTTAACCGGAACTCATTTTTGCATAGATGCTATTCAAGAGTTCAAATCATTTCACTTTCCTATTGTAATCTATTGTAAGTCATTGAGACTTCCCTGAGGGTTGTATCCCTCCTAGCAATTGTAATTGAGTGGTGAGCTCTAGGTAGTGAGCCTGAATGCAAGTGAATTCTCCATCTATGTAATATTTATGTACTCGTGGCCATAGTATATGAATATTGTGGGTTCCATCCCCACCATGATTTTTTCTCTTTCTGGGTTTCCACATAAAAATTATGATGTTGTGGATTTGTGCATTTGTTGTTTCATGTTTATGTTCTTATATGTTATGCAATGTTAACCGGTGGATAAAGAATAAGTTTGTTGTTCCAATTTCTGGTAGATCACTGATTCACCCCCCACCCTCTCATTGATCTCTTATTCTAACAATATCAACCTATCAATCCATCAATTGAACCTAGGATTCAACCAAAACTAATCACGTGTAACAAGTTAAGACCATAAACATCATTGATTGGTGTTATAAATATCATAGGGAAGGAAATTAATTTATCCTTCCAATTGAAAGAGCATATGAGACTATACCATCACAACCAACCTATCAATCATATTAATCTAACTTACACATGCCCCAAAAATTTAACCAAAACTGCGTACCTGGGTAAGTGCACCAAGTTGTGGTACCAAAAAGGTGCCACTTTTTATCTTTTCATAAAAACACGTCATTGGCATGAAATGGCCGTCCAAACCTTCAAGTTGGATGCCCAAGGAAAATCCAATGCAAAGGGTTGGTGTTTCCAAAAGCAGACCATTTGGCGCACACCAAATATAGGGCTCCCCCTATTTGATGTACGCCAAATTCAAAAAAAAACAATTTTCACATTTGACACATGCCAAATTCAAAAAAATTTAATTTTCACATTTGGCACATGCCAAATGTGAAAATTGTTTTTTTTGTATTTGGCGAGTGCCAAATATTTTGCATTGTTAATTTTGGCGTTGTGGAGACAAGGTATGCCCACCCCCAAAGTAGAATATATGCATGAAATATAACATTTAAGTATGTTATATTTCATGTATATATTGGTAGGATGTTTGAGAGTGGTTTCAACTCTATAGGAGTCATAATGTAGATTCTAGTTTTTAGAGGATCATATAAAATTTTAGATAGTCAAATTTTAGTAATCAGCATGTCAAATTTTAGTAATCAGCATGTCAAATTTCAGTAATCAGCATGCTCCTATTAGCATTCTTTAGCTCGATATCTCACTCTATCAAATTGTCCACCCTCTAGTTCTCTCCCTCCCTCGCCACCTTTCTCTCCCTCCCCATTACCCCTATCCATTTATGAACTCTCTCCCTCTCTTCTCTCTCTCTCTAAACCTATCTATCTCCTTATTCCCTAGGTCTCTCACTCCTTTCATGTCTACCTCTCCATCCATCCCCTCTTATTCATCTCTTTGTTCTTCTATCTCTTCTCTTCTCCCTCCCTCACCTCTCTAGGTCTCTCCCTTCCTTTCTTCCACTCTCCATCTCTATCTCCCTCCCCCACTCTCTCATATTCTCTCTTCCTCTCTTATTCTCTATCTCCATTGTCTAAGTCGTCACCTCTAAATCTCACCCTCTCTCCCCTCTCTAGGTTTCATCCTCCTTTCCTATCCACCTATCTACCTATACATATAGGCTTAAACTGTGTGTTAGGGGTCATGTGAGGTCCTAAGGGGCCACATGTGTTAGAACTCCATATGACCCCTTAGGACACTATATGACCCATATGACCCATTAGGACATCATATAGTGTCATCAGGGGTCATATGGGGTCCTATGGGGCCACACATGTGTTAGAACAGCATATGACCCCTTAGGACACCATATGACCCATTAGGACATCATATGGTCCTAAGGGGTAATATGGTGTCATAAGGCATGATATGGTGTTGCTAGGGATCATTTGGGATCATAAGGGGCCACACATGTGTTAGAACACCATATGACCCCTTAGGACACCATATGACCCATTAGGACATCATATGGTCCTAAGGGGTCATACGGTGTCCTAAGGGGTCATATGTTGTCATTAGGGATCGTATGGGGTCCTAAGGGGACACGCGTGTGTTAAAACACCTTATGACCTCTTAGTACACCATATGACCCATTAAGACATTATATGGTTCTAAGGGGTCATATCATGTCGTTAGGGGTCATATGGGGTCCTAAGGAGCCACACATGTGTTAGAACACCATATGACCCCTTAGAATAATTGATGACCCCTTAGGACGTCATGTGGTCCTAAGGGGTCATATGGTATCCTAAGCGGTCATATGGTGTCCTGAGGGGTCATATGGGGTCTTGAGGGTCATATAGTGTCCTAAGGGGTCATATGGTGTCCTAAGGATTCATATGGTGTCGTTAGGGGTCATTTGGGGTTTTAAAGGGCCACACGTGTTAGAACACCATATGACCCCTTAGGACAACATATGACCCATTAGGATATCATATTAACCTAAGGGGTCATATGGTGTCCTTAGGGGTCATATGGTGTTAGGAGTCATATGGGATCCTAAGGGGCCACACATGTGTTAGAACACAATATGAACCCTTAGGACACCATATGACCCATTAGGACATCATATAGTCCTAAGGGGTCATATGGTGGCCTAAGGGGTCATATGGCATCGTTAGGGTTCATTTGGTATCATAAGAGGCTGCACGTGTTAGAACACCATATGACCCCTTAGGACACCATATGACCCATTAGGACATCATATGGTCATAAGGGATCATATGGTGTCCTAAAGGGTCATATGGTGTCGTTAGAGGTCATATGGGGTCCTAAGGGGCCACAAATTTGTTATAACACCATATGACCACTTAGTACACCATATGACCCATTAGGACATCAATTGGACCTAAGGGGTCATATTATGTCCTAAGGGGTCATAAGGTGTTCTAAGGGGTCATGTCATGTACTAGGATATTAAAAGGGGTCGTATGGTGTCATGAGGGGTCATATGGTGTCATTAGGGGACATATGCGATCCTAAGGGGTCATATGGTATCGTTAGGGGTCATATGGGGTCCTAAGGGGCCATAAATGTGTTAAAACACCATATGACCCCTTAGGACATCATATGACCCATTAGGACATCATATGGTCGTAAGGGGTCATATGGTGTCCTAAGGGGTCATATGGTGTTGTTATGGGTCATATAGTGTCCTAAGGATCCACACATTTGTTAGAACACCATATGACCCCTTAGGATGCCATATGACCCATATCTCTTCCCTCTCTAGTTCTTTACCTCACTCTCACCCTCTCTCCTTGTGTAGGAGAAAAAAGTGACACTAAGCAAACATGCCCTAATCTCACTTTCAACCACACACTTGTGGAATACGAAAGAGCCTAGAGGTATCACACAATTGGCTACTTCTTCTTGTGGAAGAGAGAGCCATGGGCTACCTATTAGGATTTCTATTCCTTTGTTGTAATTGAAAGATAAAATAATGCAAGTTCAATCCCTAACCCCAAAGTGCAAGTATGAACTAATAACAAGATTGTAGAATTGAACTTAAATAATGGAAAGTTGTAAACACAAGGACAAAACAAGAATGTAAATGCGTACCTGGTGTTAAAATATGAGTGAAAATGTTCGGGACGGGGGCGTGGGCGCCACTGTCCTGATTCTGCTCCTGAAACTGTTGTTTTTGCAACCTGAAAAGCTGTCAGAAAGTTGCTGAAAGCTGCTGTCTGTCAGGAGGACCAGGGCGCCCAGCGCCCTTGTCCTGGCAAGACCAGGGTGCCCCACACCCCTGTCCTGGTCTTTTGCTCTGAGATTTGGTGTGAAGTTCGGTCTCCGTCTGCTTCTTCTGGATCTGTAACTTGCGACGTCGTCCGAATTCCGAAACCTACACTTATATCTGAAAAGGTGTGGTGGGCGGCTATTTAGGGTTTTGCCTTAGTCAAACCCCTACTTCGGTGATTTCCACCTCCACGAATAGCCAAGTTGTATTGTAAAATGTATTGTGTGTGCAGACCTAGTGTGTGTGCAAGGTCCTTAAATGCAAGAAAGCAAACTAGAGCAACCTAGAAAGTAAACCCTAATTGCTTGTAAATGATAATGTAAATGCTCTAAATCAAGATGCAAAGTGATCTAAAGCATGAATAAAGGATATATTGAAGCTTATGCAAAGACATGAAAACAACATGAAATCATACCCAACCCTTAAGGGAGGAGTACAAGCCAATCTTCAGTCGGTAATCTCCTATTGTTCTTCAATGTCTCCCAAGCCCTAAATGAATGAAATTGATGAATGCTTGATGGATGGATGTTGAATGTTATTGAAGTCTTCAAAGATCTTCTCTTTCAATGCATAGAAGGTCCTCCAAAGCCAAAATTCCCATCCTTTCAAATGAAGAAAGAGAGCTCTTATATATGAAACCCTAGGTCTTAATTTCAACTTTTGGCCGACCTAGAGATTGAATATCCCGCCAATTTCTTGGGGTTAAGCTTTATTTATGATTGGGTCATGCTCCTAAAATTTCGGGAAAAATGTATGGGACCATGTGCACGCCGGGCGCCATGGTCCCGACAACTTTTCACCAAATTTTCGGGGCCGTCGGATATGATGATTTTAGAGAGAATCCCGAAGTTACAGCTGATTTCAAGATGTTTTGACCCCCGAAATCAAGCCCCCAAGTTCAAAATAGGACCTAATTAGGGTTTTTGATTAAATGATGTATAGGAGGAATAAAATGAAAAGGGCACACTTTAATGAAAGGGCCCAACTTTATGATGTAGGAGATGATAAAATAGAACCTTAGACCTAATTAATTTAATTAATTAAGTGCTAAAGGGGAAATGCAATGCAAAATGCAAAATGCACCAAGGCGGGTGCTAAACTAGGTGTGAAATTGTACCACCCTAGCAAGTGCGTACAATTTACGATGCTACATTTAGCCCCCACTTTAGCAGTCATATGAACACTACGTGCATATGCAAGCTAAAGTACAGAAAAGTAAACATTATTTGAAAAAGGATATATCCATAAGTCTGTCGAACGAAGCCCCTAGCGGTATCTGCAGTACATAGTTAGGAACTGCACCCTACAAAACACACGTTAGATCACAAAATCACCTAATGCTTACTAAGGAAGGTGATGAAAATTCAAGGGTAGCTATATGCCCCCCCCTATTTCGGCTTGCTAATTTTAGTGAGTTGAAACAGGGTATCATGTTTACCACTTCGAATTGTTAAAGAAAATTGATGACAAATGCTCACAAGAATATTTGATATGAGATCAAAAACTAATGGAGAATCATTTGGTAAGAAAGAGGACTAAATCTCAATTCCAACACAACAAAGAGTGTGAGGTTTTGAGAGTTCTCTAACACAAGATGAAGGATGTAAATGGAAACAAAATGCAAAGAGAAGAAAAGAAAGGAAAAAAGCATGAATACACACATTGGTGATCCATGAGAAGAATAGTGAGAGAGAAAAACACGGACTTCTCGCCCCTAGATCTTGTCTAGGTGATCCATGTGAAAAAGGACATGGAAAACTAGCCCCTAGAGTTTGTCTAGGTGATCCATGTAAGGGAGGAGAGTGAGAAAGTCTAGCCTTATGCTGCTAGTTCCACTCAACCTCGTGCATGTGTGTGTAAGGGAGGTTAGAAGCACCTCATAGGAGTCTATGCCCAAGTATGCTACAACCTATATATGTATAGTACAAAAGCGTGACATCTCGCTCTAAGAGTTTGTGCTCTGGTTCCGAGAATAATCACCTTGCATAAAAGAAAAATGGAGACATCTCTCTCTAAGAGTCTGTGCTCTGGTTCCGAGAATGACCCATTGCTCAAAAAAAGTGTAATGTTTATGTCATAAGAAAAGTAGAACAAGGATACCTACCTTCATCACAAAAGAAGATACCCCAAAAATGCAACAATGTCATAGATCCAAGCAAGAGAGTTTTGCACTCTTTAAGAAAGGATAAGATAGTTGAAAAGGGATATCTTGTAATATGTGTAAAGGAGATCCTTAAAGGAGAAGAGATCTTTGTACAAAAGATACCTATCCCCGAGAGGAATTGTCCTAGACAAAGATAACATGTTATAGAATAAGACAAAGAAGAGAATAAGAATGCAATACTTCCTTCTTTTGTGAGGTGAAAGCGATTCTTAATGAAGGATGATGCTCTTTTTAACCCAGTTAGGAGAGTGAATTCATTATGGATGTATTTTACCAAGTGCAAAAGAGGTTGTAGTCAAGGACTTACTCCTCTTGTAAGAGAGAATCCTTAAACAAACAACAACAAATGCATACAAGGAATAACATCAAGTAATAAAGTTCACACCATCCACGAAATAGGAAAAAAGTGGATCCTTAGATAAAAACAAGGAAAGATCATTGCCTCCCAAGGATAAGGACAATGAGAAGGACTTAGACAATCTTCTAGGGAGAGATTTAGACATAAGCAAAATGTACTACATACTCACATGAGTTCATGCAAGCAAGACATTAGTGTATGTAAAATGCTCCTCACAAGAAGTGGGTAAGGATAAGAAAGAGGATACACATCTTCTCCCATATCTAGGAAAAGAGGATTCTAAAGAAAAGACGATAACATAGAAAATTAGGCTATTATGTTGCTTCAAAAATATGATTGCACTTGAAATTGTACCATCATGAATGACAATGAGCCCCCAGTAAATGAGCTACCAATGTCACATAATGATGAGCAACATAATAGCCATTAATGTTATTTAAAGACATGATAGATTGAATGAGGTATTTGAATATGACATGCTAAATGCTCCACTATAAGTGAGATCAAAAACATGTATAAAATGATAAAAATTGAAGAAGAAAAGTCACAAGAAATCTTAGAAGAGGGATGAGTGTAATTTATTAGAGCCTTATCCCTAGAGGAAATGACTTTACGATGAATAGGAGATAAAGATTCATAAGTGGATTTAGAAATTTGAGGGGAGTCATAAAGAGATTTGTTCATCGCCAAGATTTCCTTATGAGGGGAATGAGAGTTGATAGAAGTAGAAGATGATTTAGTTGAAGTGAGATCATCATCACTACTAAATATAGCATTCACATTGAGAGATGGTCTTTTAGATGCTTTGGTACGTTTGCAGGGATTATAGCCGAGTCCAAAGGCATAATTGTGAAAATTAGTCTCTAGAGGAACTTTTATCCCTTGTTCATGAGCGCCACAACCATTTCCATGATCCCCATGCTTAGCAAAAATGCGAAAACCACGACCATAACGATCAGCCATTTCAGGAAGAGAAGGTGGTTTTTCATAAGACAAAGAATCAAACTCTTCATAATTAGAGGTGTGAGGAGAAGAAGTTTGAGAAGCGGCCACAAAATTATTGCTCATAGGTTCAAGTAAGACTGATTGATCTCTAGTTTCTTCCTTCTTTTTAACTTTAAACTCTCTAGGAGGAACCCTATACTCACCTACAAAGGTGGGATTGAAATCAAGAGATCCCCAATCGTCTTCTGCGAGAACCTTCTCAGGATCAAAAGCCTTTTCATGCGTATATTCAAGTCGAGAAGGATCTTCTTCAGGAGCTTTAGACTCATCCAAAGAATTTTGATTATCAGAGGGTAAGGATTCATCCATAGGTATCTTGTTCAAAGAGTCATTACTAGAAGAGGAAGGCTTAGATGTTTGCAAACAAGCTTGGAGATTAGTGTCACCTATCAAGGTATATGTCTTATTGTTATAAATGAATTTAACTTGTCTATGCAATGTAGAGGGGACAGCTTGCATACTGTGAATCCAAGGCCTCCCTAATAACAAGTTGTATGTTAGATTTCCTGACATAACATGGATAGGAGTAAGCAAAGTAACCGGTCCCACTGTGACGGGTAAGGTGATAATACCTAATGAAGACTTAGCCACATTATCAAAGCCTCGAATGGGATGAGAGTCAGGCTCAATAAGGGATGTATCCACATTCATCTTATGCAATAGATTAATGCTACACACATTAAGGCCAGAGCCATTATCTACCAGTGTTCTTCTTATAGCAGTGTCATTTATGATAACCACAATCATCAAGGGATCATATTGTTGTTGTATTTCACTAGTAGGCAACTCATCTTGGGTAAACACAATTTGAGCTTTAGGATTCATCACAGAGTTAACCAAAGACACTATATTACTAGATGTATTAGGTGGAGGAACATTCAAATCTTTCAAGGCATCTTGTAACATTCCATGATGAGCAGCAGAAGTTTGGATCAAATCCCAAAGGGATATCTTAGCAGGAGTAGTTTTAAGTTGTTCTATGAGATCATAGTCCTTACTAAGAACTTGTGAAATATGAGGGGCTTGAGGAAGAATAGGTTGGGAAGGAGGAAGTGAAGTTAGAATAACTGGAGGAGGATTAGGTTGCCTATTGTTTCTAGTATTATAGGTATGGGCAACCGCATGATAACTCTCTCTAGTCAATTGCTTAGCATACTCATAAGGGCTCTTAGAGGAATAACCTCCTTGCACAGTAATAATAGGTTTCTTAGGAGTGCAAAAAGAATCATCAGCATAACCACCTTGAACCACTAAGATAGGCTTATTTAAAGGTTGAGAATTTTGAGAAGGACAAGCACCTTGGACAGTGAAGAGAGGTTTGTTAGGTGTTTCATTCACATGTATCAAATTGATTGAGGATGGTTTAGAGGAATGAACAAAAGTGTTGGAAGAATTATTGATAGTCTTCTCGTGCACTAAAATCTTATCACAGATTAGATCAATTTTAGGAGAGAGACAAGGGATAGGCATTGATGTTCTAGTAGGAAGGGTAATACTAGGAAAAGTCATATCATCCTCTATCAAAGGATCTACATGGGGAATAAACTCTCTAGGAGAAGGATCAACATTACTCTCTAAAGTCTCACTTTTGAGAGGGAGATCTTTGAAAGAAATGTTAACCATCTTGCTTTGAACTAGGGTTTCCTTATGAGTAGAACCAAGTTGAGGAGAGGGAGATGCTTTATTTTTAGAGGGAGAATAATTGAGATTCAAGGAAGGAGAGAAACTATCAAGGGAGTTTCCAATCTTGATTTCATCCCCTTTGGCTAGGGGTAGAGAATAATCTATACCTTCTTCTAATGGTTCATCCCAAATAGTGAGGTTGTTGAAAGAAATGTTTGAAGTATTGTCAATTTCGGGAGAAGAGATAACATTGTTTATTAATTCCTCATCCTTAGGAGGGAGAGAATCAATAGATGTGTTAAACTCATCCTCTTTCCTCAAAATATGTTCAATAGGGGAGAGACAATTAAGGAAATTGCTTATTATTTCATCTTCTTTCTCTAAGGGATGCTTATGGGTAAGACCAACTTTAGGAGAAGGGTAAGCATTTACCATTAATTCATCATCTCTAGTGGGAATTTTGTTGGAAAAGGAAAGGCCATCACTAGGAAATGTAGGGATAATGTCATCTTCTTGCACAAAAGGATCCTCATGAAGGAAGTGTTTTTTAGGAGCCACAAGGTCATCAAGGGCATCATCCAACAAAGCATGATCATATTTATTAAAAGGTTTATCTTTTGATTCAAAAGGAGATATCTCTTCATAGAGGGGATCATTGAAAACAACCATGCTACTAGATTTAGTGGAAGAGTTGATAGGAATGTACCCTTGAGAGGAATCATTCGACTTATCTTTCTCATCACAACGAAATGGCATAGTAACAATGTTTATGAGTTTTTGGTAAAATGAAGGTTTGGTATATTTAGGTTTCAAAAATTCATCTAAAGCTTCATCTAACTCATAATCATCACAAATATGAACATCTTGCAAATAAAAATCTGACATTTTGAAATTGCATAAAATTTTAAACACACAATGCAAAGAAACACACTTTTTTTTTTCTTTTTTTTTTTTAATGAAAATGAAATGAAAACACACTAAATCTATATCTAGATCTAACAAATGCAATGCAAGAGGAAGCAATGATAGATTCACATCGGGTTCACCAAAATGTGTAGGAGAAAAAAGTGACACTAAGCAAACATGCCCTAATCTCACTTTCAACCACACACTTGTGGAATACGAAAGAGCCTAGAGGTATCACACAATTGGCTACTTCTTCTTGTGGAAGAGAGAGCCACGGGATACCTATTAGGATTTCTATTCCTTTGTTGTAATTGAAAGATAAAATAATGCAAGTTCAATCCCTAACCCCAAAGTGCAAGTATGAACTAATAACAAGATTGCAGAATTGAACTTAAATAATGGAAAGCTGTAAACACAAGGACAAAACAAGAATGTAAATGCGTACCTGGTGTTAAAATATGAGTGAAAATGTTCGGGACAGGGGCGTGGGCGCCACTGTCCTGATTCTGCTCCTGAAACTGCTGTTTTTGCAACCTGAAAAGCTGTCAGAAAGTTGCTGAAAGCTGCTGTCTGTCAGGAGGACCAGGGCGCCCAGCACCCCATGCCCCTGTCCTGGTCTTTTGCTCTGAGATTTGGTGTGAAGTTCGGTCTCCGTCTACTTCTTCTGGATCTGTAACTTGCGATGTCGTCCGAATTCTGAAACCTGCACTTATATCTGAAAAGGTGTGGTGGGCGGCTATATAGGGTTTTGCCTTAGTCAAACCCCTGCTTCGGTGATTTCCACCTCCACGAATAGCCAAGTTGTATTGTAAAATGTATTGTGTGTGCAGACCTAGTGTGTGTGCAAGGTCCTTAAATGCAAGAAAGCAAACTAGAGCAACCTAGAAAGTAAACCCTAATTGCTTGTAAATGATAATGTAAATGCTCTAAATCAAGATGCAAAGTGATCTAAAGCATGAATAAAGGATATATTGAAGCTTATGCAAAGACATGAAAACAACATGAAATCATACCCAACCCTTAAGGGAGGAGTACAAGCCAATCTTCAGTCGGTAATCTCCTATTGTTCTTCAATGTCTCCCAAGCCCTAAATGAATGAAATTGATGAATGCTTGATGGATGGATGTTGAATGTTATTGAAGTCTTCAAAGATCTTCTCTTTCAATGCATAGAAGGTCCTCCAAAGCCAAAATTCCCATCCTTTCAAATGAAGAAAGAGAGCTCTTATATATGAAACCCTAGGTCTTAATTTCAACTTTTGGCCGACCTAGAGATTGAATATCCCACCAATTTCTTGGGGTTAAGCTTTATTTTATGATTGGGTCATGCTCCTAAAATTTCGGGAAAAATGTATGGGACCATGTGCACGCCGGGCGCCATGGTCCCGACAACTTTTCACCAAATTTTCAGGGCTGTCGGATATGATGATTTTAGAGAGAATCCCGAAGTTACAGCTGATTTCGAGATGTTTTGACCCCCGAAATCAAGCCCCCAAGTTCAAAATAGGACCTAATTAGGGTTTTTGATTAAATGATGTATAGGAGGAATAAAATGAAAAGGGCACACTTTAATGAAAGGGCCCAACTTTATGATGTAGGAGATGATAAAATAGAACCTTAGACCTAATTAATTTAATTAATTAAGTGCTAAAGGGGAAATGCAATGCAAAATGCAAAATGCGCCAAGGCGGGTGCTAAACTAGGTGTGAAATTGTACCACCCTAGCAAGTGCGTACAATTTACGACGCTACACTCCTTTCCTTCTTTCCCCTGTGTCTCTTTTTGTAAACTTCTCCCTCTCCCTCACATTTATATCTATCCCCTCTTTAGGTCTCCCAATCACTCCCTATCTACCTCTCTCTCCCCCCTCTGTATCCCTTGCTTTCTCTTTGTTCTTATCTCTCTCATTTTTTCTCTCCCTCCCCTCTCTTAGTCATCACCTCTCCCTCCCTTGCATAAGGTTTAGGGAATAGAGAGTATTATATAGGTTTTATCTATAGGGTTGAGGATATAGATTTTAGGGTTGAGAGTATTGGTATGGAGTTTGGTGTACAATATTGATAGTAAAGGGTTTAGGGTTGAGGATATTGTCCATGTTGATACTTTCCTCTCTATCTCTCTTCTCTCTCACCTCTCTCCCCTCTCTAGGTTTTTTTCATCCCCCTCTATCTCTCCCTTCCTTATTAACCTCATATATATCTCCATCCTCCAATGTCTCTTATACTCTCTCTCTATTCCCTCTCTCTATTATCTAGATCATTACCTCTCCCTCCTACCCCCTCTTTCTCCCTTTCTCCCCTTTCTAGGTTTCTCCCCCATTCCCTATCCACCTCTATACCTCTCCATCCATGCCTCATTAGGCACCTCTCTCGATGCCCCTCTATCTATATCTCCCCTCTATCTCTCTTATCTAGGTATTTAACCTCTCTCTTGCCCTCTAGGTATTGAAACTCTCTATTTATCCTCTCTCTAGTTCTCTCCCTCCTCCACCTCTCCCTCTCTCCCCATCACCCCTTACCCATCTCCCTTTATGATCTCTCTCCTTCGCTTCTCTCCCCCCTCACCTCTTTATCTCCCATAAAATATATACCTATTACACTCCCTCTCTTCTCTCTCTTTCTTCTCTCTCTCCCCTCTCCAGGTCTCTCCTATGTACTCTCTCTTTCTTTCTCTCACCTTCCCTCATTATCACCATATATATCCTTACCTATCTCCATCTCTCTTCTCCTCCTATTGTTTCTCTCCACTCTTTCTTTATTCTCTTTATCACTACCCCTCCCTCCCAACCTCTCTCTCCATCCTTATGTGTCTCCTTCCCTCCATATTTACCTCTCTACCACTCCCTCTTTGTCTCAATACCCACCACTCTCTCCCCCTCTATCTCCCTCACCTCTATCTTTCCATCTTCATGTTCTTAACAATATGATGTCTTAATGGGTCATATGATGTACTAAGGGGTCATATAGTGTCCTAAGCGATCATATGGTGTTCTAACACATGTGTCACCCCTTAGGACCCCATATGACACTTAACAACACCATATGACCCTTAGGACCCCATATATCCCCTAACAACACTATATAACCCCTCAAGACACCATATGACCCCTTTTAACATCCTAGTACATGACATGACCCCTTAGGACACCATATGACCCCTTAGGAAACCATATGAACCCTTAGGACCAAATGATGTCCTAATGGGTCATATGGTGTCCTAAGGGGTCATGTGGTGTTCTAACAGATTTGTGGCCCTTTAGGATCCCATATGACCCCTAAAGACACAATATGACCCCTTAGGACACCATATAACCCCTTCGAACAAAATGATGTCCTAATGAGTCATATGGTGTCATAAGGGGTCATATGGTGTTCTAACACATGTGTGGCCCCTTAGGACCCCAAATGACCCCTTTTAACATCCTAGTACATGACATGACCACTTAGGATAAATTATGGCCCCCTACGACTAAATGATGTCCTAATGGATCATATGGTGTCCTAAGGGGTCATATGGTGTTCTAATTGACTTGTGGCCCCTTAAGATCCCATATGACCCTCAATGAGACCATATGACCCCTTAGGACCATATGATGTCCTAATGGGTCATATGGTGTCCTAAAGAGTCATATGGTGTTCTAACACATGTGTGGCCCCTTAAGACCCAACATGAGCCCTAATGACACCATATGACCCCTTAGTACACCATATGACCCCTGAGGACACTATAGGACCCTCAGGGTACCATATGACCCCTTAGGATCCCATATGACCCCTCAAGACACCATATGACCCCTTAAGACACCATATGACCCCTTAAGACATGTAGACACATAAAAAAAATTATCAAATTTATCCTCATTTAATTTCAAATTTTCTCCAAGCATCGAGTAGATCCGTAATTTGTTTCATCATTTCATTATTATTCATTATTCATATTATTTCATATATCATAATATATGCATTATTCCTGTTAGAGTAATCTTTTATTAGCTAAAAAATATTTATTTAAGTATTAGTCTATTATACTCTATGCTTAAGCTAAACTTAGGAATCTTATAATTCTTTAGAGTTTCGAGTATCCTTTTATAAGTATTCTCTCTTTGTATTTTCATAACAACTATAATTATTGAATTGCATTCTTGTTGCACAATCAATATGACTCCTCTTTTTTGGATCTCTGAATTCTGGCCTCCATAGCTTTTTTGCTTCTCTCCTTCTGTGACAGGTTTGCATGTAGGTGATCTTTGGGAGCTGTAGAGTTGATTTTTCCTCAACTTTTTTATGGTATCAGAGCTCCAGATCTGCATGCCCATGTTCTCTTCAGGAGAGATTTTGGGTCTTGTTCTTCAAATCTATGTATTTGGGGGTTTGTGTAGTTACTTTTTACCATTTTTGGGGTAGCTTATTTTTTGGTACATTTTGGTGCCAAAAGGACCTCTCAGTTGGATTAAGAAGGCCGATTCCATGAATTTTGATATATAATTTGCCTATTTTCGGTGATAAGGGCATCTAGGACATGATTTTTTATTGGCATGTTTTTCGAGGCACGGAAATCCGTATGGCTATAACTGCAAATGCGTCAGAAAATTTTTGGAAAAAAAAAATTACCCTTTTTATGCTCTAAAAGAGGGTTTTTTTTTCTTTTGGTCATAACTTGGTCATACGAAGGCATTTTTCAACAAATCTTATATCTCTTCATATGGCCAGTGGATTGATATTGTAGGTCACAAATCCCACCATAGTTTCTCCTCATTGATTTTTCCACATATAAATATGTGTGTTATGGTTCTCATTTATGTGTTTGGCTTATTGGTTTCTTTACTTCTTTAAATTCTATTTATACCGGTATATCGGTTGGTGCATGAATGTTTTGTTAAGGCTAAAATCTACTATTCTGGTATAACATTGATTCACCCCCCCTCTCAGTGTTATTGGTTTCCAACATCTTGTTCCCAAATTGGAAATTTTCAAATTCACAAAACCTTCAAATTGGACAATACAGAACATTTGGTGCTCGCCAAATCCAAAAAAATGACTTTTCACATTTGGCAAGAGCCGAATGTGAAAAGTCAATTTTTGGCATTTGGCGAGCACCAAATAGGATGAGCACCATATTTAGAATGTGCTAAATGGTTTGCATTGGAAACCTCCAACCCAAAGGGTTGAATGACCATTTCAAGTCTGAGACATTTTTTTATCAGAGCATTCACATATTTTTGGGTATTCTCTCCATCAGGTTTACATGTGTTTCAATGAAACTAAAAAAAACACCATAGTGACCTTAAGCTCTCTCTTAGCTATCTAAGCATATAATTTTTTTCACATTTTGATTTTTTTAAGGCTTTCATCTTTAATTTGTTTTGTTAGTGTGTCCATTTTTGTTAAAAAACCAACATGCACTATTTTGGGTATATAGTTGTTTACACGTTCATCAAATTGTGAATAAACTTACATTTTTAGAAACTAGACTCCATTCTACACAACTTTAAAAAGTTTTGATTTTTTATTAGTTTTCAATTATTTTAGGGGGGAGCATGCTCAAATTTCTATTTTTCAGGATGTGTCCACTTCAAAAATTAAAAAATCATATGCTCATTAAAAAATTAGCCGAAAAATATGGCATAAACTACAAGGTGTTAGCTAATTTCTCATTAAAGTGATTTTAAAATTTCAAAAAAAAAAAGTTAACATTTTAGGGGGGCCACAACTGACGCTGTGTTGTGTTTTTTTCATAAAAACAGGACCACTTTTTGTGGCCCCCCTTTTTGAAGCCCTTAATCTCCACCATTTTCAAAAAAAATAGTAGTTTAGAAAGTAGAGTCTATGTTCTTGTTGCATCTTCAAATTTGGAGTGTAACTATGTTCAATTTATCATTGAAGTTCAAACTTTGTTAATTTCAGAAAAAAAGTGGTATCTTAAGACCCCCTTTTGGTACCACAACTTGGTGCACATACCCACCTAAACAACAATAAAATATATACTCAAGAAAAAAATACATCCCAAATAGAAACATCATGGATTGGTTTGAAAAAATGGTTATGAAAGTTAAATGACGTTGTGTTGTGTTTTTTTCATAAAAACAGGACCACTTTTTGTGGCCCCCCTTTTTGAAGCCCTTAATCTCCACCATTTTCAAAAAAAATAGTAGTTTAGAAAGTAGAGTCGATGTTCTTGTTGCATCTTCAAATTTGGAGTGTAACTATGTTCAATTTATCATTGAAGTTCAAACTTTGTTAATTTCAGAAAAAAAAAGTGGTATCTTAAGACCCCCTTTTGGTACCACAACTTGGTGCACATACCCACCTAAACAACAATAAAATATATACTCAAGAAAAAAATAAATCCCAAATAGAAACATCATGGATTGGTTTGAAAAAATGGTTATGAAAGTTAAATGATCTAGGATAAACCTTCAAAACGCACATCCAAGCTACATTTACTAAAACAACAGTCTACCAAGCCAAAAATCCACATGCACACCTAGCACTTTAGACAACCAAGTCAATACCCAAAGGACTATGTCAAAACCTACTAATCAGTCATGTCTAAAATTTAAACATTTGGGAGGGTTGATGGAATCAGCCTTGCAAAAACTTGTTACCAATAAACTTATCAAATTCCTTGAGACTAGAGAATTTGAACCAAGAGTTAAAGCCTCATGGTGGAATGATAATGAATTATGTTAATACCACAGGAACAAATGACATAAAACCTCTAATTTTTTAAGATTGAAAAACCTCATTTAGGACCTTATTGGTCAAGGCGACATTACTATTGAAGAACATATTTTAAACAATTCACCTAATGAGGAATTAGGCATATGTCAAGATACATTTTCCAACAATGATCCTGTAGTGTCATAAAACTGGGACCCTAGCCATTTTCAACTATATTAGGGTCCTCATGCATGTGAGTTTGAATCATCTAGCCTGATCAGAGACCGGAGATTGCTCAATCTACAGAAACAACTTCTTTCTTAGCCTTTACATCACCCCGTCTGCACTCTTCCCTAGAGAAAGGGGTAGGATAGGGGCATGGCACTACTATCCCCCCTTGGATAGGGGCATGGCGCCCTTGTCCTCACATGACAGGGGCATGGTGCCCCTATCCCTACCCTATTTTGGGGCAGGACCCTTCCTAGGTTTGGATTGTTGGTTGTGCATTGGGCGGGAAACTCCCTCGATGTCGGCCTGTGATGAAAATCAGATCCACTAACATGTATTTAAGGTTCATTCATCCTCTCATTTGCATAAGTTGGATAGGTCAAAGCTGGATAAATTCAAGTTGCATGAGCGATCAAGCATTCAAGAGCATTCAAGAATTCTTTTTCAGCATTGAGCATTCTCAAGTCTCCCTTTAAGGTTAGGTGTTGCATTCAAGTCAAGGATTCAACCATTGAAGAGGAGATTGATTCCAACATTCAATTCCACACAAGCATTTCTATCAACATTGCTACTACAACCTACCTTGAGGTGATTTACAATTCAGTCTTTCATTTACATCTACTTACAAGTACTATCTTTCATTACTTGGTTAATTCCAAAACTGGGGTTTGACCTAAAGGCAAACCACTAATCCCAACCCATTTTCCTCTCTTTTTTGTGTGTATGTTGTAGGTGCGTAGCTATACTTTCAGATTCGGGCTTCATTTGCAGAGGAGGAAAAACCCTTTTCATTTCGCAAATTTTTCAGAGGACCATGTACGTTCTCACAACGGTCCAGGCAACTTTTCCTCAAATTTGCAGGGTGACTTCATCTCGACATTTTACTGCTAGATCTGTTAGGATTCCCATAGATACTGAGAGGGGGGGGGGTGAGTCAGTATCTAATCGGTTGGTTGAATTTCTTAACTTAAAACATGTAGAACATATTATAACAGTATACCGGTCTGCAAGAAATAATGCAATAAACAGAATTAAAAGCATCCACATGAAAAGCACACCATGACACAAGGATTTAACGAGGAAACCCGATGTGGGAAAAACCTCAGTGGGATTTGTGACCCACAATATTCACTTACTGGCCAATAAGAGAATATTACTTACAAGAGGGGCCTGCACATGCAGGAAGGCCAATTGCCTAGAGCTCACTGCTCAATGGGAAGTCTCACTGACTTACAATGTGGATTATACAAATCCAATATCTTGTACTACTTTATAAAAGCATCTATAATGCCTGATCTAGTACCGGTTTCTACTCTGTTCTTTACATAAAACCTTTAACCTATATTTCGCATAATAGGTCTGCCTAATATCTTCTTCTTTTTCACTTACAAAATGTCTACAATGATCTCTCTTATATATAAGAGTCATTTTACAACTTGTCAAGTCAGCTTACAAAGTTTTTACAATAATAAACAAAATATAATATATCAAAAATCATGTCGGCCTCTGTGTCGGTATGCTTCCTTTCTCTATGCCAGTGTCGGTGATCTGAGTGTCGATGTAAAGTGTGATCTATTGATGCTGGTGAACTATCTTTCCGGTGTAATGCCTTGCCGGTGCCATAGGATTGTAAGGTTGCCATCAATGACAAAACCTTCAATCACCTACAATGTCTCATTGGAGTGTGCATATGCCAACAAGATCCACGTGCACAACTTCATCTCATATTCTGATCTCAAGTTATAATCAATTTTTTGTCACTTTTGCACTACAGAATTCAATCAATTTCCTTTCCAAATCAAACAAGGAAGAGGGGATCATCTTATCATTCCCAATTCATTCATAATTCAATCTATCATCTTCATGTGGAGAGATTTAATCTAGTGAATTATCCTCCCCTCTTTCTAATGTAACATGGTGAAAAGTACTTGAGTGGTAATCAATAGCGAAACTCTCATCTCTCTTTGAGGGAAAAGGTAGTTTTCTTCTTGATCTATCATTCCCCATTTTTCCACCATTACAGATCAAAATCATCTACCTATGTCTAGTAGTATCTCATCCCAAAACAATCACACCAATGACATATCTACCTCCCATGAAAATTTTGGCCCACAGGTAGCCTCTATTTCTCCCACTATTCCTTCATACCCTAAAGCTTCACAACAACAACCCCACCATCTCCATCAAACAATGAATCTAATGATGATACCTTTCAATTTTTCCCTCAAGGCCTATCCACTATAGAAATCCAAGATAATCCAATTTTTTATACAAATCACTCTCATGAATCAAAAATTATAGAACCAAAGCCACCATATGCTCCATCTTCAATAAAACCCACTCAAGAGAGTCACATTAAAGATTGGTTCTTATCATGCCAAAACATAGACTCCATACAAGAATGGAATCCATACATATCCAAAGTCATACCTCATGTCAAGAGGATAAACCAAAGAATGAAGAAACAATTTCTAAAATGAATCAAGATCAAGATCCCCAAAGTCTCCAATCTAATCAAATTCTTTACCAAGATCCCATTTCCCATGATGATCCCACCATCTCTTTTCATTCCATTCAAGATTATCCCCTTCCATCTCAAGAGAAAAGCACCTCTTCCACTCCATCCAATGATCCTCTTCCATGTCAAGATCAAAATATCCCTTCAACTCAATTTCATAGCCCTTCATATCCATCACAAAATCCCAACATCCCTCTTAATCCCCCTCATGATTCTAATACTACCCAAGATCCCATCACCCCTATCTAATCCATTCATAAACCCCTTAATTATCAACTTGGGACCTCCACTTTCATCCAATCTAGTTGAATTCATGAGCTTATCATCCCCTCCGTACCATATTCTCCTCAAAATTGATTCACATCTTGTTTAAAAAGTAACAAGTATCCCATTGCTAAAAATATTTGTCAAAGCATGCATTATTAGGGAAAATGGTTAGGCATCCATGAACAAAGTATATTAGAACCCCCTCATATCAAAGAAAATCTTAATTATCATGGACTTGGCAACAAATCTCATTCTCAAGGCATTGGTATCCCTATTGTTGATCTCCAATTGGGTTTAAAGACCTGAAGTGAGGCAGTTGGGAAGTTCCATAGGGGTGGGACCATGTGCATCATGTGGAATGACCTCTAGGGTTTTATAAGTCATCTCTTCATTATTTAGGGAAGGGGGTGAAAGGGGATAAGAAGATATCATAAACCTAGCCATATTGGAAAACAAAAAGGAAACTCAAAAAAGTAGAGAAATCTTCATAAACATCTGCAAACAATGGGTGTTGAGACTAAGTATTAACTTAAAAAAGGCACAATACATCACAATCCCTTAATATTAGAAAAGAAAAAGATATTCAAACTAACTTTGACATAGGACATAACGTTCTAATTTGGTTTAAGGGAAGGTGCCTGTAAAGATAGAGCTTCAACAGACAATCTTACAATTCCTGACAAGACCCCTTTTGATTTTGCAATTATGGTATAATCTGAAATTCGTTTTATGAACATGAAAGAGTGATCTATGCACATGATTCATAGTTTTGTAATGAAGAATAAAAAAAAAACACAGATAGAATTTGGCGAGTAAAATTTAACACAGAACATTAGTATGAACATCAAGAAAGGCAACATGGCACAATTTGCTATTCAAAATAATATTAAGGCTCAACTACCAATTCTAAGATTTTACAAAACCAAGTTGGATCACCTAATTAAGTTATTACTTTTTACAAGATGTTTTGAAAAACTCTAATCACTTATGCAGAGATTCAATCTCTCTCCAAAACTAATACATTGATTTTTCAATATCGCCTTGAGAACTTGGAAGAAAATAGGATCCGATTAGATTGTATTATTTTTCAAAAAGAATCCTCTCATCAATCATCCTTTCTCTCTGGTTTTTATATCCCTTTGTAGGAAGGATAAGAACTTCATTTCACCATCATTCAAAAAGATCTGATTTGAAATGACAGGTACTAACTACCTGTGTGCTGGAAATCTTGTGAGTTACTAATCTTCTCAAAACCCCCAGCATGCCAGACACGTGGGTTGTGTCATGTTTTCTATATTAGGTTGTGGCAGCCTCGAACTCTACATAGTCCTTCTTCATAGACCCTCACCCGATGACATTCACTTAGAAATGTTGGAGTCGAAACTTGAAGACCCACCATACACGACACACCATCAGAGAATCAGGAAGCCCCCCGTATTGTATTACCTTCTTTTTTCATTGGGTTGACACGTGGTGGGCCATCAGAGAAAAACTAAGGAAGTAAGGTTTTTACTTTTAGAGACATGCAAAATCACATTTCCCATGGGGCCCATCGCACAAAGAAGGAAAGAGCTATCCATCTAAAAGAAAAGGGTCGAAAGGCTAACCACTATAAAAAGGTTCTATAATATTGGTAACTCACAAGGGACTGAATCTAAAGATCTTTGGTTTCACAAACCAGTGCATCATACACTCGATGAACCGATGAACCTTGTTGCGAAGAATCCAAAATATGTATGCTCTAAAGTTCTCCAAAGTGAAAAGTTCCAGTTGTAAGAGATAGTCATGAAAATATTTTCCTGAAAATTTTAGAGTTTTGCAAAAAGTAAACTTATCGTACCACGGCCTGCAAAAGTCAGATGTTAATTGGAAACATTAAAGCATACATTGAATAAAGGACCTCCAAAGGAAAGGGGAGAGGCACTCAAGCCGATAATTTGGTGTGGGTGTGGAAGGGAGAGTAACATATTCCATAGGATTAAAAAAAATTAGTAATAGCAATAATATCTTTTATAATATAAAATTAGGATTTTCCTTTTGGGGCCCTTGACTCATGGTAATAGATACCCAAAATTCCAAAAAGTCATAAGTTAGGGTGAGCTATCTCGTTACTCATGTATGTGCATTGTGGTCAATTTATTTCTCCTTATATGAAGAAAGGAAGAGTAAGAAATCTTGGGATAAGCTACGTGATTGGACCCATCTCCCTAAACCCAACCAGATAGAGCCTTACTACCAGATAGAGCCTTGCTGCCAGACAAACGTCTATAGCCTCAATAGGGATATCACTTTGACCCCCTTTGTAAATTTCTCTATTTCCAAATGGATGTGTATATCCCCAATAGAGTTGTCTGCATCACCTTTTTATCATTGGACAATTTTAAATTTCGTTCTTCTATTTCTTCTTCTTTCTTTTTACATTATAAAGAAGTTGGGTGTCAGAGTAGTAGCAGGAGTGGCCTTTATATTTTTCACTTATCCCAAGAAGTATTAGATTGCCACCTCATTATCCATGGAGTTATTAAATTTAAGTGATCATGTGAGCCTTACAGGAACACCACCTGTATATGACAGGACATTCAGAAAGATTGTGTATCATAAAATCATGAGTTAAGAATAGCAATAAGATCATCGTGGATTTTATAACATAAAAGATACTATCAAAATATTGATACTCACTTCATTTGAGGCATAAGATCTACATCACCCCTCGCCACCATACAGTGGAATAATTACTCTGAGTTCCCACTTGTTGGATATTGTTGAGGAGTTTGTTGGAATGTGTTGTTATCATTTATGTCAACATATTCCTTTGTGTTCCAGTGTTGCAGTCAAATTAAGTAAGTTGGTTTGGCCAGAGTGTGGCAAATGAGTTTTTGCGGATTAAAGGGTTTTGAGCTAAGTATCTCTAGTTGATTCAACAGAATTTTTTGAGGTCTACATGGTAATTTCATTGAGTTATGAGATCTGGTATTGCAGTTGGTTTTTTAGTTGTTCAGTGTTGTTCAGTGTTCTGGATTTTGCTCCACATTGCAATATCTTGGTTTGCAGATTTTTCAGTGTTTGGGATGTTTTGGTGTATCCTCAATTCAGATGGTTTGTGATTTGGAGATCTGCAAGTGTATCTTTTAGTTTGACAGTCAGTACAGTTAGTGTTCTTGAAGTTCAATATAATATTGATAAAGATTCTAGTAAGTGGTGATGTTGCAATTGTTGTTGTGATAATTCATGATGCTTGTGGATGTTTCTAGGTCATGTCCTATTTGTGTTGGTGGTCCAAGTTGATCATTGTGCTCGTTATTGATGATTTTTCTTATTTAGGTGGTCTTCTTCATGTTCTTGGTCGACATGTTGATTGTAGTGTGTTGTGGATGTTCAAGGCATAATTCTTAGAGGTGTTTCATGTTCGAGGTGGTGATTTGGGTCAATACTATGTCTTAGTTGACACTATTTTCGTTTGCATGTGTTATTGTAGCGTGTATGGTTATTTTTTTGTAATTTGTGTTGTGGGTTGAGTCGACATTGAAATATAGGTTGATGAGATATATAAATTAATGTAATATCCAGTTGCGGATGTATCTGCGGTATCTGTGAATGTGTTTGATGTGTGAATAATGCTTTGATCTTTCAGTAGTAGAGAAGTAGTATAAAGAAGTGTGACAAAGTAGTATATGAGATTAACTCAAACTATAACTAGGCATGGGGAGATGCTATTCTATTAGTTTATGATCTTATGGATGTAATCTGAATCTGTTTGTACAATAGTGAGTCTTCCCCAGGGTTGTATCCCTTGTTGTTGTTGTTGTTGTGTTTTGAGCAGTGAGCTCTAGGTAGTGTGCTTAAATGCATGTGCATTCCCCATTGTAATATTTCATATACTTCTAACAGGGTATCATCATATTGTGGGTAGGTTCCCACCATGGTTTTTCCCTTAACTGGATTTTCCATGTCAAAAAAATTGGTGTTATGTATGTTATTGATGTGGTGTTGATTTACGCTTTCATTGTTATTTATCAGATCTAAAATTGTGTTTGAGTATAGTAAAGTTTTGAGAAAAATGATTCACCCCCCTCTCATTTTTCTACCTTTTTGCCAACACCCACTATCCTTAGGAATGTCGCTAGACATCATCTGATTCTCAAGAAAATCTAACAAAATGAATTTCCCTAACAAAACCTACTCATGTAAGTGGTGCGATCGTTTATAAAATGAGGCCCATGTTAATTACAATTATCATTCAAAAATTAGCAGAGTAGAGAGAGCAGTATAATTCTATTAGAGATGGATACAGTTGTGACGTTGATAATTTTGAAGAGGCAAAGGCCCTTTCTGGGGGAGATAAGCGATGCTTGCCTTCGATATCTGCTCAAGACTAACATTGACCTCGTCATAGTAGTTGTAAAATGGATACTGGAAGCTAACTTCTTGGTTAGTGAGGATAGATACCGAGTGAACTTGGACATCTCATCCCGCTTTGTGGGTTCTCTACTAGACTTAAGAGAGCTGAAGGATGATATAGCTAGGATTATGTGGGGTTTATTTAGGAAAGATTATACTGGCAACCTTGAACAAATTATGGAGGTGGCGCAATATGGGATAGGGCTACCTACCTCCATTAACATGAAAGCACACCTAAAGTGGGAAGTTGTGGTGCCTTAACACCCATTTGTCACCAATTTTCACACCATGAGCATAGAGATCACTAGGACCATTCTAGTCCCGCCTATGGGTGTCTTCACAAGCTTACCTGAACTAACCTTTCCTTTGACACATGTTGGATTGAAGAGTTTTGGGTCATGGTGAATTATGGTGGTTGGGACACATATGAGATCTTGAGGGAGGAAGAGGTTTTGGTGACAGAGGATGAGGAGGACGACAACCAAGACACATTTGATTCAAATGAAAATTAGCTCTCTCTAGTGTTGTGTGGGTGTTGTAAAAAATGAATCAACAGTATTTTTGTTGTTTTTTTTTAATTTTGAAGATGGAAAATGCAAATTATAAATATAACTTGACGTATATATAAATAGAATCTAAATATTTTGTTGAGCCACCTTGTGTATATGTTATTTCTCCTTGCATGCATAAAAATTTGTTAGTAAAAATAGGATTCTATTTTCTATGCATTGTTGAATTCATAAAATTCCCATGCTTGAATGATTTAAAAGGCATAGACACACACATCATACAGTAACTAACAAATGGGTGGAAAATACCTGATTCCATACTTACCACCTATGGTGCAAAATGCTTTGGATATTTTGGAGTAATTTGTGTCATAATATCCAAACTTACATGAATCCTAAAGAAAATGATACTCTATTAAAATTATACACATCCTTAAAGGGAAATTATGCAGTAGCATTTCATGGAAAAGAAAACTAACCTACTTCTAAAATCTCTAAAAAATTAAACTGAATGAAACCATTCATCGAATTTTGAAAATAACTCCTCTTTCTTCCTAACCTTATGCAACTTTCCTCCTTGTGGATGAGAATTAAAAAATAAAAGGGGATCAAATTTTTAGTACATCGGGCCTTTTTCATTTTATTGCAAGAAGGAAAAAAATGACTAAGTATTACTAAAAGAGTAGGTAAAAGACCTTACCTCTGATAAGTCATCATTGTGTTCGGAAAAGGATAAAGTCAAAATGATTTTACCTATTTGTTATGCTAAAAACCTTATGGGGCATCTATGTAGGCATACAACATGCCATTTCATGAGTTATTGAGTCGTCACTAACTGCCACTCCATCCAAGCCCAATGGATATTCTTTCAGAAGGGGATGCTTCAAGTTTCACAGGCTTGGGGCTCACTTCCAATGAATTGCAAAATAGCTTGAGCTCATCCCAGAAATAGGAATCATCCATATCACTTTTTCTTGGTAGACCCTTTGGGTCACCTCCTTGTCCCTTTTAGAGACAAGAATCTCTTCTTCATTATTGTCATCATCTCTTGTCACTTGGTCATTGAGACTCGAGGCTCTCTCAGAGATTTCCATTCATAAACTAGATGACTAGTCCAACCTCCAGACTATGGGTCCACCTTTGCAAAGTGAAATTATTTCAGGTTGAGTGGAGTTAGACAAAAGACATTTTTTCTAAGAAAGGAAGAGAGAAAGGCCAATTCTGAATAGAAATTTCCTCTTTAGAGGTAATGTCTTGTTTTGCAAGAACTTCCTTATCCAATTGATTAGGGACTACAATCAACAATCCTCCTCTCTCCTCTTCCTGATGTTAGAACTAGGGAGCCTTGGCCTAGTAAAACTGATGCAACGTTCTTTCTTCATCAATGGTCTTTAATTATTTTTCCAGATCATACAGGATCTCCTCGATCGTCCTTCCTCTTCAAAAAGTAAGGCCATAACTAGGCTCTCTTGTGGGAAATCATAAGGGGTAACTTCCCATTACAATTTCCTAAGAAAACCAACCCGGAGTAAGGTTATTTAGGATGGTCCCACTAGGTGTGCCAAAAAACAATGTTGATTCCCTATTAGGTCCAAAGACCTAAACTGGGGTAGTTGTAAAGTTCCACAAGGGTGGGACCAGTTGCATCTTGTGGAATGACCTCTAGGATTTTAGAAGTTGACTCTTTCTTATTTAGGGAAGGGGGGTGAAAAAGGATAAGAAGATATCTTAAACCTAACCCTATTGTAAAATAGAAAGGAAATTCAGAAAAGCAAGGAAATATTTGGAAACATCTACAAACAATGGTTGTTGGGACTAACTATTAAGTGAAAAAAGGTACAATACATCACAATCCCTTAATATTTAAAAAGAATAAGGAATTCATAGTAAATTTGACATAGGATGCAACATTCTAATTTGGCTAAGGGAGGGTTCCTATAAAGATGAAGATTCAACAAACAATCTTACAATTCTTGACAAGACCCCTTTTGATTTTTCAAGGATGGTATAATCTGAAATTCATTTTGTGAACATGAAAGAGTGATCTATGCACATGATTCACAGTTCCATAAAGAAGAATCCAAAAAAAAACACAAATAGAATTTATCGAGTAAAACTTAGCACAAAATATTACTAAGAATGTCAAGAAAGACAACATGGCACAATTTTCTGTATTCATAATAATATTAAGGCTCAACTGTCAATTCTACGATTTTACAAAACTAAGTAAGATCACCTGATTTAGTTATTACTTTTTACAAGATGTTTCAGAAAACTCTAATCACTTATACAGAGATTCAATCTCTCTCCAAAATTAATACATTGAGTTTTTAATATCGGCTTGATTACTTGGAAGAAAAATAGGATCCGATTAGACCATATTCTTTCTAAACAGAATCCTCTCATCAATCTTTCTCTAGCTCTGGTTTTTATAGCCCTCTGCCAGGAGGATGTGATCTTCATTTCACCTCCATTCAAAAAGATCTAATTTGCAATGATAGTACTTGACCACCTATGTGCTAGAAAGCTTGTGAGTTACTGATCTTCTCAAAATTTCTAGCATGTCAAACACATGGGTTGTGTCATCTTTTCTTTATCAGGTCATGGTAGCCTCAAACTTTGCATAGTCCTTCTTCGCAGACCCAAAGACATCCACTCAAAAATGTAGGAGTCAGAAATTGAACACCCACTATATGTGGCACACCATTAGAGAATTGAGAATCCCCCTGTATTGTATGACCTTCCTTTTCCATCGAGATGACACGTGACAAGTCATCAGACAAATACTAAGGAAGTAAGGTTTTTGCTTGTAAAGACATGCAAAATCACATGTTCGATGGGGCTCACTGCAAAAATAAGAAAAGAGCTATCCATCTGAAAGAAAAGGGCTGGAAGGTCGACCACTATAAAAAGTTTTTACACCTACTAAACCCCACATTCCTCCATCTAAACCCAAACATACACATTTATCATCCTCTAAATCCATTTTAGGTCCTTATACCCCAAAATGAAAGCCTTCATCCCTTCCATCCATCTTGGGTCCTTATGTCCCTCCATCTACTATCCATATCACCCCTAGCTCATAATCCACTTATCCTATCATAAATCAAGGTCAAAAAAGGCACACATCCTTGAGAACCAACCATCCACATGTCCGAGCTCATCAAAATGGCCTTCATATCATTCCTATTCACCCATAAATATCAATTCACTTGGAAGCAATTTGGATGCCAAGCATAAAATCCATATATATCCAAGTATTAACGTCTCATCTAAAAGACATGCAAAAGAAAAGAAAATTTTGATCCAAAATATAAATATAAATTTCCAAAAGGCCACAAAGGCCCATCAAGCAAAAAGAAAAATCAAAAACCATATGCATTCCCACGATGCTCATAGAAGAACTGCATCTTAAATAAAAATCAAAATTGGCATCCAATCTTGCTATTCCAAAAGTTTCCTTCACTCCTCCATCTAAACATCTCCCACCTTTCAATAATATTTTGGGTCCCTATGTCCCAAAATCCACTCTCTAATCCTCCATCATTTCCTTCATCCATTTTGAAACCTTATATCCAAAAATTTACATATACTTCTCCATCAAAATCTCAAACTCTAAAATTTATTTTCTCTCCATCAATCCACCACCCCTCAAGATGTGTGCCAAAGTTTATATTTCCAACATTTTCCATCTACTCTTACGCAAATCTTCTAACACCCCATCCATTATCCAGCACCTATTTTCTATCCTTCCATCCCTCCTATCCAATCTTTTACATAAATCCTTACCCCTTTCCACCTTGGCATCCATTTCACCTCCCTTTACTATCACCCTACCAACATATTTGAGAATATTTTTAATTACCATGGTCCATTGTAGCACATCATTCAAGGGGTACTATCTAGAGAACAAGATTCTCGATTCCTTCCTCCATCTTCTATCATGTATCCATTATCTTCCAAAACATGAAAAAAAAAGAAACAAGAAAAGTAAAAATAAAAACTAAAGAGAAATAATTCATCCAATATTGAAAACCACCTCTTATGGTGCCTTGGGAAAGTACCATGGTGAAAACCTTGCAAATAAGTGTCATATGTAATCCATTTTCCTCTTGCATTCTACACTTGGGGGTAAGTTTCATCCATGCTATCCAATCCACCTTCATCCTCCATTTTTCCTTATTCACCCTATGTACATGCATATTCCCTTTTTCCACATTTGATCTAGACAAGATTAAAGATATCCATAAGAATCATGCATTATCATATTCATTTCTTAATTCCATCATCTATTACCACCTTTGATCTGTCTTATCCTATATATATCTTGTCTCCATCCTATCCAAATCCATCCCTTGATCTTGATCAAAACTAAGGACATATTTTGCGAAATATGTTTTCAGAATCCTCATGACTTGTCCATTCTTGTGGACCACATGACATTCAAAGCATCATTTCATCACCTTAAATTGCCATATCTAGTTCCTTATCTTGGATAAACATGCTATCCCATCATGAGATAGTCCTTGAAATCAAATTAGCTATGATTCCATAATAAGTTCCCTCCATCCTTTACTTATCTATTTCCTTCCCAATAGCTCATTCATCCACTCATAATGATTTACACCTTGCTAGACACTAGGAGCAAATAAATACACCTTGCTTGAGAATAAATCTTGATATATGTCTTATACCTCAATCAATGATGTGCAAAACTTTTAAAATCTAAAAAATAAAAAAATCCACAAAAAATCAAAAACCTTTTAAAATAAAATAAAACTTTTAAAATACAAAACAATAAAAAATATAAAAAACTTTCAAAATCCAAAATATAAAAAAAAAAATTAAAATCCAAAAAAAAACTTTCAAAATCTAAAATAAACAATAACTTTTCAAAAATTGAAAATCCATAATACACTCCCTTGTTAAGACACTAACACTTTGAACAAACACAATCAAAACATTACACAAAACGTTGGACTTAACAAATCTTGGATCAATAGACAAACAATCAAGCTAGTCTACAACCTTACCAATCAACTACCTATCAATTTTAGCATCTTTATCAAACAACGTGCCTCTATGGATATTTCATTCCTGGAATAAGTACCCTATTAGATATCATGTCCTATGAATACATCTTTCTTAAAATGGACATCCTATCAAACATCATTTTAACAAGAACACTTAGCTTTGGTAAGAAGATATAAATGGATGTTGACTTGTTTTGTCTAGTGAGTCTTATCTTTTATTTGATTTATCTTGTATCATGTTCCTATGCTACTCAAGATATTCACAAGTGATTGGAGAAGCAAGGATGGATCATTATTTTATCATGTGAACATCATTTTTGGTTTGTCTTATCACTCCTTGCAAATGGTATGTCAGTCATCTAGGTTTTATCATATCTTGATTCTTGCATCCACTTGCCAAAACAAGCTCAATGATTATATAGCACTATATTAAGCATAATATTCCATTACCCTCATCCTTTCTATCTATTTATCCATTCATATCCATAGCTACTTCTATTTCCATCGATTTATCATCTCCTTATCCATTTTCTTCTAGCCTTATTCACATGTCTTTTCTTTTGAGAGGACATGTGTGTTCTCCTAACCCACATGTCCTCTTGAGATAGCATCATCCTACTAACTAATCATCCTTCCTCATCCTTCCCATGATTGGGTCATCATGCTTCTAGTTCTTATCCCTTTTCTACCCACTATGTTTTAATCTTTTTTGAAACAATATGATAAACTACATTGTCTCAAAGAGGGGAAAATGTAGACACCTAAAATTGTCCTTTAATTAAATAAATATTTATTATTTATTTAATTATTTTATCCTAATGTCCTCTATTAATTAAATAAATATTTTTAATTTATTTTTAATTAATTCACTAAGCCTCTTCTTTCTAAATTAAATAAATATGTATTATTTATGTTATCTCACCTCCCATATAAATTAAATAAATATATCTCTATTTGTTTAATTTGTCTAGCCCCTTTCCTCTATTAATTAAATAAATACTTTCATTTAATTATTTAATTCATTATCCTATTCTTTCTAATCCTAGCCCTCCAACTTGTTCACATGAATCATAATCTAAATTTGTAGGCATGTGACAAGTGTCAATTGTCTCCTCTTTCACTTTGTGTTTTCTCCAAAGCCAACCAACACTTAATCTCATCCCTCCATTTCAAATTTAACCTCTTAATCTAAACCCTCCATTCTCATCATGATCTCTATAAAAGAGGCTTCTTCCTCTCATTTTATGAACACACATAGCTTGAGAATATATATGCTCTATCAAAATCACTCTACCAATGTACAAAATCACACTTTTATCCATACATCATCGCAACTGCATCCATTCTTCTTGGAGCCCTTGTGCAAGTGCAACACAAATTTGAGAAAAATACTATCAAACAAAAGATCGCGGGGGGTAGAAGAACAATGGATACAAGCCTCTCTTGCATGTGAAGGTATAGCTTTTCTTATTTTATGTTATTTGCATGCATTTGTAGTTATTTATTGATTGTTTGTTAAATTAGTATGTAGATCAAAGGTTAGTGGTTGGATCTATAGGGTTTACAAATAAGCTCAAATTTAGCATATACAACTATTTTCCTATTTTTTAGTCAACGTGTTCTCCAACCATGATGGAGAGGAAGTGGTACCAACAACTTGAGATGAAGCATCGAGAGATGAAAAATGGAGAGCTCTCCTTAATGGAGGAGTCTTTGTTATATTTTGCAAATTGAAAGGGAAGGAAGGAGGGTTCTTGCTCTTCTAAGTAGCTTTGACAGGCACATTTTGATCAAAGTTTGGTAGTACGCCAGTGGAATCAAAATATATAACCTAAACTTATTGTTCTTGCTCATTTATTTTCTTTTCCTTTGTTTGTCTTTCTTAGCTCTTTTAGCTTTTTCTTTTTCCACTTGATCATCTACTCCAGTGTTCTTTGGTGGGTGACCCCACAAGTTTTCTCTAGTTTTTTCCTTTCTTAGGTGGCTATTCTCCATCTCCACTCCCTCCTAATGCAACAGTTTGTTGAGTATGAGTTGGCATTGCACCAAATAAGGAAGTCCCTACTTGACTAGGATTGGTTTGTCCCCTATCTTCTATCCTCCTTTGGTGTGCATCTTAAGGAAACTACTATCTTTTTTGCCAACCAAATCTTAGTCCTTTTTAATACAACAACATTTCCTGAGTTAAGATCTTTATATCCCTTAAGACTCAAATATATTAGAACAATAGGTTGTATCTATATATGGGAAGTGTAAATGAGATCAATCAAATTAGATTCATCATCCTCAACACCATGAATATCCCACCCTAATATGAATGTTACAATTTGCCCCATGTTCATTCTCATCCAATTTATCTTCCTAACCTCATAATCATCTGAGGAATCTACCCAATAATATTCCATATGATGAAACATGAGGCCAAGTTGCATATTATTCTTTACAATGTCCTTATTGTCAAATGGAAATCTCATGTCATGGGTAGAGGTACCATATTTAACAACATCTATTTCAATGTTGAGAGTATCTGATTGAGATATGCATAAATAGTATCCAATTCCCCATTTATTTTCTTCCTCTCTACACATCTCTTATTGACCTTTGAAACATGTTTGTAGACTTCAATCAGAATGGCTTTGTCCTCTACATACTTACAAAACTTATGAGGTAGTTGATCATAACCTCCTACTTTGATGTAGTTGAACCTCTAAAACTGAATAAAGTGACTCCCAAACTTTTTCACTAGTTGGATGGCCTCAAGAGAGATCCTTTGGTCCAAGTCTCCTTGTACCTCCCTAACCAACCTTGTTGTGAACACATCATTTACCCTCCTAAATTTATGGTAGCTTCTCTCTAGCTGGAGGTTGGGATGGTAGTTGTTAATTTGAGTTTAGTCATCAATAACTCCAACAAGTAAAATCCCTAGCCATGGTCTTATGCAACCTAGAGAATAAAATAAATAGGAAGACATGTAGAAAAATGACAGAGAAAAAATGAAAATCATGTAATGTAATTTGTCATTTATTAAACTGGCCCAATATAAATACTACTGCCAAGCACAAATAATTTGCACAAAGTAAAACATCAACTCTCTAAATTCATAAGGCATTCTCGTTGCCCTTGTATGATTATGTTTACAATTTATTGAAGTGGGTTTTATGTATTGTTTTAGGTAGTTGATATTCACCCCTCTTGGGCATTGCAAACCACTCCCTAGTAATTATATTCTTATAGTGCCCCTTTTTTTCACTTAACTGACCTATGAATGGTGAATTCAAAATCAACATAGACCTCTCTTTTAGGAAGTCTAAACATCCACTAATAGTAGCTCTATCGAAGGTGATGAGGATATTGCCATCATTACTTCTAATCTCCCTAGTGTTGTTGTTATAGTGGTTAATACATTCAAGCACAAAATTGGTGCATTGCACAACAATGGGGAAATCAATTGCCTCTAATAAACCACTCTCTACTAGTCTCTAGGTAATTGGGTATCTATTTGGGCCATTAATTCTTTCCAAAAATTCTCCTAGGTTGATGTTCTCTAACTATATATTGCCAATTTCGGCATCATATTACTCAAACTTGATATGTGTTCATATCCCAAATATTTATACTTCATGTTTCCTAGATTTCAACTCAAAACTTATGCTTTCTAAATTTGGGAGAATTTTGACAAAGTAACGGATAGGTTACTCAATTTTGCTCTATAAATTGTTTGAAATTTTCTCAAAATGAGTGACAAAGCTATTGTTGGAGTATCAAGAGTATTCACTTACTAGTTTTATTATTTTTTAGAACAATCTGAGAAGAAATTTTGCCTCTTGTCATTGTTAAACCTTTGTCACAATTATGTTCTTTATGCTTTCAAAACCCTTAATTATTTCTTTTAAATTCTTTGAATGATTCAAATTGGAACGTTTTCCTTAGTTATAGCTTCCTCATTTAATCCATCTACTCATCTTTGACAACAATAAATGTTGGGTAGATTGCCTCTGCTAGCGCCAAATTTTAAATCTACCTTTGGAAATATAAATCAGAACTTTAGTTGGTTATGGAGACCTTGTTAGATTTCAATAGAGGTTTCAAAACCTTAGTTGGTCTCTAATTTATCTTCTTTATTCATTTCTTTCCTCTTCCTTTATTTATTTCTTTCTTTTCCCTCACAATATTTCAAATTATGTTAGACATCAACAAGATGTCGAACCTTGGAAAAAAATTAAGGTTTCCGAAGGAGCTGTCACAACTCACAAAAGATGTCGAACCTTGGAAAAATATTATTTCATCTTTCCTTTGGCTGAAACATTAAAGTTCTTGGTTTGATGTCAAATCCCAACAAGATTGTGAGAACCTTGTTGGGTCCCGGTAATGGTTTTGAAACCAAGAGAATGAGCTACTTTGTTGAAGAAAACTTAAATTTCTTTGAAAGCTTTTACCTTGAAGAAAACCTTTTTAGTAAGACACGAAGTTTTGAAAACATCAACAAACTCCGAAGGGTTTTGAAAACCAACACTATGACCAACACTTGAAGTAAAAAGACTTTTGAATTACTTTAAGACTAATGATAAAAAATTGAGAAGACGAAGACTCTATCAGGTCTAAGGTGAGTTGTGAGAACATCATCAAAACCTAACATTAGTTCTATAACCAACACAAAAGACAAAATATAAACAATATAACGAAGAATTGAAAGACTTAAAGGAACTTAAATAAAATAACAGCAATATGGGAAGACCTCAAAGACCTTTTGGAACTTAGACCTTGCCATTTAATCAATAAAATAAAATTGGAAAAATGAGGGTGTCAAAACTAAGGCAACATTTAGGTCTTTAATACCCATGAAGGAAGATATGATCAATACAAAAAAAAATATTTTGGTCCATTATGGGTGTGCTATATAGAATCCTCACGACCTAGTTGTCATTATCACTAATGTTAACAAAAGATGCCCCTTCAAAATTTGATATGATTATTTGGAAACATGGAAAGAACATCCTCTATAATCATGCCATACCTCTTAGAATTTATGGCTCATGGGGTTGAGTTCAAATACCCAAAAATAACCCATGAGATCAACTAAAACCATGACCTATGGATGGCATGTCAAGTTTCAGCTCTGCAATAATAACAAAGGTATGGTGGGCCATTTTTTCCTCCATTGAATCTATTCCAATCTTCAAAAATAATAATTTATAGGAATCATTGAATCTAATTTGATAGGTGGGGATAATTATATTAATATTATTTATGGGTTGACTTGTGGGTAGGTAGGGCTTTTGTGCTTAAACGATGAAGTTTCAAGATTTGGCATGCCAAGCGAGGAAGCTACAATAGGTATACTAGGAAGACCAAATCTAAAATCTTGAAAAGGAATGAGGTGATAAGATTTTGAGATTCGGGAATGGAGGATAATAAGGTAGTAATGTCATGGGAGAGGTGATATGAGAAGGTTGATGGGGGAAGCTTCAATAAGGGAACTCTTATATGAGAAAGGCATTAGGCTATCAAGATCAAATTTTTTAAGAAGGGCTTAAAATGATGTTGAATAAGGACCAGTTCAAAGAAAGTTCAACTCCAAAATACTTTAGAGAGGAATCAATAAACTTCTAAACTCTTGAGGAACCATGGAAATGGGTATGTGGTTAAGAATAAGTCCAAAATTTTATCTCTAAAGGTTTTAGAAATTTTTAAGTGGAAAGTATTGAGGATGCCAAATACCACATGCACTAGCAAGAGACTTAGTGGGAAAAGATAAGATGTCATATTTTCAGGAAAGGGCATTTCTAGGGGTGATAAATTCAATAGGGATAGAGGGATCCAAAAGTTCAACATGTTTTTGATTAAGTAAAAACAAGTTTTAAGGGACCCGAAAGCCAATTACATTTGAAAGATATTCAGGAAAGAAACAAAACAAAACAGCTGCAAAAGACCAGCAAAAAAACCAGCAACAGAGAAAAGGACAGCAAGAGGCCAGCAAGAAATTGACCCCAAGCCCAGCATTACAAGAAAATTAAAAAATCTTCATGGTTTCCTCTGCATTCTGCACCAAGAGCATCATTGCCTTGGTTGCTTCCCTCAAGTCGATGTTTTCCTGAACAATCTGACTTTCTTTCATTTTCGTGTCCTTCTCAGCAGTAGTCTGCCTAGTTCTGCACCTAGGGGTCTGGTGGGTTAGGCTAGAAGTTGGAGCATCTTCTATAATTACCAGGTTCTTCTCCTGGTTTTTCTTTTCCAGATGATCCACCAGCGCATTCATATTCTGGGAAGAAACTTTAAGGACTTGGAGGTTGTGGTTCATAAGGCTTTTCAATGCTTTCTCATTACGGGCCATCTGGGAGTTGACGTTGTCTTTGTCCTCCTCCACCTATTCTTTCATGGTTTTAATAACGTCCTCCAAATGTTTCAGGTCACCTTTTATCAGATCTTTCTCCAGCCAATCCTCCATTTCCATTTTCTCCTTCGCTTCACTGTTTTCCATCTCCTCATTTTGTTTCCCAGAGTCAGACATCTTAATCAGCTTATTGATCTTATCTTCCAGCTCCCTTTGCTTACCCTGCATGCTGGTGATGTTTTCAACAACCCACTTCTGAAAACTAAAGAATTAAAGGGTGCAGTTACAAGTGGTGTCCAGGATGGTATCCGCAGAGTCCTTGCTCTGTTCAGTCTCCTCGGCATTAGGGTTATCACCCTCCTTAGGATTCAGAGCCTCATTCTCACTTTATGAGCCCTTAGGGTTGGATTGAAGATTCTCAGAATTTCCCCCTTCCTCCCCTTCACCATAATTCTCCTCCTTGTTAGGCTCCATTTCAGTATCAGTGTACTTATCCTTTCCCTCTTCTTCATCACAATGCACATCCTTTTCTTCATGCTCTGTTTCAACCTTCCTTTTTTTATGGGTAGGGGTGCTGGGCTCCCCATTCGAATCAAAAGCTTTGCATTTCTCAGATATCTGAGCATTGATGATCAAAGGATCATCCTTGGTTGTCCTAGCCTTATCCTTAATATGTTCATAAATAAGCAGAATGAGTCCCTGGTGCGCTAAAGGATAGGAGCTAGGCTTTTTGGCATGGTCGGCAAGGCTCTCATTTAGAGAGGAGGCTAAATAGAAGGGCAAGGATATTTTAGCCCCATGGCGGAAGTGGTTCAGGATAGCGAAATATAGTTATAAATTTTTGTAAATCTGCCATCCACAGTCAGATATTCCATTAAAGCCCTAAGAACTTTTTGCCAAAAAGGCTTTACCTGTTGGGGGGTGTAGTATGATATGTTGTCCTTCTTCGCCAGGTTGCCCTTCTCGTCCTCCGTCTTTGGGAAATTTTTGAAAGCCTCAGTGGCATACTTCCTATCCCTGTAGAATTTAGTCCCCTCGATCTTGACTCCCGTGGCCTCCGCAATTAAATTTTCATCGATTTGCCAAATCTCCCCAAACAGGGTAGCCCTGTTGTTGCTCCAGCTTTTAGCAAAACCATAAGACACAAAGTTTCTACTTCCATGGAGCTTCTCCATATAATCAGTGAAGCCATGTCTGTGGAGCCTTCTCCAAACCTTTCTTTCACTCTTCCAATTCTCACAACCTGAAAGCTCATTCCTGTTTAGGTTACTACCCATTCTGATTTCTAGGTAAAGATACCCTCTGCTGCAATTCTCAATCCATGGATAAAGCTCTGAAAACTTGTTATTTCTGGTTTCCCCGTGTAAAGACTCTTTTGCAGTTTTGAGATTGCTACTCATGTCCACACAAACCCATCTATTAGTACTATTATCTTTCACACACATATGATCTTGGTTATGATGTCGAGAAACACTCATCATCTGACAGTTAATCCGTCCCCAAAATCTGTCATTGGTACTCATTCCCCAGAAATAAATCATGAGATTAGCTTGATCCATTGAGGCGATCAAAGTATAATTGCTCCTTAATCTCCCGTTTGATGTGATTTTCTCCTATGTATTTGACATCCTTCTCCAAATTGACCCCTTCATTGGCAAGGATATCTGCAACCTTATTGCCCTCTCTAAAGGTATGAGTTATAATAATGCTAACATAGTTATTTAGAATATCTTTAGCATTTTTAATTACATTGGCAATATTCCAGGAAACAAAACTAGTACCTTTAAGGGCTTGTATGATGTTTAAAGAGTCCCCTTCTAGCCAGTTTTTTTTGAATTTGAATTCTTGAGCTAGCTGGAGGCTCTTTAGCATTGCCAGAGCTTCAGCCACATGGTTATTTTGGGTTCCAAAAGGGGAAGCAAAAGCAGCAATGCAAATTCCTTGAGCATTTCTAATAACTCCCCCTCCACCAGCCTTCCCAGGGTTCCCTTTAGCCGCCCCATCAAAATTAACCTTTATCCAATCATAATCAGGAAACCTCCATACAATGTTATCTCTCTTCTTCTTATTGTTCGATCTGTGGACCTTATGTATTAGGTTCCATTCAGTAAGCATGTCTTTTTCCATATCATTCATATCTGTAGTAGACCATTGTTGATTATTCTTGTGAGGAATGTTGATGTTCTCCTTTATAGTCCTGCATATTTTTTCAAAGACCACCTGAGTATTACACTTAACTTCCCTAAATATCCTGTTATTCCTTTCTTTCCAAATGCCCCAGCATCATGGGGAGGGTCAAAGCCCACAGGTTCTTGATGATTTGGCATTTGGTTGGAAAATTTCATTGCCAGATGATATCCTTGATGCTCTTGTTCATGACCCAGTTAATTTTCCATTTTTCCCACATTTTGCACCAAATATCCCAGGTGAAGGAGCAGTGGAAAAATAGGTGATCAACTGATTCCCCCTCCTTCTGACAAAGCTCACATCTATTAGGGAATTTGAAACCCCTTTGGATTAAATTGTCAAGAGTAAGGGTGGTATTATGAGAAGCAAGCCAAAAGAAAATGTTGACTTTAGGGATCAGGATGTTGTTCCAAACTTTTCTCCAAATGGGATTGCTAGTTTGAGAGAAAGTTCAACATATTAAAACACAATATATTTTGATAAATACCTAGTAGGTTGTTGGGATTGGGGAGTCGGGTTGACATGAAAGGTATAAGTGCATGGGAAACCCCAAAACTTTGGAAAGCTAACAAACTCAACACTTGAAAAAAATTAGAAGGATAGATCAAGATGTTAGGATTGGTTGCGAAGGAATGAAGCTATTAACCTCAAAACTCTAAAACTTTGACAAACACAAATCACTAAGGAAAATGCTAGGAAGATCCTAGACTAAAAATTTTATGAAAATTTTCCCCCTTCGACACCTAGGGTACATATTTAGGATATCTCAAATCAATTACAAACAATGGGTCAAATAATGACAAGGAATGATAAATAGGGCATGAAATGATAACAACTACAAAGCAATTTAAATTTTATAAGAATAAAATGTACTTCACAACAAATTCATTGCTCCTATGGTAAATATTATACATACTCATTACAAATATTTATAATGACTTGAAATGAATGTTTTCTTAGAACCATAAAGTTGTCAAATGTATTTGTATGAGATGAAGACTTAAAGTTCACCATTTTTTATTCTTTCCCAAAAATTATTTTCCCCAACCTTCATTAGAGACAAACATGTACCCTTAAACATATTTTTTTCATTACATGAATAAAATCCTATGGATGTTATGAATTGAATACCCTATAAAAAAATTGACATGAAACAAATGCAAAAATTCAAGATCCTTATTGTAGTTGTAAGTAAAGATTATAAACAAACATTAAATATGCCATATGGAATTTAGTCGTCTCTAGCATTTTGCTAGGTATGCAATAAATGTAAAATTATTCAATTACTAACTTATCTAATCAAATTTAAATTCATTTTCAGCTGTTATATTTTCCACAAATGATTATGACAATCAATTTGACCATATTATGAATAAAATTATAGTATTCTTTCCAAACCTAAAGATGTCTACCATTGTGTTTGCTCCCTAATCCTTTTGAAATCCTCTTGTTTTAAGCCTATACAAGTCACTCCAAACACTTATGAGTTATGAGATGTGTTATTTAGCTATCTCCCAATCACATTCAAACTCTCATCTCATTAGTATAAATAACTAAATCTCATGTGCATAATTTTATAATATCACAAATATGCAATTACAATAAATTATGGTTTAACTCTTAGATATTCAAATATTTTTCTCTTCTCTCTAATATCAATCTCAAAATATAAGTTTTTCAAATACCATGTATAACCATTAATAAAATCATAAACACGTTATATTTTTTCTACTTCTTCATATATACATTGTAATAGGTAAATGGGATTTTTTTTAGTATTGTATCAAATTATGATAATATCAAAGATTCAATTGCATATTTTTTTAGTAAAACTCATTGACCCATATTTCATTAGTAGTGGTTCCCATTAACCCCTCTCCTAAAAATGAAAAATTCACTTAGCACTCATTGCATCTAGGTGATGATCACAAGAGTGGAGCTTTAGGACCTCTATGGAGATCACGCATCCTAGTAATATTTCAACTTTAGTATGTCCATGCATTTATATGCATTTATCTTATTTGCATTAGTTACCTTGATTATACCCTATAATTCTCGATCTAACATGAGCTTTATTTCTTTCTTGTGTTGTGTAAAATTTACATCGGAAACTTGTACAATGTTGTTCATATGCAAGCACAAATTTTGACCTACCTAAATTCAAATTTTAAAATTTAGTAGATTCTTCCCCTTTTATAACAATGTCTCAAGTTGACTTTGTACATGTTATTATGAATTATTGTCATGTGCTTGCATAAATAGAAATTTATTTTTATTTATTACCACATAATAAAGTACATAAAAATTTAATGAAATAATATCATTGAATATGCATTATCTCTCATTTGGAATCAATCATCCTAGCATACATTGAAAGAGAATCAAATATCATTGAATATGATAAAATTAGAACAACAACAACAACAACAAAAAGCCTTTGAATCTATATGGAAAAAAAAATTAATAAAAAATATTTGAGCAATATAATGATGATCTAATATAGAGAATTTATAAAAATCATATGACATAATATATGAAGTACAAATATAGAGCCATCTCGGATGCATGAGTCAAGGAGGTGACATGTCCAAGATGTCATGAGTTAACTTTCAAGATCACTCCTAATCAAGATTTGGGTTAACATTGTTTAACTAAGACAAGGTGACTCTTGATTAGATAAAGGTTGCACCTAACTTCCATCAATTAATGATCGATGAGAAACTAATGCCACTTGATAACCTCAAATCAAGGAAACATGAGTATTTTTAGCTACATAGGTGAGGGAGATAAACATTCCTAATATCTCAAATTATATGTAATATCACATTAGAATAAATTATTATGCACAATGAAGTATGAATATCATACCAACACCCCCCATAAGTAGGAATTAGGAAGAATATAGGTTTGAGAAAATATGTAGCTATGTTAGGTACCCATGTACAAATAATCCCCCCAAAATAAAAGTGCAATATACCCCCTAGAAGAAAAGAAGGAAAAATCTCTACCCTCCACCTACTAAAGAGAGAGAAAAGAGAGAAGGCTTAGGTGCCTTTGTTAGGTGATAAAATTTCCACCTAAAACCCCAACAAATTTAATAAATGATAAAACTTAGTCTAAAAGGTTTAGTGAAGATGTCTATAGTCTACTCTAAACTAGAAAAATATTTCAAGTCAATCATCTGCTCTTATCTGAGATCAAGGATATAACTTACATATGGATCATAATTTGATTGGACCACTAATCATGTACTTGGTTCTTAAAGATATTGATTTAATTTGGTTGTCACAAAAAATGACTTGTGGATATAGTGAGAAGGAATGAAAGCCTCAATAAGTATGCTCTATATTTAGATAGCCTTATTTATAATATTGATAACCCCTCCATACTCAATCTTGGTAAAAGAAAGAATAATAACAGGATGCTTCTTCTTTTCTAGAAAATTAGGATAAAAACCAAGATGAAAACTATACCAAGAAGTAGACTTGCAATATTATTTATAGGTTTTTTTTTAAAGGGTAAAAAATTATTAATCAATAGAAAATATTACAAAGCAACTAAGGCCAACATGTAAAAAATCAAAAGAACAACCAATCAAGATTCTTCCAAGTCACTCAAATACTTATACATTTCCTCCATAACTAAATCCTTAAGAAAACAAGGTTTCTTAGAAGACAATTGCCCCCAATCTTCCACACTCTATTGTCCCATCTACTCAGAATCCCATTTTTCCAAACAGTCAACCACTTTGTTCCATTCTTGAGGAATATAAAAAACGGTAACAAACTCCAATGTACTACAAATCCTTATCATTTGTCTTAGCACTTGATCTAATTTCTAACTCACTCCCTCCAACTATTGTCTAATAAGCATAGATTCCTCTCAATTGGGGTGTGATTTGATGAGATTCCCAAACCTATTAATTATAGCCTATAGAGAGTCGAGTATTTAATCTTTCTTATTATATGATTGCTCATTTATACGAGTTGATATTCTCTTCTCTTGGTGAGGTATTCCTTTTAATAATTCCATTTGGTTTTGATTTGAGGTACTTTGCTTTACTCGATCATCACTTGGCATTCATTAATGATGAGTTGGTTGTTATTGATGTTATTTGTGTGTTTGGTGCTCTCTTCTGGTATGAAATCTGGAGATATTTATTTTCACATTGGGAATCCTTCCTTCATATGCCATTTAAAGTTTGGCATGGTGTTGTTTTCATGATTATCTCTGTACGCCGCTTCTTTTGGTTTGTCAGATTTTTTATGATATATCTCCTCTTTCTTTTCATTTACGACATAAAAATTTTGGGCTTCATTTCTCTCTAGAATTTCCGCATTCACCTCTTCTCCTTTTCCATTTGTCTATAATGGCAGACCGCAGATCTCATGTCGTTGGTGTTAGTCATGTTTTGGACCCTTGTGTTTCTTGTAAATTCTCTGCGTTCTATAGTATATATATATATATATATATATATATATATTGGTTGTAGGTGTTTTTTGGTGTAGGGGCAATTCAATTTTGGTTGCATGAGTTCTTTATTGCAAGGCCTTCAAGATATCCCATGAAGATGGATATGTCCTTCGATGTTGGTTTAGTCCTCTTGCTTTTTGGATCTCTCTTCTTCATTCACTGGGCAGCCTATGTTATTTCTTTTTCATGTCCTTATTTTGTAAATAAGCTTGCATGCTCCTATTTTGTAAAATGAGCTTGCATGCTCCTATTTGTAAATGAGCCTGCATGATCCTTTGTTGATCGCTATTTTGAAACTACCTCCGGCTAGAGGATTTTTCACTACTTCTCTTCTATAGTCATGTTGATGAGCAATGACTGGAGTTTTTTTTGCTGATTCTTTTCTTATGAAGCTCAGTTTGAACCAGTTTTTAAATATATTATAAAAATTATATATTATTAATAAAATATATCAACTGGAATTGCCACCTTGCCAAAAAAAAAAAAAATAACCTATGAGTCAAATTCACAAATATTTTTTCTCCAACACATAGCACATCTCCTCTGCAAGGTATAAAGGATTGCTAGATCTTCCATGAGATTGTTAGTATGATGACCTTTATAAAAAGATAAGAAAAAAATCATATCTCCAAAAATATCTCTACCCACTCCTCCAATTCTAGCATACCCAGAATTACCTCTAGATGAACCATCAATATTTATCTTCAAAACATCTAAAGGAGTGGGTAACCAAAAACCATCCCAACAAACCTTGTTCCCGGCATGATGAGAAACCCTAGATGGGAGAATATTACCCCAACAACCTTCCAACCCTAACCTTTGAATAATAATTTGATCACCTGGGTCTCCCTAATTAGATAAATCACATTTTGCTAAAACAGTTTCCTGCAGGTCGCTAATAATGTGCATCCAAATTTGATGGCTCAGCATTCTTCTATCTTGGAAAATCATTCTATTCCTCTCTAATCAAATATGCCAAAGAATAAAAGAAAGACCTATGTCTCAAGAAATATGAAGAAAAGTACTCCTAGCAGGAGAATTCCCCACATAGTCCCAAAAATCCACCAAGGAAGAAGCATGGAAGCAAACCTTATTACACATTCCCCACCAATAATTTTGAATTTCCTTTAAGAAAGGACAAGAGAAGAATAAATTAGAGGATCTCTCTTCAGATTAATTTTGCATAAAGCCCATAGAAGGACTCTAAATTCCTCTCTTCCTCAAATTATCCCAGGTGAGACATCAATTTTGACCAACTAACCACATAAAAAAATTGCATTTGGGTCAAGAAAATCTACTCCACACTCGCTTCCACCAAGAAATATTAGCTATCCCATAAGTTTGTCTATCCAATTATTGGTAACCCAAAGCAATAGTTAATTTACCTTTCAAACTAGGGCCCCAAGCTATAATATCTCTCCCCTCCAAATAAGTACAAGCTTTACCAGACATAATATTGCTAGTCTCCTGACCTTCCTTATTTGATCCTCGTAAGGGCCACTCATGTGGCTCTTTCCATATATACACTGTTGGTATTTTGGTATGGTTTGGTCATTGATGTCAACACCTGCTAAATACACCTACTTTGGAGATCCAGCAACATTCACCGGCAATCAGTAAACTGTTCAAACAATCACCGGTATATGGTTAACCAGCAGGATATAATGTTCACCGGTACCTGCAATGACATGGAAGACACTTGGTAATGTCAAAGACATCATGTGGACACTTTTCCTTGAAGTAATATCATTGATATATTCTTATTTGCATATTTGCTTTTACCGGCAAATAGGTCTAGGTTATCTAGGGTTACACCGGCAGGTTTATCTTTTCCAGATCAGCATGGCACACTATGGAGATGATTTATTATTGTTATAAAAGCATTAAGCCGACATGTTCAATCGGTTATTGCATCGGATATTGTATTATTTGTAAAATGTTTTATTGTAATATCTTGTAGAGCCAACCTACTAAAATTGGTCTTAGGGTATGGTATAAATGTAAGATCTTATTTGTAAGATCAAAAGTGGAATGCGAAAAAGATTTAAGGAAGGATATATGTGAGATCAAGAAGAGATATACATGAAGACATCATTTGAAGGTGAAGTTAGGTTTTTGTAGAAGCATATCAGCATTACACCGGTACTGAATCCAGCATATGAAGATGCTATTTTGTGTAGTACATTCTCATTGGATTTAACCATCCAACTGTAGTCAGTGTGACTCCCATTTGTGTTTGAGTAGTGAGCTCTAGGCTGTTGGCCTTTCTGCATGTGCAGACCCCTCTTTGTACACTTACTATCTATAGTAGTATCATCTGATTGTGGGTAAGGTTTCCCACCATGGTTTTTCCCCTTACAGGGTTTCCACGTACAAATATTTGTGTCATGTGTTGTGGTTGACTTTGTGCTTATGTTTCATGCGTTAATTCTTACCCATATAGCATTTCCTGTTAACACTATTTACCAGCACATTTAATTGTCTTACCGGTATTAAGCATTAAGTTGGTTAATAAGATTTTGGTTTGAATTTATTAGACAACTGATTCACCCCCCCCCCCCCCCCTCTCAGTTGTCCCTGGGACCTACAATTGGTATCAGAGCCTAGTCCTCTTTTTTTTACAGAATTTTAACAACTTGAGGAGATCCAATGTCTACTAATTATTTCAGGAAGGATAGTCCTAAACTTGATGGAACCAACTATGGAATATGGAAAATCATAATGGAGACACATCTGAATTGCATTGGTAAAGACATCTGGGAAGTTACTAAGAATGGTTATACTGCTGTTGTAGCTGGTCAGCCTGCTCCTATTACTTTAGCTAAAGATGAAGAAAATGATTGCAAAGCAAGAGAAGCACTTTTGAGCACATTATCAAATCAACAAATCATGGGATTATCATATAGATCTACTACAAAAGCTATTTGGGATCATTTGGAAACACTAAATGAAGGGGATTCCATAGTCAAAATTGAAAAACTTGAAAGCTTCCGAGTCAGGTATGAACATCTGAAAATGGAAGAAGATGAAAGAATTTCTGCTTTTATGGAAAGAGTAAATGAAATTGTTTTAGGTATCAAATGTTGTGGAGGAACCTTGAGTGAAGATGAGATTGTTTCAAAAATCTTAAGAGGTTTACCACTGGCATATAAAATGAAGGTTACTGCTATTAATGAGTTGAGAACAATGCCTAATACATCAGTAACTAGGGATACATTGATTGGAAAACTTTCAGCTTTTGAAATTGAGGAATTTGGTCTTGTTGCTACTATAAAAACTGATTTGGCCTTCAAAGCATCAACATCATCTGCTCCATCTTTTGACAAATCAGACTGGAGAGCCTTTTATGCAAAAGAACTTGAAGAAACCAGGAAGGAGAATGAAGAGCTTGAAGAACTTGAAGCACTATTTGCAAGAAAAATGCCAAAAGGTCCAATTGGAAGTAAGTATGAAGGTAAAGCACCCTTTAAATGTTTCAACTGCAATAAGATTGGTCATATGGCTTCAAGATGCCCTGATAGACATGCTAGACTAAGAGAAGAAGCTAGAAGGACATACAAACCTAATCCTGAATATCAGAGATACAGATTTAAGAAAAACAAAGATAAATCTTGTTACATTGTTGATGAAGGTGTAACTGATGATTCTGATGAGGATCCAGCAAATAACGGATGGGTCTTTGTTGCTATAACAGAAGATCAACCGATACCTATTGCTCAACCGGTAGAACAAGCCCTAGCAGCTAAAGTTGAATCAAAGGATGAATGGATTATTGACTCAGGATGCTCACATCACATGAATGGAGACAAAGGCAAATTCTTGAACTTTCAAGAATACAATGGAGGTTTAGTAAGATTCGGAGATGCCAAAGCCTGTTCAATCAAAGGTAAGGGTTGAATATCTCTTGATGGTAAACATAACACTGACAATGTTTACTATGTTGAAGGATTAAAACATAATCTTTTAAGTGTTGGTCAATTAGTTGAGAAAGGTTTTCAGTTACAATTTAAAAATGGAAAATGCAAAATCATGAATAGAACTGGTTTGGAAATTGCAACCGGTAATCAGACTAGAGGTAATATCTTTCATTTGAATAACAGTGAAAAGGCATGCTTAATTGCACATATAGATGAAAGTTGGCTATGGCATAAAAGACTATGTCATGTAAATTTTGATTGCATGGTAAAAATCAGTACTTTTAAGGCAGTTAGAGATCTACCTAAAATTATGAAACCTCAGAATACAATTTGCAAGGAATGTCAATTTGGAAAACAAGTTAGAACTAGTTTCAAAAGTATTCCAGAAAAATCCAATAATGCTCTTGATTTAATTCACACCGATTTATGTGGTCCGGCTAGAACTAAAAGCTTACAAGGTGATAGATATTTCATGCTAATTATTGATGATTATTCTAGAATGTGTTGGGTTACTTTTCTCAGGGAAAAATCAGAAGCACTTGGGAAGTTCAAACTATTCAAAGCAATGGTTGAAAATGAAACCGGTAAGAAAATTAAATGTTTAAGATCAAATCAAGGAGGAGAATTCACATCTAGAGATTTTAATACATTCTGTGAAGTAAATGGAATCAAAAGATAGTTATCAGCACCTCGGACACCACAACAGAATGGAGTTGTTGAAAGGAAAAATAGAACTATTTTGGATGCAGCAAGAAGTATGTTATCAGAAGCAAATCTACCACATGTGTACTGGAGAGAGGCAGTAAGCACTGCTGTCTATACGTTCAACAAAGTTCACATCAAAGGTGAAACCAGTAAAACCCCTCATGAACTATGGTTTGGTAATACTCCTACTCTTAAGTATTTCAGAATTTTTGGAAGTAAATGTTATATTAGAAGAGATGAGTATATTGGCAAGTTTGATCCTAGAAGTGATGAAGGAATATTTCTTGGTTATTCATCTAAGAGTAAAGCTTATAGATGCTTTAATAAAAGGTTACAGAAAATTGTTGAGAGTACAAATGTAAAGATTGATGAACAATTCAGAGGAACTTCAAGGTATATAGACTCTGAACCGGTAACAAAAATTATGACAAATGAACCAACAGTAAATCCATCGGTACAGAATGATGATCCAGTTACTCCGGTATCATCAGAGGAGACCATAGTAATTGAAGAACAACAACAGACTAAGACACCCCGGTATGTAAGACTGAATCATTCTGAAGATCAGATAATTGGAAGCAAATTTAAAGGAGTCATGACAAGAGGAAGATTGGCAAATGAAGAAGTATGTCTTATTTCTCAAATTGAACCATTTTCTATCAATGAGGCATGTGAAGATAAATTTTGGATTAAAGCTATGGAAGAAGAATTAGGACAAATTGAGAAAAATAATACTTGGACATTAGTTCCCCGGCCTGAAAATAAAAATGTAATTGGAACCAAATGGGTATTTAGAAACAAACTCAATGAAGATGGTAAGGTTGTCAGGAATAAAGCAAGACTAGTGTGTAAGGGATATTCTCATAAAGAAGGAGTTGATTACAATGAAACCTTTGCACCGGTAGCCAGAATTGAGGCAGTTAGATTATTCTTGGCCTTTGCAGCTCACAAGGATTACAAAGTTTATCAAATGGATATTAAATGTGCATTTTGGAATGGAGATCTTGAAGAGGAAGTCTATATTGAACAACGTGATGGATTTTCTTTGACAGATAACAATGATATGGTTTGCAGATTAAGAAAAGCTCTGTATGGACTAAAACAAGCTCCAAGAGCCTGGTATGCAAGATTGGATAAGTATCTTTTAAAAATTGGTTTTACTAAAGGAAACGCAGATAGAAATTTATATTACAAAGTAACTAATGATGACATTTTGATTATGGAAGTATTTGTTGATGATATAATCTTTGGAGGAGAAGATGGATTATGCAAAGAATTTTCTCTTAAAATGCAGCATGAATTTGAAATGTCTATGATTGGAGAAATAAAATTCTTTTTAGGATTGCAGATTTTACAGACTGATAAAGGCATATTTTTGAGTCAATCTAAGTACTTGAAAGAACTACTCAAGAAATTTGGGATGGAGAACTCTAAACTGGTAAGCACACCTATGACTTCAAATGACAAATTATCTCAAAGGGATGAATCTACACCTGTTAATCCAACTAGATACAAATCTATGATAGGAGGTTTACTGTATTTGACACAAACCAGACCTGATATTATGAATGCAGTATGTATAGTTTCTACATTTCAGAGTAATCCCAAGGAAAATCATGAATCAGCAGTAAAAAGGATTTTCTGGTACTGACAAGGCACAGCAAATCTTGGAATATGGTATCCTAAAGATGAAAATTTTGATCTATATGCATACACAGATGCAAATTGGGCAGGAGATGTGGATGATAGAAAGAGCACCACTGGAGGAGCATTCTTTCTTGGAAAGAGATTAGTTTCTTGGTTAAGTAAGAAACAGAGTTGTACATCTTTATCAATAGCAGAATCAGAATATGTTGCAGCAGTAACAAACTGTACACAGGTACTTTGGCTTAAGCAAATGTTGAAAGACATAAAGGTAAAATGCAAGGAACCTATTACTATATATTGTGATAACACTGCAGCAATTGATATATCTAAGAATCCAGTATTCCATTCTAAAACAAAACATGTTTCTATCAAACTGAATTTTCTAAGGGAAAAAGTTGAAGAAAAGGAAATAAAACTGGTTTATGTGAATACTAAAGAATAGCTTGCAGATATTTTTACAAAACCTTTCCCTAAGGAAACTTTTGAGTATCTCAGAGATCAGCTCGGAGTCTTACCTCCACCGGTAGAGACTTAGATAGTTGATGATTGTCATCAACTGGTGGAATTAAATGGACAAATCTTTTATTCCGGTATTTGATGAGGAAGCTAATTCTCAGGGGGAGTAGTTGGTATATTGAATTAGTTGGTATATTGAATTGGTTGGTATTTTGTATGAACTTGACCTTTTTATGACTTTGGCATTTGATGTCAAAGGGGGAGAGATATATGGAAAAACATTAAGGAAAAATATATGGAAAAATGCATTATCTTTTTGAGGAGAGATTGGTATTGTAAATAAATCTTTGTATAAACACATATTACTCCCAGGGGGAGAATTGGTTTTTGTACTTGGCATTTCTATTTTGGCACTTTGATGGTTTTTCCATCTTGTGTTGCCATCAATGCCAAAGGGGGAGATTGTTGGTATTTTGGTATGGTTTTGTCATTGATGTCAACACTTACTAAATACACCTACTTTGGAGATCCAGCAACATTCACCCGCAATCAGTAAACTCTTCAAACAATCACCGGTATATGGTTAACCGGCAGGATATAATGTTCACCGGTACCTGCAATGACATGGAAGACACTTGGTAATGTCAAAGACATCATGTGGACACTTTTCCTTGAAGTAATATCATTGGTATATTCTTATTTGCATATTTTCTTTTACCGGCAAATAGGTCCAGGTTATCTAGGGTTACACTGGCAGGTTTATCTTTTCCAGATCAGCATGGCATGTTATGGAGATGATTTATTATTGTTATAAAAGCATTAAGCCGACATGTTCAATCGGTTATTGCATCGGATATTGTATTATTTGTAAAATGTTTTATTGTAATATCTTGTAGAGCCGACCTACTAAAATTGGTCTTAGGGTATGGTATAAATGTAAGATCTTATTTGTAAGATCAAATGTGGAATGCGAAAAAGATTTAAGGAAGGATATATGTGAGATCACGCAGAGATATACATGAAGACATCATTTGAAGGTGAAGTTAGGTTTTTGTAGAAGCATATCAACATTACACCGGTACTTAATCTAGCATATGAAGATGCTATTTTGTGGAGTACATTCTCATTGGATTTAACCATCCAACTGTAGTCAGTGTGACTCCCATTTGTGTTTGAGCAGTGAGCTCTAGGCTGTTGGCCTTTCTGCATGTGCAGACCCCTCTTTGTACACTTACTATCTGCAGTAGTATCATCTGATTGTGGGTAAGGTTTCCCACCATGGTTTTTCCCCTTACAGGGTTTCCACGTACAAATATTTGTGTCATGTGTTGTGGTTGACTTTGTGCTTATGTTTCATGCATTAATTCTTACCGATACAGCATTTCCTGTTAACACTGTTTACCGGCACATTTAACTGTCTTACCGGTATTAAGCATTAAGTTGGTTAATAAGATTTTGGTTTGAATTTATTAGACAACTGATTCACCCCCCCCCCCCCCCTCTCAGTTGTCCCCGGGACCTACATACACATCAACTTGATCAAGCAACTAGGAAATTTTAATCTTTCACTCTACTCCACCCTGCTTCCAAAAAAATGTTACACAAGGATCTAAGATGAGGATACAAAGAAATTATAGGTAGGAATCCATCTTAGGAATCAAATTAAAAAAGAGCTTTTGAACCTTTATTGCATATCCAAAATAGTCCCTAATTAATTAATTTAACCCCTCTTTTGAGAGTATTCTGGATCATATACCCTTTTCCCTCAATGATCTACCAAGGAAAATCATTACTCTCCATTCCCTTCAAATACTTCACATTAAGAATTTTCGCCCAATATTGATCTTGATGGCAACGCCACCTCCAATAAAGATTAGCCACCAAATCCTGACCAATGATGCTTATCTAATAAAGGCCTAAACCCCCTTCTTGATTTCGTCTACACATTGATTCCCACTTCACCAGAATCCACTTCTTTGACCCTAAGTTACAAGCCTATAAAAATTGACGAGAGAGAGCATCAAACTCTTGAATGAAACTAGACAGGGAAACCTGCACAAAAAATCTATACAAAGGTAGAGCCTGAATAGTATCCTTAAGGAGTGTCATTCTCCCAGCAGAAGAACCACTTGTTTGCCCAATTTAAAACTCTCCTCCAAATATTATCTAAAATATCTTGCCAAATAAAGAGCCAATGATAATAGGAATACCAAGATATAAAAAAGGAAGAGTATCAGTCCAGAATCTAAGAATTATGGAAATCCTATTCTGAATAGGCTTAGAAGTATTGAAGAAGAAGATTGACGACTTATCCTCATTAATCCTTTAACCGGATGTAGCCAAGTAAGTATTTAAAGACTTTTGAAAATTAATTGCCTCATTAAATTTGGAAAATCCCATCAAGGCAATGCCATCAACAAACTACATATGAGAATGGGGAGGGACTCTATCACCCCAATTCCATCCTTGAATCAAACCTTGCCTCACATGAGATCTAATAAATCTCCCCAACTCTTTAGCCATCAAAGTAAAGAGGTAACAAGATATTGGATAACCTTGGCAAAGACCCCAAGAGCTCCAAAAAGCTCAAATTGTTGGCATTTACATGAAGATTGCATTAGTGTCAATCGAACCAGTAATGATATTAATGATATTGTTGTTATTGTTAATATTGTCTTATAATCGGTAGGAAGAGATTTGTAAAAGTTATTGTAAACTGGTATGTAAGTTTGTGAGTTGAACCAGTAATCGGAGTAAAAGGTTAAACCATTTTTATGTTATGCAACCGGTAAAACCTACCAATCATTTTTGTTAAACCCTAACCGATTAAAGTTGTTGAATTGGTTATGTTGGTTTATGATCTGATGTTGAATGATAATGATGATGACATGTAAGGTCATTGTATGAAGACAAGTTCAAAATGTTTTGGCGCATTTGTTTGTCTAGGGAAGGAACAAAATGTATTGCATCTAATGCAAAGCATGTGATGAGTTAGTAAGCTCGAGGAAGCGGTAATCAAGGAGCGATTGAGGTTTTCTTGATTGATGCGATGAGATTGCTATGAAATCCAACAATCATGCTTGTACCGACTTGTTTTTAATCTCGATGATGAGAGGATTATATTTTTGTTGTGTTACCAACCTAATTGATTTGTATTTAAGGTCGATGAAGTTGTTTTGTTTTATTGTTGGCAAGAGTTGGCAGAAATCAGTTGAGTGTGTGGTTGCCTAACCGAAGAATGAATCTGCAATTTGAGTAAAGGCAGATAGAAGCTTAAATGGATCTGATCAAACAAATGTAGTGCTATTCAAACAGATCAAGAAACTCATGTTGTTTTCTGACAATTACAGGAGAATTGAAATCCCCTAACCGAGTAAGCTCTAACAAGATTGGTTACTTATTAAATCCTCTAACAAGGTGGTCCATTAGTTTGGATTTTCAAATCCTCTACTGAGGTTACTCCTTATAGGGTATTTTCTTCTAACAAGGCATCTACAGTCAATCCCTTAACTGGGTGATTCCTAAAAGGATCAATTCTTGATAGGACTTTTTGTAAAAACTTTAACAGGCTAGGCTCCTAACAGGGCGAACAAAAGAGTTCAAATATTTTCTTGTGAGACTCATCTCACCGTGGTTTTTACCTATTTGGGTTTTCCACGTATAAATACTTGTGTCATGTGGTGATTGTTTTGTGGTTATGATCTTATGATTGATTTGATTAATTATTTCTGATAAGGCATGATAATCAGAAGTGTTGATAAATGAAGCATTTGGATGTTTACAAGTTTGATGTTGTTTATTGTTAAGTTGTTGTAACAGTTAATCAGTATTCTTATGAGTATTGATCTTGACAATGGTATTTCATTGATAAGTGTACTTTGTGAGTTTGATTTTGAGTTTAGGAAGTTTGTATCAATTTTTCTAGTTACTTATTCACCCCCCCCCCTCTCGATAATCTCACGGATACTTATTCTTTCATCATACTATCAATTGGTATCAGAGCATATCAGGTCCTCTAAGGTCTAAGCCTAATAGCTTGAGGAAAAGATCTGCTAGATCATGATGAAGAAGGAAGGTCTGAAGTTCAACAAAGATAACTATAGGATATGGAGCAACAGAATGAAGATCTACATTAAGAGTCTGGGAAGTCAGTATTGGGATCATGTAGAAACTCAGTATGTTGCACCTACTAGAACTCTGACTGATGATCAGAAGAAAGAACAACAAGAAAATCATCAAACACTGGAAGCTATTATCAATTCCTTGTCTGATGTTGAATATGTAGATGTTCTTGGTCTTGAAACTGCATATGAAGTATGGAAAAAACTTGAAGAGATTTATAGCAGTGATGAACATGTTAAAATTTCTAAAGAGGAGAGTCTAAGAGGGAATTTTGATGACATGAGGATGTCTGATGGTGAGAATATCCAGTAGTATGGTCAAAGGATAAAAGAGATAGTTGGTGAAATTAAGAGTGCGGGAGGGAAAAAGGAAGATGCCACAGTAATCAGTAAGGTACTGAGAACCTTGCTACTGGTCTATGCTATTCAAGAGCTGAAGTCCATTGACAAAACTAAGGTAACTCTTGACTCCATCATTGGCAAGCTCATTGCTTTTGAATTAAACAGTTATGATGGCAGTGTACAGAAATCTAAGTTTGCATTTAGAGCTTTTGTTTCTAAACCATCTATGAGAAAAAGTAGAGATATTAGTCATGGTTATGAATCTAGATCCAACAGAGATGTTGATGATGAAGACAATTTAGTGGAGCTTGAAGCATTGTTGGCAAAGCATTGCCTAGAGGCACTGGTAAATATAGAGGTAAACTACCTTTAAAATGTTGTTCATCCAACAAGATTGGTCACATAGCAGCTAATTGTCCTAATGGTGAAAATGAACACAAGAGAGACAAATTCAAGAAGTATAAGGGTAAAGGCAAGAGAGATTGTCTTATTGCTATTTATAGTGGTATCATTGATGAAGAATCTGATGATGATGCTAGTGAAGATATTGTGTTTGTAGCTATTAAGGAAGAGATATCAGACCAGAAGGAATTAGTATCCAGGATGGATAACTCTGATGATTGGGTCATTGATAGTGGTTGTTCACATCATATGACTGGTGATCGGAGCAAATTTATTTCCTTGAAATAATTTGATGGCGGTGTAGTTAGATTTGGCAATGACTCGCCCTACATGATTAAAGGTAAAGGAGTTATTTCTCTTAATGGAAAGAGCAGTGCATATGATGTATACTAGGTTGAAGGACTAAAGCACAATCTTTTGAGTGTGGCACAACTTAAAGATAATAGATATCCACTGGAGTTTAAAAATGGTATGTGCAAAATCTTTGACAACAAAGGTGAATTGATTGCAACCAGGAAAAAAACTAAAGGTAACCTATTTCATCTCAATTCTAAAGTTAGCAACTATTTTATTGCAAAAATAGATGATAGTTGGCTTTGGCATAGGAGATTTTGTCATATAAACTTTAATAACATTGTTAAAGTGAGTAAGTCCAAGACATTGAGAGGTTTGCCTCAGTTAGACAAACTGGTTAATTCTGTTTGCAAAGAATGTCAGTTAGGAAATATGACTTCTTCAACTTTCAAAAGCTTTTTTTTCTCAGCAGAGCACTTGTTAGATTTGGTTCATACAAATATTTGTGGACCAATAAGAACAAAAAGAATTCAAGGTGACAGATATTTCATGATTCTCACTGATGATTTCTAAAGGATGATGTGGGTTACATTCTTGAAAGATAAGTCCAAAGATTTTGGAAAGTTCAAGACATTAAGGGCCTTAGCTGAGAAAGAGAGCGATAAGAAGATAAAATGTCTGAGGACAGATCAAGCAGTGAATTTACTTCTAAGGAATTCACTAGGTACTATGAAGAGAATGGTATCAAACGGCAGCTTTCTGCATCAAGGACACCACAACAAAATGTTATTGCAGAAAGAAATAATCGATCAGTTGTTGAAGCTAATAGGACAATGTTGATACAAGGAGGTGTAGAAAAACCTTTTGGAGAGAATTTGTCTACACAATGAACTAGAGTCTGGTAAAGAGAGGTAAGGAAAAGACTCCTTATGAATATTGGTAAGGAAGATCACCTGATGTTAGCTGTTTTAAGATATTTGGAAGCAAAAGTTTTATTAAGAGAGGTGATTACATTAGTAAATTTGAGGGTAAGAGTGATGAAGGCATATTTCTTGGCTATTCTACCAAGAGTAAGGCCTACAAATGTTTTAACAACTAGACACAGAGAATTATTGAGAGTGTTGATGTTCAAGTGGATGAATTTCTTGAAGTCTCAGACGGAACCAGTTCAGAGAAAAAGGATGAAGATCCTTGCATTTTGTTTTTGGAACCAGAAATTGTGAAATCTGAAACTAGCAAAGCAAATTCTAATGCACTTGTCTAGCTGGAACAGATAAATTTAGAAGAAGATGATGACAAAGAAGAAGTTGAACCTAAATCACAATCTTGAGCAGATTATTGGAGATAAGGATGTTGGAGTACTAACCAGAAGAAAAATCAGAGAGAATTCTTGCATGATCTCCACCATTGAACCAAGAACTACTAAGGAGGCATTTGGTGATGATTATTGGGTTAAAGCTATGGAGGAGGAATTGGATCAAATTGAGAAGAACAACACTTGGACCCTAGTACCCCAACTGGTAAATAAGAATGTTATAGGTACTAAATGGGTATACAGGAACAAATTGAATGAAGATGGTGTTGTCGTTCGCAACAAGGCAAGATTAGTGTGCAAGGGTTATGAACAAGAATAAGGAGAAGATTATGGTGAAAATTTTGCACCGTTAGCAAGATTGGAAGGTGTTAGAACTTTACTTGCATTTGCAGCCCATAAGAAGTTTAAGGTATATCAGATGGATGTTAAGTCTTCATTTTTGAATAGGATATTGGAAGAAGAGGTATGCATAGAGCAGACAGATGGTTATGCATTGACTTATGAGAAAGACATGGTATGCAGATTGCATAAGGCTTTATATGGATTAAAGAAGGCACCCAGATCATGGTATGAAAGGCTTCATACACATCTAATGAAGATAAGCTTTCTGAGAACCAGTGATGATAGTAATATATATCTCAAGTTTGAAGGAGATGAAATATTGGTCAGTGAAGTATTTGTTGATGATATTATATTTGGAGGTAATGATGTCATGAGCAACAGTTTTGCAGATGAAATGAAAAATTAATTTGAAATGTCTTTAGTAGGGGAAATAAAAAAATTCATAGGCTTGCAGATACAGCAAATGAAGAATGGTATATTCATTACACAGTCTAAGTATGTGAAAGAGATTTTGAAGACATTTGGCATGAGTGATTGTAAACTAGTTGGGACACCAATGGTTACAGGTTGTAAGCTGTCCAAGGAAGATGAATCTAAGTCTATTGATGAGAAGAAATATAGGTCCATAATTGGCAAGTTACACTATGTTGTTCACATCAGACCAAACATTGCCCATGCAGTTGGCATAGTTGCTAGATTCCAGAAGAATCCTAAGGAGACACACCTGATAGCAACCAAGAGAATATTTAGATACCTGAAAGCTACTATTGACTATGGATTATGGTATCAATATGGAGGAAACTTTCATTTGAAGGCATACACAGATGTTGATTGGGCTGGAAATATTAATGACCAGAAAAGCACAACTGGTGGAGCATTTTTTCTTGGAGGAAGGTTTGTTTCATGGAGTAGTAAAAAGCAGAGTTACACTTCACAATCTACTATTGAAGTTGAATATGTTGTAGCTTATATGAATTGCACACAAGCAATTTGGATGAGCCACATTTTGGAAGGTTTTAAGATGAATATTTCAGAACATATAAAGATCTTGTGTGATAACATAAGTGCCATTAATATTTATAAGAATCTTGTTTTACACACAGGAACCAAGCACATTGAATTGAAGTATCATTTCTTGAGGGAAAAATGTTCAGAGTAAAGATGTTATCTTAGAGCATGTATCTACCAAGGAGCAGCTTGCAAATATTTTTACCAAACCTCTTCCTAAGACTACTTTTGAGTATCTTAGAAGTCAGTTAGGGGTTGTCCCTCTTCATGAAGTCAGTTGAACATGGTGTTGACTGTATCAATCCCTAAAACACTTGCAAAATTTTACAAGGGTTGATGTAGAAGTGGGTGTATTCCACAGGGGGAGCATCAAGTTGTAGTATGTTGTTGATGCACAATGAAATTTTGATATTACATGTTTTACTTTCAATTTGGCATTGTTGTCAAAGGGGGGGGGAGAATTATGTGTGATTATGAGAAGGAAAATCAGTGATAGACTGAAGACAGAGAGAGCATGTGAATACTTGGTAATGTAAACTAGGATTCCTATTCACATTCACAGCAGCAAAGCAATGGTGTTGATATTTTGTATTGTCATCAATGCCAAAGGGGGAGATTGTTGGCATTTGCATGAATATTGCATTAATGATATGTTATTGTCATTGATGTCAATTGAACCGGTAATGATATTAATGATATTGTTGATATTGTCTTGTAACCGGTAGGAAGAGCTTTGTAAAATTTATTGTAAATCGGTATGTAAGTTTATGAGTTGAACCGGTAATCGGAGTAAAAGGTTAAACCCTTTCTATGTTATGTAACCGGTAAACCCTACCAGTTGTTTTTGTTAAACCCTAACTGATTCAGGTTGTTGAATTGGTTATGTTGGTTTATGATTTGATGTTGAGGGGTAATGATGATGACACGTAAGGTCATTGTATGAAGACAAGTTTAAAATGTTTTGGCACATTTGTTTTTCTAGGGAAGGAATAAAATGTATTGCATCTAATGCAAAGTGTGTGATGAGTTACTAAGCTCGAGGAAGTGGTAATCAAGGAGTGTTTGAGGTTTTCTTGATTGATGTGATGAGATTTCTATGAAATCCAATGGTCATGCTTGTACCGACTTGTTTGTAATATCAATGATGAGAGGATTAGATTCTTGTTGTGTTACTGACCTAATTGATTTGTATTTAAAGTCGATGAAGTTGTTTTGTTTTAGTGTTGGGAAGAGTTGGCATAAATCAGTTGAGTGTGTGGTTGCCTAACCAGAGAATGAGTCTACAGTTTGAGTAAAGGCAGATAGAAGCTTAAATGGATCTGATCAAACAAATGTAGTGCTATTCAAATAGATCAAGAAACTCCTGTTGTTTTCTAACAATTACAGCAGAATTGAAATCCCCTAACCGGGTAAGCTCTAACAAGCTTGGTTACTTATTAAATCCTCTAACAAGGTGGTCCATTAGTTTGGATTTTCAAATCCTCCCTTGAGGTTACTCCTTACAGGGTATTTTCTTCTAATAAGGCATTTGCAGTCAATCCCTTAACCAGGTGATTCCTAATAGGATCAATTCTTGATAGGACTTTTTGTAATATCTTTAACAAGCTAGGCTCCTAACAAGGCGAACTTTAGAAGAGTTCAAATATTTTCTTGTGAGTCTCATCTCAATGTGGTTTTTTACCTATTTGGGTTTTCCACGTATAAATACTTGTGTCATGTGGTGAATGTTTTGTGGTTATGATCTTATGATTGATTTGACTAATTATTTCTGATAAGGTATGATAACCAGAAGTGTTGAGAAATGAAGCATTTGGATGTTTACATGTTTGATGTTGTTTACTGTTAAGTTGTTGTAACAGTCAACTGGTATTCTTATGAGTATTGATCTTGACAGTGGTATTTCATTGATAAGTTTACTTTGTGAGTTTGAGTTTGAGTTTAGGAAGTTTGTATCAGTTTTTCTAGTTACTGATTCACCCCCCCCCGCTCTCAGTAATCTACTGGATACTTATTCTTTCATCATACCTAAAATAAATCATACCTAATAGTGGTGAGTGATCTCACTAGAAATCAACCTAAAAGAAGAGAGTCAATGCCCTTCCAAAGACTTGAGAGAAGTAATTAGATTTCCTTACTTCCTATCCTTGACAAAATTGTGAAAGAAACATATTTCTATCCACTTACTAAAGCCAGCAACCAAGACTTTTGTTTCCTATGGAAGATTTTTTCCCCAAGTTCCCATTCCTCTAAGTCTTTCACAGGTTTAGCTTCAAGCTGAAAATATTCCTTTGTAAGGCCATGATTTTGAATCTGACAAGTGATATGATCCAAGTGAGTTTGGGTTGCAATTTTAGGTGAGAACACATTGCCAAAGCACTACCTATTTCATCGTTTCAACATATACTTCACAAATTGGAGTTGCTTAGCAAAAGAAAACATAGTTGTCCCAAACGGTGACTTCCTCTTAAACCACCATTCAACAATCAAGTCTTGTAAAGAAGAATCTCATAACTATATTAATTAAATTTTGAAAGAGGAATTTTTGGAATTTTTGAAGAAGATAGTAGAAATTTTAATCGACCAGTGATCCAAACCTTTCCAATCAAGGATCTTTGAGTTAGTAGACCAAATATCACCTATTCAATAACTAAATACTAAAAACCCATCCAGCCTCTCAAAGATTGCCTCATTACCCATCCTTATATTATTCTATGTGAACAAACAATAAGATGACTTTATATCCACCAAGTGCAGTTGATCCACATTATCTTTCAAGAGCCTTGAGGACTGCTCAAGCCTACCATCTCCTCCCCTCTTTTCCTCCAGACTTAAAACAACATTAAATTCCCCAATAAGGATCCAAGGAAGATAAGGATCAAAGGATAATTATATAACCATCCTAATGTGTGACCAAAGCAACAACTTTCCTAAGGTTTCTAACAAAGCATAAACATTGGTTAGAATATTGGCTTCGCCAAAATTTAAACTAGTAGCAGCCAAAGATAGAGAAAAATTTCTCAAAATCCACCACAATGATACAAATTTTTCTACATCCCAAATGCAAGCCACACTACGTGAATTACCACAAGCCCCAATACACTGGAATTTTCCTCTCTCCCAAATCTTGGGGGCCAATCTTAGCATACCTTCCATGGACATCTTAGTTTCTTAGATGAAAACCATGTCAAGATAATAAACACAAATCAGATCTTGAATAGCCTTTTGTCTAGGGATGTTATTCATACCCTTAACATTCCATTAAACAAAAAATATTTTTGAGATGGGGTGAAATGAGAATCAATGGTTTTTACAGAACTAGATTCCACCAAAGTCTCCCAAATTAGCTTCACTTTTTCTTGATCCTTCTTCCTCCCCACCTTAGAAGGCTTCTTTGGAGCCCCCTTTTTGAGTATTTTATGTTGAACTCCCAATGGAAGTGGAGATCCCCTAGCTTTTTTCCATCCTGTGAAGCCTTTTCAGGCTTATCCACTAGACTAACTACCTTTGATATTTTTGTTGCCTCTATGCATCCACTTGTCCCCACCGTACTTGAAGACAGTAAGGGAATATATATATGTCTATCTAAGCATCCAGGATTCCATCTTAGGGGACACTAATGAGATTCATATCTTTATCAACACCCACATGTTCCAAACTCAGAGGTTCATGTTCTTTGGGTATCCCCACAATCACTTCATCAAAGTGGTCTAGCTCCTCTAACACAACAAGTCTATTAAGAATGTCATCATTTTGTCTCTACATCCAAGATCATTTATGCCCTTTTCCTTATTTTTGGCCTCGACCTGAATAAAACCCTCCTTATCCTCCACCATAAGAGTTTCCCCTTATCTTGCTTGGGAGGTTGTCTAGTCAGTGCTTGACAAGAAGACCATGTACAATTCGATTTGGGACACATTCTATTGAGATGACCATACTCATGACAAATGTGACATCTAAAAGGAAGAGTTTCATAATCAATTTGTTGAATTCAAGAGATGATTCCTAGATTCTATTTCAACACAAATGAAGGTATAAATAATTACCTTTTTCTTTATTATTTGTATTGACAGCCTCACTGGCTTACCAAGTAACAATGCAATTGAATGAAAAATATCTCTCCTCCAGAACTCTAATGGGAGCCATAGGAGGTAAACCCACACTACAAATTTAGAGGGAAATTCCTTTGTAGAATTGAATCCTACATGCCATGAGTTATTTAAAAATTCCAACTTGATTATAGATTAGGGTCCCCCTTCAAAAACCTTATTATTGTATGTTATGTTCGAGAAGATCACCAAAAGACAACTATTTGTCGCCATCATCTCCATTTCACCCTATGGATTTCATGTGTAGTAGGTCCAAGACTCTAAAAATGGAAGCAATACATGCTTCCCCATAAAATTGTAGATCAAAGCATGATTGGACAAGTAATAAACATCCTCTGCAACACTCTCTAGTTGGATAACAAGCATCGGTCTATGATCACTTCTATCTAAACACACATTCACCTTTGAAGGTTGAAAACTATCATAAAGAGAATCGCCTTTCCCAAAACTAGTGTTATTCAATCCAACCCCTAATTTTTCTTAAAAAAATAAAAGATGAAGGAGAACCCCCTAATATTGCATCTAGCATTGTAAATTGTATGCCCCTAATTAGGGTTGTCCAATTCGACGCTTAGGTTAGCACCCACCTTAGTGTGCCCCATTGCATCTTGCATTAATAGGGCTTCTATTAGGCATTTAATTATTAATTTAATTTAATCTAAATTCCTCTCTCATCAATTCAAACATCATAAAATTGGGCCCTTAACCCTAGGTGCACCCCTTTTTATTTCATCTTAATTTAATCTTAATAATGTCCTAATTTCAATCTTCAAGGCACATTTTCACATATCTACACTTCTTGGATTGACCTATCATCCTATATTTGACTTAAGAATCACAATATCTCACATCCCCATTGAGAAAATGGTGTCTCGAGCTTGCATTTACATGAGGTCACTATTTATAGTAAGTTTTTATTTGAGCACGAAATGGTGTGAAATTCTCCCCAAAGCTTTGGATAGTAAGTTTTCATTTGAGCACGAAATGGTGTGAAATTCTCCCCAAAGCTTTGGATTGGCTAGATAAGCGTGCCAGTAAATTTTCATCGCAAGATCACAACTAGTTTCAAAGATATCAAAGTTTCCATTTTTGAAGGGTGTGATGAAAGGTTTAAATTTAATTTTGAGGACTTTATACCCTCCAAAATTCTTTGAAATTTTTTTGTAACTATCATATCTGGTTAAGAGGTGATAGAGAACTTCGTGAGCTTTTTGGTGCATCAAACGGTTCATCAATTAGACAACCAGTTCACAAGTTATGGCCTCTTGAAGTTTGGACTCCTGTAATGGGAAATATAAAATTGCATCAGACACATAAATGAGTTGTAAAAGGGAGGAACGGGTGGTGATGTGTCTTTTGACATGTAATAGGGCATCTAGAATGTAGATAAGGTCAACTCTATTTTATTGGGTTATTTTAGCCCATGGTTTTGTAATACCGTTTGATGGTTTCTTGTATTGTATCTCCTATATATGAGGTGTGTGAGATAAAGGTTGTGTGTAAGAGTCTTATGGCTATTGACTTACTTTTTAATCTTTGATTAGTGGTACTCCTATGAAGAGATTTCTCTGCAAGTATATTCTAATCTATTATCGATTGTTGAATAATATATTGAGCTACTTTTGGAGTGTGGGGTTTTTCTATTGAAAGGGTTTTCCCCGCATAAATCATTGTGTTGTTGTGTTGTGGTATGCATGATATTATATTTATTTCTATTAATTTTATGTAACTTTTGTAACAATCTATAAAATATTTTCATTACCCTCCTCTCAAAGTTAGTTTAGTAAGTTATTTTGCTACTTAAATTTCTTACAATCCATAGAAAATCAAAAAAAAGTTGGTCGAACTAGGTAGTGTACTACCTAGTCCCAAACTTTTTTCCCCGAATTTTGGGAGCTTAATTTCGCAATATTATAATGTTCAAATCTCACTTGGTGTTAATTTTTATCAATTCTAAGTGTCTTTCATCAAATTTAACACTAGGGTTTCATATATAAAGCCTTTTTTCCCTCATTTGAGGATCATAATTTGGCAATTTGAAAGGAGATCCTTGTGAAGTGAAAGGGAAGCTTTGTGTGAAGTCTAAAATCAACAAATTCATCCATAAATCAAGTCTTCATCAACATTTTCATAAATTATGGAAGCTTTAAGAGATATTGAAGAATGATAGGTGAATCGCCAACTTTTGATTGGCTTGTACCTTTTCCTTAGGATTTTGTATGATTTCATATTATTTTCATATCTCTATTAAGTTTCAAATCTGCATAACACTAATTTTTAGATTTGCATTATTTCTTTAGATCTACTTTGCATTTGTGATTTGAATCATTTACATTACACTCATTTTAGGGTTTTGCTCAAAACATAGGATAGTGCTCTAGTTTGCATTTAGCTCATAGGAATCTTACAAACACATGAGTTTATAGTGAACACACACTTTTCAATACATTATCATCTATTTGTGGAGGTAGAAATCACCAAAAAGGGGGTTTTACTAAGGAAAATCCCTATATACCCATAAACACAAGATTTTCTAGCTTGCAAGTATAGTTATAGGTTTTTGTCAGAGCAGTCAATTTTTGAGAGATCTTAACAGATCGACACAATCCCATCATCAAAATTTGGACCTGGATCTGAGGGACTAGGGTGCCCCACACCCTAATCCTCTAGGACCAAGGTTCTCCATACCCTAGTCCTCCTCAATCAACTTTAGATTTTAACAATTTGACTTAGACAGACTCAGAAACCAATTTTGTAGTTTGTAGGTTTTCACTGTCTCTAAGACTGGGGCACACAACACCCTAGTCCTATCAAATTAGTCCTAGTTTTGTGTGACAAGTGCACATCAGATACTATTCTCATATATGTACTTTCTATCTCAATTTTGCTTTTTTATCAGACGGTTATCAGTACTGCTATAGTTGCTTCCATTCATCTTAATAGCATAGCCTTGTATTCTCCTACATTTAGTGCATATTCCCTCTCATATCAACAAAGGAATAGAAACCCTAGAAGTATCCCTTGACTCTCTTTCACAAGAGTTAGTCAAAGACCTGATCACTTTTTAAGGTGCTTTCGTATTCCAATGTTTGCATGAAAGTGGGATTAGGTCCTAAACTACTCAATTTCATTTTTACCCTAAACATTTTAGTGAATCTGACTTTCTTACATTTGTATTTTCTGATTAGATCTTGTTACTGCATGTTTCTTTTATATCAAAAAAAATTTTATATGTATTGTGTGTTTTTAAGTTTTATATGCACTTTTCATTTTCAAAGTTTGTGTTTAAATCATGTAAAATCTTTATTTACAAGATTTTCATTTATATGATAATGCATTTGCTTAGGATTATTATACTTTTAGTAAGGAATAACTTGATGATTATTATTAACTTGATGTAGCTAAAAAACAGGGTTTGTTTCTTAAGTTGGACATGTCCAAGGCCTATGACAAAGTGAATTGGAAATTTCTTTTCAGAATTATGAAATCTTTTGGGTTTGGGGAAAAGGTGATACAGCTATGTTCTCGTTTGACTGGTACTACCTCTTCTGCAGTTATTATTAATGGATCTCCATCAGTTTCTTCAAAAGTTCTAGAGGTCTTAGACAGGGGGATCATATCTCTCCTATCTTGTTTACTATCCTGGCAGAAAATTTGGGTAGATTTATTATAAGTGTAGAGGAAGGGGAACTCAAAGGCCTTAAGCCTTCCTCGTCCAACTTAACCTATACTCATGAACATTTTGTTGATGACTATTACTATGGGAGAAGCTACCATAAGAGAAGCGAGAAATATGAAGAGTGTTATGTATTCCTATGAAGCTTCTTCTGGACAAAAAATAAATTAGGATAAGAGTTCTTTGTTCTTTATCAATACCCCTATGGATAGACAAAGAAGGATTGAAAGGATCCTTGGATGTAAAATTGATGAGTATCCTTCTACTTATTTGGGTCTCCCTCTGTGCTTAAAGCCTTCGGAGAATTTCTGGATGAAGTTGGTTGATAGATTCAATTCCAAACTGGCTAGGTGGAAGGGATCCCTCCTCGGCAAAGTGGGTAAGGTGACGATGCTTAAGGATACCCTTCAAAATTTGCCTATCTATGCCCTTAGTCTATTTTAAATACCTAGGAAGTTTGTTGAGGCCATTGAAAGAATTCAAAAAAAATTCTTATGGTTGGGAGCGGAAGATAAAATTAGAATCCCCCTTATTGCTTGGAATAATATTTGCACTCCTAAGGCTTTTGGGGGTCTGGGAATACAGAACATTATGACTATGAATAATGCCTTGTTAGCTAAACAAATTTGGAGAATGAAAGGGGAGGAAAGGGAATGGAATTCCATTTGGAAAAAGAAATACCTTCACATGCAACCATTTGAGGAAGAATTTATGGATAAATCCTTTCTTGTGGAAGGTTCTACAATTTGGAATGTTGTTCAAACGGCTGGGTTGCTGCTGGAAGAAAGTGGAAACTAGGGAATGGGAGAATTATTAGATTCTAGGAGGATAGATGGCTTATGGATAAACCCCTGGAGGAAATCCTCATTCTTAATGAATGGGAAGACTGGTTTAAAAGAAGGTGTGGAGACCTTGTTAGGGACTACTAGAGAAATGGGAAGTCGATTGAGTTTAGCCAGTTTTGTCCGGGCTTAAGATTTTTGGAGACCTTTCTCTCTTCCAAAATATTTATGGAGCATTTTGAGGATTGTATGCTTTGGAAGGAAACTTCTGATGGGAAATATTATGTGTCTTCACCTATTTCTATTCATTACAAAGTTCTGAAAGAGATTCCTTTGTGGACGAAAGTGTGGATAAAGAAGTTGACTCCCAAAATTAATATCTTCTTTTGGATTTTTATCCAAAATAAGGTGCTAACCCTTGATAATCTCCATAAGCATGGATTTGTTTTTCCTAACAGGTTCTCTCTTTGTTGCAGGGAGGAGGAGTCTGCCTGCCATATCCTCTACCAGTGCAATTTCAGTCAGGATATTTGGAATATTATTCTTAATAAGTGGAAGTTGAGCTGGGTTTTCTCAAACTCTTTGGAAGAGTTTTGGGAGCAATGGTATTGCCCTAGCTCTAATTCTAATAATGTTGATCTTTGGAAACTTATTCTCCCTATTGTCACCTGAAACATCTGGAAGGAGCGTAACAATAGGATTTTTAGGGAAAAAAGTGTGAACCCTGAAGTAGTGGTGGACAAAATCTATAGAGGGATCCATGAATGCTTATATGGAATTGATACTGATTTATTTGCTATAGAAGACTTTAATGAAAGATTGAACCTTTCCAATAGTAGAAACAACAAGGATAAAGGTAGAGATGGTCTTTTCTGGTGCTTTCCTTCCCAGGGATGGATCAAGGCCAATTTTGATGGGGCCTCTAAGGGAAATCTTGGCAATGTTGGTTATGGGGGCATTGTCAAGAATTTTGCTGGAAGTTGCCTTGTGGATGTTGCTGGCCCTTTGGGTAACCAAACTAGTCATTATGTTGAAGCTTCGCCTGCCCTAAATACACTGATTATAGCTAAAAATCTCAATCACGAAAATATATGGTTGGAGGGAGATTCTCTTAATATTATTAAATTCCTTAAGGGTAAAGTTGAGCCTTCGTGGTCTATCGAAAATATCATTTTTAAGGCCAGAGAAATTATTACTAGCTTTAAATCTATTATTATTCAGCATGCTTTTAGGGAAAAAAATGTTGTAGCGGACAGTCTTGCTAACCTTGGCATTATTTTCGAAGAACAAAGCATATGGAATGGTGAAGATAATATTGATTTCAATATTAAAGACCTCATTAGAAAGGACAGAATTATGGGGAAAGAAGGATTGCATTTTAATCATGGTAGTATTAATGATTAACCATCAAATATTTAGAAAGGTAATGATAGCTCGTCAGAAGGGCAGAGTGCTAACTAAGAATATTAAAAATTTCACTCTTTATGGGTGTGTATTTTCAAGAAGCCGAGTGTCATCTGGAAGATTGCTCTGAAGTTGTAGAAGCAGAGAAATTGCAAAATGAATTCAAGAATGGGAGGTGATCTTAGAAGAGAGGAACCTGATAACATTTCTAGATGGCGAGAGATGCCTAAGGTTTCATGGAAAAACTGGTGGATTATGACAAAAGAAGAGTTAACCTGGCGGTTACCAGAGTGACTGAAAACTGGAAAAATGGTACCTTCAAAATTCATGGTGTCAAATTCAAGTTGGATGCAGACCTCATCTCTATAGTCACAGGTATGCCCCATACTGGCCTCAATTTCTTTAGGGACCTGAAAGTGTCCAATAATGTTGTGAAGCTCTTTTTACGCAAAGATAAGGAGAGAGAAAAATTAGGCAAAGCATCTAGGGGGTATTATGATGCGTCTAATATTAAAAAAAAATTGGGGTTGTGTGCTTAATGCCATTATGGAGTATATCACTATGGAGGGTCGTTTCACTAGGGTCCATACCTATTGCTTTGTGCTTCTGAATCACTTTAGGCATGAGAAGAGGGTTTCTCTTCCCTATTACCTTTTCAAGTCCCTATTGCGCTCATTGAACAAGAACAGTAAGAACCCCTCTTCTCTTGTGCTACATTATGGCCTTATTTTTCTCATTTATGAGCATTGTAATATTTTGGCAATTCAGGAAAATAAAAGGTTGTCGGTGTCGTCGGGGAAAGGAAAGAGGAAAAGTGAGGACCCTGGGCCCAGTAAGGATAAGCTGAAACATAGTAGAAAGGTTAAAAAAGCCTTTGTGGAGAAAAAAGTTGAGGACATGGAATTGAGTCATAAACAAAAGGATACTGAGGTTGATCTTGAGGATATGGGAAAAGAAGGAAGTGAGATGGAGATTGATGATAATGAGAGGGAGGAGAGATGGAAAGATGAGGAAGTGAGGGAAGAGGAAGGAAGAGAAGAGGATGATTCCGATCAGAACAGCCCTACCCATAGCACGAGTACTAGTAATTTTAACAACCAACATATGGAGGAGCAGGACAACCAGATTAATCAGGAGGAAAGGGAAATGGAAACTGAGCAGAACAAGGATAAGGAGGATACAAGTAGGGAAAAGGATAGAGCTAGAGATGAGATTATTCGGGATAAGCTCAAGAACCAGTTTGATGCTCGTCTGGGTTTTGATAGGTGGGTATATGAAAGAATTAATAAAATAGAAAAAATTGCTAAATAGTAGGGAGAGCAGGGATAGAAAGGTGAAAGTAACCTAGAGCAGTGGAAAAAGGTTATGGACAAAAAAGTGGAGAAGCTAGAAGTTTAGATCAGCAAGTTGGAGGAAGGAAAGACAGCCATGAAGAACTTCCTGATTCTGATTCCAGATATCCTCAACTCTGTGACCAGGAATATGGAGGAAATTGCCAAATACCTTGATGGCTCTGGCACTTCCAAACCTGTTGTGGACCTAGATGTGTATGATGACACTATTGAGGCTGGGAATGTGGATAGTGCTCCTAGAGGTGCGGCCAAAAGGACCAGGGTGAGTATGAAAACAGATGCCTTGGCCTCTTCCAAGGAAATCCCAATTCTCAAGGATAATATTAAAGAAATGCAAGGGATTAGCAAGAAATTGGCTAATTCCCTTAAAAACATTAAGTAATTTGTCTATTTTTTTGTTTTGGCTGGTTGTTGCTGGTTGTGTTGGGATTTTGTGTTGGTTTTTTCCCACTACTTTGTTGGGTTTTTTGCAGTCTACCCCGTCTTGTTTCTTAATGCTCTTATCTTTTAAGGTTCTTTTGTAAAGGGTTTTGGGGTCCCTTCAAAACTTGTTTTTCTCGTAATCAAAAACTTGATGAGGCTCTTGATGAGTTTCTTTATCCCAACCCTTCTAAAGCAATATTTTGACAAACACTAATCAACATAGTTACTATGCCATTTCATAATGACGATGAAGATAAGTTGGATGACTCTTCTCATAAAGTCACCCCTATCAAATCATCCTCCAAATAATTTAACATGGTGATTTATGAAAATCCTCTTTATGATGATTTACCGCCTTTCCAATCCAAACATGAACCATTTAGTAGTCATGACTATGCCATGCTAGATGATGTTATTGATGATTTCATTTCTACTAAAACTTCTTCAAACAATCTTCAAATATCTAAAAGATTGATTAACATGATAAATGTGAATGAATATAACTTTCAAACACCTCCTAATAAACCTCTCTTCTTGGTTCAAGGTGTTATTCCTTCTTCAATTTCTCAATATCTTATCAATCCTCTCTTTGTGGTTCAAGGTGGTTATACTAATGATGCCTTTTATAATCCTAACAAAATAGTTATTACTATACAAGGAGGATATCCCACTAAGAGTCCCTATGAGTATGTTAAACAAATTACCCAAGAGAGTTATAATTTGGTTTATCATACATATAATACAAGAAATAATAGGAAACCTAATCCTCCTCCGATTATCCCTTCTTTGCTTCCTACTTCTCAACCTATTCTTCCACTAACACCTTGTATATCACAAAATCTTGGTAAAGAGTATGATCTTATTGAATAACTTAAAGCTACTCCCACCAAGATATCTCTTAGGTATTTGATTCAAACTTCATCCACACATCATGGAATGTTACAAAAGGCTTTAAAGACTTTATATGTCCCACCCATAGAGACACCTCATTATGTGGCTTCTTTGATTGACTCCATGAAAACATCTAAAGCTCAAATTGTATTCTCACAAGATGACTTATCCTCTCAAGAGATTCAAAACCAATATGATCCTCTTATGATTATTGTCCTTATTAATGGTAATGTTATAAGAGGAACCCTTGTGGATAATGGCTATGGCCTTAATGTTTGTAGAATTGATCTATTGTCTAAGATAAATATGGATACTTATCTCATTAAACAAGATTCTCTTTCTATTTGTGGTTTTGACAATATTTCTAGAACTTCTTTAGGTACTATAATCTTGTCTATTAAGGTGGGACTTGTTATTTTACCTACACCTATTCAAGTCATGCCTAATAGTCTTACCTACAATCTTTTGTTAGGATGACCTTGGATTCATTTCATGAAATTCATTCCTTCTACTCTTCATAGACAAGTAAAATTCATTTATAACAACAAGATATATGCTTTGCAAAAGTTGATAACAACTTACAAGTTTGTATGCAAACTTCATCTTCCAAATCTTCTTCAAGTACTCCTACTTCTTCTTTGAGTATTCCCAATTCTTCCTCCATTTAAAATGAATCACCATATTCTCTTGAAGATAATTTTTCATCTAAGGAAGTACTCTTGGGTGTTTATTGGGGGTCCTTAGATTTTACACCTTCCTTTATAGGAGAATATAAAATCCCCCCAATAGAACCTAAGACACAAAAGGAGGATGGCATAGTTTAATCTCAAGAGCAACCCACTTTGTCTATACAACTTAGTAACAACTTTGTGGCTGCTTTAAAATACAAAACTTTTTCTACTTCAACCGATTATGACATTCAAACATATGATGCCCCGCCTTTCCTTATGGAAATGGCTTCTCTTTATGGTCCTAGTTTTCACATCTTGGCTAAGAGTGGATATAATGCACATGAACAAGGGATAAACTTTCCTTTAGATAATCGTGTTCATGAAAAATCCTTTGGACTTGGATACAATCCATTTAATCCCACCAAAGCCTCTAAGAGACTATCCCTTAATGTTAATGCCATTTTCCCTTCCAACTCACTTTCTTTAATACATCCTAAATACATTGATTCTGACTCTTATCCACCTTCCTTGGATATAGTTTCTACTGATAATTCCTTGGTTGAGTTTTTAGGAGTATATGAGGGTCTTCCTTATTGTCACTATTATCGTGGATTCCCCTATTGTTTAAATGTTGAAGCATACTTTGGGAAGGACACTAAATTAGCCAATGATAATGAAGAGATGATTCGTGAATTTCCTCAACCAATGGATGTTCCCCAACAAATTAATCTTCTTGTGAGTGATACCATTGATATTATAATGGATTCTTATAATGAAGAGAAAATCATAAAGATCGGAAAGTGTTTAAGTGGTGATGAAAAAAGGAATACTCTATCTTATTACATGAATTCCCTAAAAACTTTTCTTAGATTTACTCTGATAATATTGGCATTGATCCTAAAATTGTGACTCATAACATTGTGTTGATTTCCGATGCTAGACCTATGAAACAGAAGATTAGGAAAATGAACCCCAAAATAGCTTTGCTTGTTAAGGCTAAAATTGAAAAACTTCTAGAAGTTGGCTTTATTCGCTCTATTGATTATTCCCCTTGGATTTTGAATATTGTTGTTGTTGTTGCTAAACCTAATAACAAGATTAGAATGTGCTCTAATTTTTAAGATCTCAATAAGGCTTCTTTGAAGGATGATTTTCTGCTTATGAACATTGATATGATAATAGATTCTACTATTGGTCATGCTTTGTCATCCTTTATGGATGGTATTTCTGGTTACAATGAAATATTTATTAATCCTCATGATCAATTCAAAACTACCTTTACCACTCCTTGGTGTACGTTTTGTTGGGTTATGATTTCTTTTTAGTTGAAAAACGTTGGTGCCACCTATCAACGTGCTATGACTCTTATCTTTCGATTATGTGCATAAAATCTTAGAAGATTACATTAATGATGTCCTAGCTAAGTCTATCTATCGTCAAGACCATGTTAGGATCCTTTGCCAAATATTCAAAAGAATTCACAAACACAACATGCACTTGAATCCCCAAAAATGTATTTTTGATGCAGATAATGGAAAAATATTAGGATTCATAGTGTCATATCATGGTATTGATGTGGATACAAAGAAAATAGATTCCATTGTGAGCATGCCACCACCTTGAAATCTCTCTCAATTGTGAAGCTTATAAGAAAAAATTCAAGCTATTCATAGGTTTGTCTCACAACTTGTGGATCGGACATTTCCTTTTACTCAATTGCTTAAGAAAGATACTAGCTTTTGATGGAATGTGGATTCTCGAAAAAGCTTTGGAGGATCTAAAAACTTATTTGGCTAACCCTCCCATATTGCAACCTAATATTCCTACTCAGCCTTTCTTTCTTTATATTGTTGCTTCTTCTCATGCTCTTGCAGCTTTATTGGCACAACATAATAGTGATGGTAAATAATGTATGGTTTATTATATAAGTTGCACTTTACTCGATTATGAAGTCTAGTATACTGCGATAGAAACGTAATGTCTTGCTCTTGTTTTTGCAACTCAAAAGTTGAGATGTTATCTTTTGAATGATAAGACACATGTTATCATCAAATTTGATCCTTTAAAGTATCTCTTTTCTAAAAATGTTCTTTCAAAATGCTTAGCGAAATGGGTTATGATGCTAACTGAATTTGATAGCAAATTTGTTTCTCAAAAAGAAATCAAAGGACAAAATTTAACTGACCATTCCATGGATTCTCCTTCTCCTCTTACTTTACCTAATTAGGTGTGTTGGATATTATTGCTCCTAGGATATGTTGTTGTCATTTATGTCAACATATTCTTGTGTTTTGGTGTTGTAGACAATTTTTGATGATCCGGTCATTGCAGTGAGTTGATTTGGTTGGTTTAACTCTTTGTTATGCTGAATCAACTAGAGATGCTTCATTATTTATTGATTTCATGATGCTATGTGGTGATTTCATTGAGTTGTGGATTCCAATATGGAGATTGGTTTTTAGGGTTCAGTGTTGCAGTGTTCTAATGTTTGATATGTTGTGCTTCGATATGTTCACATATTTGGCTGCGGATTTGAGAGAGTGTTTTGGATGTTCATGTGTATCTTCAATTCAGATGGTTCATGATTTGGTGCTCCAAAAATTATCTTTCTTGTTTGAGTTGTTGATGTTGAGTGTTCTTGAGTATCAGCATGTTGATTGATGAAGATTTGATTAAGTGGTGTTGGTGCAGCTATTGCGCATGGTTCTAGCATGCTTGTTGGTGTTTCTTGATTATGTCATATTTGTTTTGGTGTTCCACATTGATCATTGTACGCGTTAATGAAGATCTTATAGTTAAGGTGATATTCTTCATGTTATGTGGTATTTTCGGTGGTGTAACATGTTGCAGTTAATCTTGGTGAGATTTCTGGTGGTGTTGTGTGTTTGAGGATTTGATTTGGGTCCATACTATGTTGTCTATGGAATTGTATTGGTTAGGTGGTTGATTTATGTATCGTGTGATGCAATTTTGTAATTAGGTGTTGAGGGTTGAGTCGGCCTTGTAGTCAAGGTTGATGATATGTATAAATAGGTGCTATATTTATGTAATTTGGGTAGTGCTCTTGTGTCTACCTTATCAAAGAGTGGTGTATATGCAAATAAGAGAATTAATATTTTAGTGTGGTGTATTGAGCAAAGATTGTTGCAGGGAAAAAAAATGAGCTTAACCAAAATTGTCATCAAGCATTAGGAGATGTTATTCTTTCAATTCATCTTAACTAGATTGTAGTTCAAATATCATTGTAAGGTAGTGAACCTTCCCTAAGGCTTGTAGTCTTCTAGGTCATTGTATATTGAGAAGTGAGCTCTAGGCAGTGTTCCTAAATACATGTGCATTCCCCATTGCAATATTTTCATATACTACTGGAGAGTATCATCTTATTGTGGGTAGTTTCCCACCGTGGTTTTTCTCTTAACAAGGTTTTCCACGTCAAAATTTTGGTGTTATGTGTGTTGTTGTTACTGTGTTTATCTTTATTCTTGTTGCAGTTGATCAAATCTAAGATTGTGCTTAAACTGTCTAATCTGGTGAAAACTGATTCACCCCCCTCTCAGTTTTCCTTCATTGTTGTTGACAGCAATTGGTATCAAAGCTAGATCCTCTGAAAGAAGCTTGACCTCTTGAGGAGATCTGGGATGGCAACCTATGTGTTCAAGAAGGAGAGCCTGAGATTTTATGGAAGCAATTATACTATTTGGAAGGATCGAATGCAAGTTCACTTGAAGTGTCTTGGAGATGATTAATGGCAGATTACAAAGAATGTCTACAATGGTCCTCAAAATGGTCCAGTTATTGCTGATGAGATCAAGGATGTTGAACATAACATAAGAGCTAAGGAATAATTGTTGAATGCCTTGACCAATTCAAAGATGACTAATGTGGTGTGTTGCAGACTGCACATGAGATCTGGAAAAAGTTAGAGATCTTGTATGAAGGAGATGCACAAGTTAAAGTTGCTAAGTTGCAGAGTTTGAAAGGGAAGTATGAGACATTGAAGATGGAAGAAGATGAGAACATAACATCCTTTATGGCTAAAGTGAATTAACTTGTTATGAACATTAGATTTGTCGATGAAACTCTTGAAGAAGATGAGATTGTTGCTAAGGTGTTGAGATCCTTGCCTCCTACCTACAAACCTAAAGTAGTTGTTATTGATGAGATCCAAAGTGTGACTATTATGACAAGAGACATGTTGGTTGGATAGCTAGTTGTATTTGAGTTGAGTGAATTTGGAGAATCACATGGTAAATCTGAGACTGCATTTAAAGCCTTTGTATCTGGGAAGTAGAAGTATGATCCAAGAAAGAGTTCATCTAGGGTTTCTAGATATGAGAGAGATGGAAGAACAGGAAAGGGAATTGGATGAGCTTGAACCACTTATTGCTTTGATATTTCCTAAGGAAGCCAATAAGTATGATGGAAAGTTACCTTTGAAATGTTTCTCTTGTAATAGGATAGGACATTTTGCCTCTAGGTGTCCTGAGAGAATGTCTACATATGATAAACATGATAAGTATGATAGATCTGATAAGAATGATAGATATGAGAAGCATGACAAGTATGATAAGCCCTATAAGCCTAACTAGAAGTGCAGATATCAGAAGAGATGTTAATATGATGTTGATGAAGGTGTGACAAATGAAGAATCAGACAATGGGAATTCAGAAGAAGAATTTGTATTTATTTCTATCAAGGAAGATGATCCGATACGAGTGAATTCTACAAGTTGCATTGTTGAGGAGAAATCTTTGGCTGATAAGATTGAAGAGAAAGATAAATGGGTAATTGACAGTGGTTGTTCACATCATATGACAAGTGATAAAAGAAAATTTGTGAATATGGAGAGGTATGATGGTGGTATAGTGAGATTTGGAGATGATAATGCTTGTTTGATTCATGGTATAGGTTCTATTTCCTTCAATGGTAAGCATAATATCGATGATGTCTTATATGTTGAAGGTTTGAAGCATAATATTTTGAGTGTTGGATAGATGGTTGATAAGGGATATGATTTGCAATTCAAGAATGGTAAATGCAAGATTTTGAATGCCTTAGGAATAGAGATTGCATCGGGGACAAAGACTAAAGGTATTATCTTTTACTTGAATGTTGGTGAGAAAAGTTGTTTGATTGCTTAGATTGATGAAAGTTGGTTGTGGCATAGAAGGATGTGTCATGTTAATTTTGACTGCATGATAAGGATAAGTTCTACTCAAGCTATTAGAGATTTGTCTAAAATCATGAAGCCTTCTAATCCAGTATGTAAACAATGTCAGTTGGGAAAATAAACAAGAACTTCACTCAAAAGTAAGTTATATACATCTAATAGTTTATTGGATCTTGTGCATACTGACTTATGATGTCCTACAAGAGTGAGAAGTATGCAAGGTGATAGATATTTCATGTTGCTGAATGATGACTACTCTAGAATGATGTGGGTTACCTTTCTAAGTGAGAAATAAGAAGCACTGGAGAAATTCAAGATATTCAAAGCTAAGGTGGAGACTCAGACAAGGTTGAAGTTGAAGTGTCTGAGATCTGAAAGAGGAGGAGAATTTATATCCAATGAGTTTGATACATTTTGTGAGAGGAATGGAATTAGAAGACAGTTATATGCTCCTAGAACCCCTCAGTAGAATGGAGTTGTTGAAAGAAAGAACAGAACTATTTTGGATGCTGCTAGGACTATGCTAATTGAAGGAAATGTTGCACAAACCTTCTGGAAAGAAGTTGTTAGCATTGTTGTTTACACATTCAACCGGGTGCATGTAAAAGGTGATTCTAGTAAGACTACTTATGATTTGTGGTTTGGTCATGTTCCTACAGTTAGATATTTTAGATTTTTTGGAAGTGAATGTTATATCAAAAGAGATGAGGATATAGGGAAGTTTGATGCAAGATGTGATGATGGAATCTTCTTGGGTTATTCTACTAAGAGAAAGGCCTACCAGTGTTACAATAAGAGATTGAAGAAGATAGTGGAAAGTGCAAATGTGAAGGTTGATGAATGTCATGGAAAGCAAATCAGAGAAAGTGGATATGAATTTGATGATCAAGATATTGTTTCAAAGCCTGTGCAAATTGAGATCTTAAATTAGAATGATCTAGTAGAGACAATTAATCTAGATATTGTTGTTGTTAGTAAATAAGTTAAAGAACCTGGGAATCAGAGCAATCAGAAGAATCCAAGGTATGTGAGATTAAATCATTTAGAAAATCAGATTTTTGGTGATAAGAATAAAGGTGCGATGACTGGGAGAAGACTTGTTGCTAAAGAGATATGTTTGATTTCAAAGATTCAACCTAAGGATGTTGCAGAAACATGTAAAGATGAGAATTGGATAAAAGCAATGCAAGAAGAGCTGAATCATATTGAGAAGAATAATACATGGGAGCTTGTTCTGAGACCTAAAGACAAGAATGTGATTGGAACTAAATGGGTGTTTCGGAATAAATTGAATGAGACCAGTGAAGTGGTAAGAAACAAAGCAAGGTTGGTATGTAAAGGATGCTCACAGATCGGTAGCTAGTATTGAAGTTGTTAGATTGTTGCTTGCATATGCTACTTACAATAATTTCAAGGTATATTAGATGGACGTGAAGTCCGCCTTTTTGAATGGTGATTTGGAAGAGGAAGTCTACATTGAGAAACCAGAAGGATTTTCATTATCAGATGAAGGAGATATGGTATGTAGATTGAAGAAAGCATTGTATGGACTTAAGCAAGCCCCTAGAGCCTGGTATGCTAGATTGGACAAGTATTTAATGAAGTTGGGATTTTGTAAAGGTACTGCTAATAGTAATTCATACTTTATGGTTGATAATGATAAAATTTTGATTGTTGAAGTCTTTGTTGATAACATTATTTTTTGAGGAGATGATGATTTGAGTATGAAGCTTGTTGATGATATGCAAAACAAATTTGAGATGTTTATGATAAGTGAGATGAAATTATTCTTAGGATTCCAAATTACACAAACTGACAAAGGTATTTTCATTTCTCAATCTAAGTATGTGAAATAATTGTTGAAGAAATTTGGGTTAGATGATTCTAAACCTGTTGGAGCTCTTATGGTGACTGGATGCAAGTGGTCTAAGAATGATGAATCTCATAAAGTTAATCAGACTTTGTATAGATCAATGGTTGGTGGATTGTTGTACTTAACTCAAACTAGACCAGATATTACAAATGTTGTTTGGCTTTGTGCAAGATTTCAAGTTGATCCTAAAGAGAGTCATGTTACTATTGTAAAGAGGATTTTTAGATACTTGAAGGGGACAGTTGACTATGGTTTATGGTATCTAAAGAATGATGATTTCATGTTATGTACCTATACTAATGTTGATTAGGCAGGTGATATTGATGACCAGAAGAGCACTATTGGTGGAGCTTTCTTTTTGGGAAAGAAGTTGGTTTCATGGGCAAGTAAGAAACAACATATTATATCTCTATTTACTATTGAAGTTGAATGCATTGTTGCTGCTAGCAACTGTACTCAGGTAGATTGGACGAAACAAATGTTGAAGGATATTAGAGATGTGTATGATGAGCCTGCTATTATATATTGTGACAATTCAAGTGCTATTAATTTTTCCAAGAATCTAGTACTGCATTCTAAAACAAAGCATATATCAATCAAGTATCACTTCTTGAGGGAGAAAGTCAGTGATGAAGAAGTCAAACTGGAGTATGTATCTACAAAGGATCATATTGTTCATATATTTACTAAACCTTTACCTACATATCTATATTTATCTATTTGAGAGACAAGTTAGGGGTCTCTGCCTCTCCTAATGAGCACTAGATGCATTGAGATGCATCAATCCGGTGGACTTCAGAGTCTTATCTTCTTATCTAGGTTAATGAGTCGATGTTGCTACTCAGACAGAGTAGTCAGTGAGTGGTTTAGATGTTCAGTTGTGAGTGTATCCTAAGGACGATAAATTGTCCTTCTTAGAGGGAGAGAAGCATGATTTACATTTTATCTTTGGCATTGTTGTCAAAGGGGAGAGAAGCATGTGAAAAAATACCTTATCTTTGGAGCTTTGTGTGCATGATTTTAGGGGGATTTTCTCGGTGATGATTTATTCCTTTGCATTGATTGTTTTTCACATTTATATGTTTCCATCAATGCCAAAGAGGGAGATTGTTGGATATTGTTGCTACTAGTATATGTTGTTATCATTGATATCAATATATTCTTGTGTTTTGGTGTTGCAGATAATTGTTTTGATGATCTGATCATTGAAGTGAGTTGATCATGTTGGTTTAACTATTTGTTATGTTGAATCAACTAAAGATACTTCATTCTTTATCAATTTCATGATGCTATGTGGCGATTTGATCGAGTTTTGGATTCTGGTATGGAGATTGGTTTTTCAATGTTGCAGTGTTCTGATGTTTGATTTGTTGTGCTTTAGTATGTTCATATCTTTGGTTGCAGATTTGGGAGAGTGTTTTGGATATTCATATGTATCTTCAATTGAGATGGTTCATTATTTGGTGCTCCACAAGTTATCTTTCTTGTCTGAGTTACTTTTGCTGAGTGTTCTTGAGTATCAGTGTGTTGATCAATGAAGATTTGATTAAGTGGTGTTGGTGAACCTATTGCGGATGGTTCTAACATGCTTGTTGGTGTTTCTTGATCATGTCCTATTTGTTTTGGTGGTCTGCATTGATCATTTTGTGCATTATTGAAGATCTTATGGGTCTGGTGATATTATTCATGTTATGCGGTATTTTCAGTGGTGTAACGTGTTGCGATTGATCTTGGCAATATTTATGGTGGCGTTGCACGTTCGAGGATTTGATTTGGGTCCATACTATGTTGTCTATGGCATTGTATTGGTCTAATGGTTGATTTATGTATCATGTGATGTAATTTTGTAATTAGGTGTTGAGGGTTGACCCGACCTTGTAGTCAAGGTTGATGATATGTATAAATAGGTGTTATATTTATGTAATTTGGGTAGTGGTGTTGTGTTTGCATTATCAAAGAGTAGTGTATATGAGAATAAGAGAATTCATCTTTCAGTGTGGTGTATTGAGTAGAGATTATTGCAGGGAAGATAAATGAGCTTAACCAGAACTGTCATCAGGCATTAGGAGATGCTATTATTTCAATTCATCTTAACCAGATTGTAGTTTGAATATCATTGTAAGGCAGCGAACCTTCCCTTAGAGTTGTAGCCTTCTAGGTCATTGTATATTGAGCAGTGAGCTCCAGGAAGTGTGCCCAAAGGCATGTGCATTCCCCATTGTAATATTTTCACATACTATTGCAGAGTATCATCTTATTGTGGGTAGGTGCCCACCATGGTTTTTCCCTTAACTAGGTTTTCCACGTCAAAATCTTGGTGTTATGTGTGTTGTTGTTACTATGTTTATCTTTATTCTTGTTGTAGTTGATCATATCTAAGATAGTTCTTAAATTGTCTAATCCGATGAAAATTGATTCACCCCCCCCCCCCACCCCCTCTCAGTTTTCCTTCATTGTTGTTGCTAAAAAGGAGTCCTTTCTTGATGACTTTTTTCTTCCCATTGATATGGATGAGACTTGGGAATTGTATTTTGATAGATCTAAGCGTTGAACTGGTTCAGGTGCTAGTGTCACTTTAACACCACCTTCAGTAAATCCAATACCTTTATCCTATCATCTCAATCTCCATTGTACTAATAATATTTTTTAATATGAAGCCCTTATCATTGGTTTAAAAGTGGCTTTATCTCTTAATGTTCAACATTTATGTATCTATGGTCATTCACAATTAATTATAAGACAAGTTATGGGAGCTTATCAAGCTAATCAAGATAAACTATTACAATATCATAACTTGCACTTATCATTGTGAAAGAAGTTCACTTCTTATACGATACAATTCCTTGAAAGGACAATTGACATGCAGATGTGATGGCAAGCATAGCTTCCCTCATATACCTTGAAGATCCTACCATGGATTATCAACTTATTATTCATAATATTTCTTCTCCTACTATTACTGATAGTCCTAGTGGTGTGTCTTGTTGTTATGCTTTAAATTCTAATGAATGGTATTCTCATATCTTGCGATATTTGACTAATGGTACTTTTCCAGATCACATAAGTAAAAACACTAGAGCTAGAATTCATAATCTCAGTGTGCAATACATTATTCTTTCTAATGTTCTTTATAAAAGGGGCTATAATTGTATTATTCTTTGTCGTCTCAACAAAAATGAGATCTCCTTTTCTCTTGAGGAGGCACATGTAGGTGCTTGTAGGGGGATTTTGGTGGTAAATATTTGGTTCAATGATTGCTCTAAATGGGATACTGTTGGAAAAGTAAGGAAAAATATTCATTTGCCTTTGTCAAAAAGTGTCATCAATGTCAGCAACATAGCAATTTGATTCACACTCATGTATACGAAGTTAGGTCGCAAGTGACTTCTTGGCCCTTTTCTTTGTGGGGTTTGGATCTTATTGGTAAAATTTCCCCTCCTTCCCAAGGACATACTTTCATTATCACCACCATATATTATTTTTTGAAGTGGCTAGAATTTATTCCTCTTCGATCCACTACTACTGATTTAATCTATTAGTTTCTTCTAGATAACTATTTCTTGATTCGATATACATTCCACTTTGATTTTTGATAATGGTACCTCCTTTAAGAACAAAGCTGTGAAAAAGTTCCTTGAGAAATATCACATTCAACATCACTTTTCTACACCATACTATCCTCAATCAAATGATCAAGCCAAAGCTTTTAATAGGATCATTGAACAAATTCTTCATAAAACTGTAAATAAGCATGGTAAGGATTGGCATACTCAATTGACCTATGCTCTTTAAGCATATTGGACAAGTGTTTACATAGCTACTAGTACTACCCCTTGCAATCTTTCTTATGGTGTTGATGCAATTATGTCTTTGGAGTTGGATATTCTTTCACTGAGAATCTCTCTTAAGGGGATAATTGATGATGATTCTTACTAAGAGCAACATCTTCAACAACTTGAAATGCTTGATGAATACTATGCATACACACTCTTGAGAATATCCAAGCTTATCAAAATACTTTACAACAAAGCTATAATGACAAGGTTATTTGATGTTCCTTCTTTGTGGGTGACTTGGTACTTTATGAGAATCAATGCAACATGAATGCTTTGCTAGAAGAAAAAGGAAAGTTTAGCCCAAATTAGCTTACACCATACATCATCATTGATGTTACGGATTAGGTGCTTACAAAATTGCAGATATGCAAGGTACACCTCTTAAGTAACCCATAAATGCTATTCATCTTCATAGCTATTATGCTTAGAAATTTCCCTTCCTTTCTTTATCTATTTTGACTTTTCATCTTAATTGAGTGATATATTATCATTTCTTCATTAAATCATATGGTATTAGATAATTGTTATTTAATATGTATTGCTTCATTCTTAACAAACATCTTTAGTTTTGGTTGTCTTGAATTCATTGTGTAATTTCTTAAGAATTTACATTTTGTTATGCTAGCTTATCATTCAATTCTCTTTATGTATTATCTTAGATTACATCATGTTGTCTTTGATTAACTTGGACTTTAATTAGATCACATTGGCCATGTACTTTAACATAATTACATTACATCATCACTTGTAGCATTTAATCAAACACTTAGTTGTGTAGTTAAATCACACATGTATCAATTTAACCATGAAATAATTGAGCAATCAATCACATGAGTGTTAAATTGGACATACATGTAAATTTATCATTTTTTTTACTTTTAATTAAAGTAATATGACACATTTTTTTGCAATTAAAGGAAACACATTTGAGACAATAGATCATCATCATCATCATCATAATTATATATATATATACATAATTTTTTAATAAAAAATACACATATCTTCCCACTAGTACAAAATGTTGTATCCATATCACCAACTCTATGGATGGTGGTTGTTTTATCCCTTTGGCCCCTAATGTGATGGTCTCATGGGTGTGTGTCAATGGATAGATGTGGAATGAGAGTTTCTCCTTGATGAGCTCCTCTGATCACAATCCATCATAATATCCCTATACATTGATGACTCCACTCGGACCTCTATAAGCTCACGTTAAAGTCGCTCCCTCTCCTCCTTTCCAAGGTCCAACTCTATCCTAACTGCATCAAAAATATCCTCATGTCGCCCAGTAGTCTACTATGATCTACATGTGATCTAAGAGAACTATGGAATGTGCAATGAAGTGATAATATCACCAAGCACATGATGGATAAAGTCACGCCATCCTTGCACACTGATTGTAGAGAGAGAAAGAGAATGTCATCCATATATATCCTCATTTAATTAAATTCAAATCTAATTTTATAAACAAATTCTTACCTAGATCACCCTCCTTCCAAGTAGGATTGGATGAGGTAGGAGCTTGATCTACTATAGTCTATGGCACCACCCTACAACTCTCTCCGTGCACATGCTACCTTTGTATCTCAAGATGGGACACTGATGGTGATGACCGATGTAGCCTTGAGCTAGGCCTTTGTATGGCTATGTCCTCCTCATATCCTACAACATCATGTCCTCTACCCTCTCATGGTGGAGGGTCCATAGCTCTAATCTCATTGCTTGCATGATTGAGAATGTCCCCTTGCTCTTGTCATCCTCTTGATCTGGCTCATCCTCTTGATCTTGTATATCATCATCTCCATCACTAGGCTCCTTGGATGCCACATTTTCCTCTATCCTTACTATGTGAATCTATTGGTCTAACCCAAGAATCGGGATTCCCTCTCAGGTAGTCCAAAAGAAATATGGCCCTTGGGAAGATCCTCTCCCACCACCTCACATAGTTGCATTGTACCCCGACGTCATCTTGGAGTGGGGGCACATACCTATATCCTCCCTCCTCATCCTCCTTATTTGTAATCTCCATGTCCTCTACAATAGGTTTGGGTCTTGCCCCTGGTCTCATGGTACTATGAGAGTGTCATATGTAAATTGACACTATCGTAAGACAGCTCTGCTTCAGACCAAACTACCTTGTCTCTCTATCAAAATAGAAGGGAACGATGATGTAGTTGTGATGACCCTCTAGGAATCGGTCATGCTGCATGTGTCAAAGTTTTACCTGCTGACTTGGCCAAACAACCATCCATCTGTAAGGTCTCCATATGATATCATCCAATCGTAGATGGGCAATCACAACTCTCCAATATAATAAATCATCACTCTACCAAGATCTCATGCATGGATATGCATGAACCCAGAGCTCATTAATATAAACATCCACTAGGAAACTCGTTGGCCTTGTACAACTAGTGTGCTCAAACATCTAGATCTGGAGTAGGGTGCAAGTCATCATACTTTTCCCCTCACTATATACATAATCTCTCAAGTCACGGTAGAGATGCACTAGTATACTACATCCCCATGCAAACACAATACAATGCTCCTCCATGTCATGAATGGCATAGGTCAATCCTTTGTGCCAATGTAATGTATCTGCTCTCTCCTCCTCTCTACCTGTGATTGGTGTGAATGATATCTCATAGTCCTCCCTCTCACCATTAATCGCAGGATGTGGTATACATCCTCCAACATAACTATCATCTCCTCAACTGGAAGCAAGAATGTGGATGTATCTAGGAACCACCTCTCCATCAAGACCATCAGTATTGGCCCATGAAACTTGATAGTAGGAATGAAACATACCCACCACATGCCTACTACATGAAGAAGCCTTTGATCCTCTAATGAAAGTTAAGGAATCTAGCTTTGCAAATGGTTGTATGTCTTTCCTGAGGTATTTTCTCATAAATACAATAACTCTTGTGTGCAGGGAAATGTGGTGACGAAAACAAATAACTCAAATCCAAAATATCCACACACCAATGAGACTCTTGGTGTAAGTATATGAACTGATTCAATCAATTAAACTTCCCAAGGGGTGTCCCGTTGTTCTGTATCTCATAGGATCCCTAAAGTCAATGTTTTTCTCTTAGATCACTGAGAAAAGTGACTTAGGAATGACAACTCCAAGAATGAGTGATGTTTGATTTATATGCATGAATGCATTCTAAGATGTATTATATTGAAACTATGATGATTAAGCTAGCATAAAGATGATGATAAGATTAGAAAATTATCCTAGCAATGATATATTATCCTAACATGAATATTATATGATATATTAAAATTATCCTAAATGTTATTAAGATGATTTAAGAAAGAGAGACTAAATGTTTAGTAATTCAGGCTATAATGTAGATACATGAAAACTTGGAGATTATAAAAATGAGGAATGAGAGCTCTATTTATAGGGAAAATAGGGCAATGGATGGTCAAGATTGGATAATCTTAACAAGGGTCGGGATTGAAAGTTAATCAATCCATGTTTATAATTATCACCAATGAAATGGTGAAAATTGTCAACAAGAGGTTGCTTGAGAGGAGATGTAAGAAGCATTAAATGCTTGAGAAGACATGAAGGTTACTTTAGGAGGTAAGGGTTAAGGTTAGGTTAGGGTTATCCAATGGATAAATATTTTACCCAAGGGGTAAACTCTTGTGCAAGGGTTAAAGGGATAACCAAGGTTAAAGCCATGAATGCTTGATGAGACCCTTGGGTTAGATGAAGGTTAAGTTAGAGAGAAATTCTCTAACCAAAGGTCAAAGATGAGTTAACCATAAATGGTTATTTAAGAGCCTTTAATGGTTTGGAAGACTTTATAGGTTATTGAAGACTTTGGAGGTTTTAAGAAGTGACTTCTCTTTGCTTAGGAATGTGACAATAATTAGGACATGAATTAAGCTAAATTGGAAGGGATTAGAAGAATCAAGAAGGGGTTTAGGAGGCAAGTGGGAGATGTAGTAAAATGCAAATGGATGGAGGAGGATTTTAATTGAAATAAAATTACTTTATTTCAACAAAATAGATGCAACTTGCATGAATACAAGTGGGGGGATTTAATAAATAAATTAGATTTTTTTATTTGCAAGGATTAATTTAATTAAATTAAAAAGGGAGAAAGGGGAATTAATTAAATAAAGTGATTTATTTAATTAAAGCCTAGAAAAGGTTTAGGTGAACTTAATTAAATAAATTGAGTAATTTATTTAATCAAATAGATGAATGAAGAAATTAATTAAATAGAATTTAATTAATAGGGGGAATGGGGTTAAAATAAATATTAAATATTTATTTAGAAAAGTGGTCAAATTTATACGTCTACAAATCCTACAAAATCAAACATCATGTATCAATATCTTCAACATCAAACTCATCACAAAACATATCATAACCCCATGAGCACCACTTGGCACCCCTTTTTTAGGACCATGGCACCCTGATGGGACCACGATGCCCAAATGGGACCATAGCACCCATCCTAGGTCGCCCTTGTCAAAATTAGGGTTTTGATAGCTAATCTATTACCCAAAACACAACAAATCACTAGGTTGTGATTTTGGTGGACCTACATCATCCAGTGGAACATCCTAGAAGATTGACTGCCTTAGAATCTCCATTCGAGTAGGCACTCTCAGTCATCAACGTGGCATTTTCTACTATGTGGGCTCCTGCTCTGCAAATGAGACAAAAACTGCAAGACAAATGAATAGTATCACTTTCACTATCTAAGGTAATCTCTTCTTTAAACCCTAATTCTACATTTCATACTTAATCTTTCACATCTTGAGCTAGGGAACTCTGATTTTCCCACTGTTAGTTGTGTTAGAATCATGTTTTTTTTCTCTTTCTTAAAAAATGATCTACAATTTATTTTTATCTTGTATCAAACCTTGTTGTGAGAATTTATTATAAATTTCTTTCACAACTTGATGTGGCAAACATGATACTCTATTTCAACATACTAAATAGTAAGCTAAAACAGGCAGGCATATGGTTAGCCTCGAATTTCATCACTCTTAGTAAGCATTTTAGGTGGTTTTGTGATTTCAACTAATAATGTGGTTTTGTAGGATACGATTCCTAACGTTGTATCGCAGATGTTGCTAGGGGCTTCATTCGACTTCTCATGCATATAGCTTTTTACCATGAATGTTTAGTTTTTTGTAACTCCCCCCTCACATGTGTGTGCACATTCCTTATATTTTCTAATATTTGGAAAAGAATCTTTATTTTGGTTTCTATCTCTAAAATAGGCATGTGTCCTTGGGGACTGGTGCAATCATGGGTTAGGAGGGATCTCAAAGAGATCAATCTAGATCGGTTAGAAGGAGTAAACACAATGGAAACATAAGGATATGATGGAGGTAATGCATAAAAAAATGTATTATATCGTGAAAACTTATTACAATCAACCGGTAATAGCCAGTTACAGAAACTAGCTCACTAACCTACTAAAACATGCTTAATTACAAAACAAGTCACAACCAGGACCTCAAATCTTAAGATCTATCTTCTATGTTTTATATCTTAACTTATCCCTATTCTAATGCTCAATTACAATAATTTATATGATCCAATAGGATCTGGTTGGTCCAAAAAGGATCAAATGCCAAAGAACAAGACCTAATGTGTAAAATCAACAAGCTTGATCTTCGCCAAAGAAATTCCTCTGAAAATTCCAAAGGATGAAGTGTAGATCAAAGAGAAGGTCAGCCACATGCCAAGGAACATTGGAATCAATGCTCAGGGCTCCGCAAGCTATGGAAGGGATTCGGTAGATTCTGGTAGATTACAAATGCAAATAGGTCCAAGCAACCAGTACCAGAAACTATCTCAGAAACTGGTAGAGATAACTTGCCGAAAAATGATCCAAATGCTCTATGGTTTGGGAAAAAGGTAGATGATCAAGCCCTCGAGAAAAAATCCAACTCCTCGAGACCTGGTGAGCTAATGCCAGAACATGCAGAATGAAATGTTGAAACTGCAAAATAGAAAGGAAATATTTTTTGTTGATGCAAGATTGCGAAGAACGGGGGATTCTCCTACATCAAACATCCGGGGTTGTTGAAAAAAAGTGAGTCTCTCACTTTGCTGGGGTTAGAGGAAAACCAAGGTAGTCTACCTCTTCCTGATAAATCCAAGATGAATCTTGAACTGGTCTACCTTTCCACTTTACTAGATACTCCTTATATTGACTACTCTAGGTACTACACCCAATCCTACTTTCCAAAATGTCTTCAATCTGATTTGGTTCCTTCTAGGGTAACTATTTCTCCAAGTCTACAATATTGTCCTCACTGAATTCTGGTTCATGATACTAATGTAGGTCTGCAATGTTAAATACAGGTGAAATACTCAGACTATCCGGTAACTCCACTTCATATGCATTTTTGGAACTGAACTTTCTCAAAATCTTGCAAGGTCCAAACTTCCTCATCTGCAACTTATTATAAGTTCCAACTGGGAATTTTTCTTTTCTCAGATACACCATCACTTCATCACCAAATTCAAATTCCTTATGTCTCCTCTTCCCATCTTCTTTCTCCTTATACTTGTTGTTCGTGTCCTCCAAATACTTCTTAACTTGAATATGTAAGTCTTTTATGTGATCTGCAAATTCTTCTATGTCTACACTTCTTCGGTCTTCACTACTAATATCTCTTAATTTTGATATCCCTCTGAGGTGTTCTCCAGTGACAATCTCAAAAGGTGTCCTTCTGGTACTCCTATTTACTGAATTATTGTAGGCAAACTCTTCTTATGCAAGAATCAAATCCCAACTTCCGATTTTGTCTCCAACTAAGCATTTTAACACATTTCCCAAGCTCTTGTTAACTACTTATGTTTGTCCATTAGTCTATGGGTGAAAAGTAAAACTAAACTTCAAATCTATCTTCATCTTCTTCCAAAGTGTTCTCCAAAAATAACCAACAAACTTAGTATCTCTATCTGAAACTATGCTCTTAGGCAATCCATGCAATCTCACCACTTTGTTGAAAAATAGGTCAGCTATATGCACTGCATCTTATGTCTTCTTACAAGGTATGAAATGAGCCATCTACGAGAATCTATCCGCTACAAATATATAATCATTATGTCTCTGTGTTTTAGGAAATCCAAGTATGAAATCCATGTTGATATCTTCCCAAGGTCTCTCCAGTACTGTCAAAGGTTTATACAATCCCTTATTTTAACTACTACCCTTTGCTACTTGAAAATCTCTACAACTTTCCACATATTTCCTAACATCCTTATGAATTTGGGGCCAAAAGTAATGCTCACTCACCAATGATATTGTTTTATCAATACAAAAGTGTCCAGCTAATCCTCCACTATGTTTCTCCTTTATCAGATTATGTTAATCTTAGAGGATCCAGTTAAAACTGAGAGGGGGGTGAATCAGTATTAACAATAATTTGAAATCAGAAACTCAAATTCATAAAAATCTCACCAAATCAAACATAGACCAACACTAGAGTCCTTTACCAGTACCGGTATCTGCTGATAAACATCTGCTAAACTGATATATCAAAGCTGCACATTAAGTGTTCATTGACTATGCATAAACTAAAAGTAAAGCATAACATCACATCAAAAATATTCACCACATGAACACCATGATTTCCATGTGGAAACCCAAATAGGAAAAAACCACGGTGGGAATTGTTACCCTAAAGAATTTTTCACTCTTTTGGAATGCGGCCTGTTAGGAGCCTAGCTTGGTTAAGAGCTTACAAAGATGCCATGTTAGGAGCAGACCCTGTTAGGAGTCACCCGATTAAGGGATTTACCTTAGCCCTGTTAGGAGCTTTGATCTGTTAGGATCAACCTCGCAAGAGGATTTAGAACTCAGATGTTGAGTCACCCTGTTAGGGGATTTACAATGTGAGGCATGTCAAGACCTACCCAGTTAAGGGATTTTATCTTCTGCAATGTTAGGGAATAATAGTGAATGATCTATGTATAGCACTCAATTGCTTTCTTGATCAAATCCAATTAAGATCTAAGTTTGCAACACTCTGGTATATCTTCTCACACTCTGGCTCGGCTTCGCACACTCCTCAAAAACACCGACACAACAAACATCGATTATGCCGACATAATAACTTTTACAACGAGGTCGAAAACAAAACCATGAGACTTACAACATAGATCATCACAGAACTTTACAACTCATTATAGATTATTATACATCATCATATGGAACATTACAATCAATTACAAATAAATATCAATCGTTGAGTGATCGTAACTCATCACAACAATGCGATCTGATACAAAGTCAAACCCTTAGCACATTCTGCTAAGCATTTTGCATATTCCCAAGAAATTTCATCTTGATCGCACCAAAACATATTTCAAACACTTCATGTAGATTGTGCCACATCATCACCAACATGTGAACTTGATGTAGATCACCGCCAAACCAAAAATCATTACTGGTTAAGAGAATTCTTTACCGGTCCTTAAACCCTGGCAAAAACTCAACAGAAATTATAAGCATAACTTCTGGTTGTCACAACATGATGTGGTTCCAATCAAATACATGTTACAATGATAAAAAATCACATTCAAAACCACAAAGCCTCAATCATCACCAACCGCCAAATACAATCAAAATATTTCCTCATTTACCAGTTAAGGTCCTCATTCCCAATTTCTTAATTCTTTATTGGTAAGCTCTTTTCGGTAGACCAAAAGATTTAGATGACACAATAAAACATAAGTAAACATTAGTAGACATGAATAAACATTAGTTGCCATCAATGACAACAAAAATAACTAATCAAATTCATCCATCATACAATCTCAATCTCTTCATCACAACCAATCTTTTACCGGTTCAGTCATTATTCTTCATCTGCATCAGTTATTCCAATCATGCCAACAATCTCCCCCTTTGGCATTGATGGAGACACTAAACATCAACATACTCAACTCATACTACTCTTCTTTGTTCTAGACCTTCTTTGAAACTCTTCTCTTCTCAGTTGCACCTCATCTGCCGATCATCTATCAGTTACACTTTATCTTCATTCCTTCTCCCATGAATGATCATATTTCTTCTCCCATGACTGATCATATTTCTTTTTTTCCTTTGAAAATAATGCCAAAGGTGTGTAAGCATCACCATTCATCAAATCTGTTGATGTTGTCTTCAACATGTCTGTAAACTCATCTAAGTTTCTCCCCCTGTGGAGTAGCTTGCATCTCATCAATCCAAAGTGAAAAATAGTCATTAAGCCCATTGGATTGATGCATCTCCTACATCCTAGTTCTTCTTATGTAGGGGTATGACCCCTAATTTACCTCTAAGATACTCAAAGATTGTCTTCGGCAATGGTTTAGTGAAAATGTCTCCTAGCTGCTCTTTGCTTGTCACATACTCCATACTGACTTGTTTTTCCTGTACTCTTTCCCTCAGAAAATGATATTTTAATTCTGTGTTTTTTTCTTGCATGTAGCACAAGATTTTTTGAAATATTAATTGCACTAGTATTGTCACAATAAATAGTTACCGATTCAGACATATCAAATTTGAATCCTTCAAGCACATGTCTCATCCAGGCTGCCTATGTGCAATTCATTGATGTTGCAACATACTTTGCCTCTATTGTTGACTGAGAAACAAAAAATTTCTACTTACTTGTCCAAGCAACCAATTTGCCTCCAAGAAGAAAAGATCCACTGGTAGTGCTTTTCCAGTCATCAACATTGCCTGCCCAATCAACATCAGTAAACACTTTCAAAGAAAAATCTCCTTTGTAAGGATACCATAAGCCATAATCTATTGTGCCTTTCAGGTACCGGAATATCCTTTTTACCACTACCAAGTGAGTCTCCTTGGGATCCTTTTGAAATCTAGAAATCAATCCAACAACATGTGCAATATTAGGTCTACTATGAACAACATAATGCAACTTACCAATCATAGACCTATATTCTTTCTCGTCAACAGATGGTGAATCATCTTGTTTAGACAACTTGCAGCATGTCACCATCAAAGTACCAACCAATTTACAATCCTCCATGCCAAATGTTTTCAACACCTCTTTAACATACTTACTCCGACAGATAAATATTTTTCCATCCAATTGTTGGACCTGTAACCCAATGAAAAATTTAATTTCACCAATAAGAGACATCTCAAATTATTTCTTCATCTCCTTAGCTAAATCCATGCATAGATCATCATTACCACCAAAAATTATGTCATCCACAAATACTTCAGTTGTCAATACTTTGTCTCCATCAGTATTTAGATATATTTTATTTGATGAATACTAAGAGGGGGGGGTGAATTAGTATGCCAAAAATCAATGTACTTAACCACTTTGCTAGACTAACAGTAAACCGATAAAAGAGTTTAGCAGACAAACTGGTTAGCACACATGCAAACCAAATAGAAAATAATGCATTCACCCACAGAAGCACAAACACCATAACACAAGAGATTTTGACGTGGAAACCCAAATGGGAAAAACCACGATGAGATGGAACTCACAAGTAACTATCTGCAGAATAGGAACGAAACCGGTTAAGGTCATACAATGTTCTTTACCAGAACAGATCCTGTTAGGAATCTCAATCTCTGTTAGGAGATAAGTCCGATTAAAGACTACCTTGCTAGAGGATTTTAGATCCACAAATGTGAACCACCTTGTTAGAGGATTTACAAAAAGGCTTTTGGGCCTACCCGGTTAAGGGCTTCAGACTTGTCGAAGATGTGAGTAATCAACAAATGAGTGATCTAGCTAATAGCACAGATTGCTTGGTTAGATCCTTGATAGCACATTCCTAATGCATTCTAGCATTACTTCAGTCTTCTACACATTCACACTCTCTAACTCATCAACCACCTTGAACCCTAGCAACAACCTAAAACCCTAGACATGATGTCCTTTTAAAGGAATCTGATTTCATGTTGGTCCAATAGGATTACAATACAATTTCCTAGGTTCAATGCATCTAGACATATTATGTAACATGACACAAAAAGCACCATTGAAGTGTCGGCACCGTCAAAGAATTGGTGGATGGTAACTCATCACAGAGTATTACCGGTTCATACAAAATACTGGTTGTTGGTTTGACAAAAATGAAGACTGGGAAATATGTGTTCTGCCACTTTGATCCTTCATACCGCTTGAGATCCTCAAACCACTTGGGGTCTACATACTGCATCAAATCAGTAATCACTTTCTGCAAAACACCAATAGTCTAAGGATTATAATGCATCATACCGGTTGGGAACAAATACTGGTTGAGCTTTAACTTATACATACAAAAGTGATCTCAATGCAAGTGTGTGTCCATCAATGACAATCACAACATAATCATCAAAAATGCCGACATTATTGTCCTCACTGGTATATTGGAATCCTATCTTGATTAGGTGTGAATGCAATCTTTTAAACCATGCTTTTGGTGCCTTCTTCAATCCATACAGTGTCTTATGTAATTTGAAAACCATATCTTTATCCTCAAATAAATAAAATCCATCTGGTTGTTCTATGTACACTTCTTCCTCGAGGATGGAATTAATAAAAGTTGATTTAGCATCCATCTGATAGACTTTAAATCCTTTAAATGCAGCATAAGCAAGTAAAATTCTTACTCCTTCCAATCTCGCCACCGATGCAAAGGTTTAACCATAATATTCTCCTTCTTCTTGTGCATAGCCTTTGCAAACCAACCTTGCTTTATTTCTCACAACCTTTCCTTCTTCATTTAACTTATTTGTAAAGACCCATTATTGCCAATCACATTCTTGTCTTCCGGTCCATGAACAAGTGTCTATTTTGTGTTCTTCTCTATCTAATCCAATTCCTCATTCATTGCATTAATCCAATTGTCATCCTTTAATGCCTCCCTTACTATTTTAGGCTCAATAGAAGAAATTAGACAAGAATTTTCTCTGGTTTTCCTCCTTGTTTGTACACCAGCATTTTTATCTCCAATTATTTGTTCTTCAGAGTGATTTAGCCTAACATATCTTGGAATAATTGGTTCAGGTGTTGTGCTTCCTACTTCATGTTCTTCATCTTCTTCATCACTCTTTGTATTTACCGGTTGAGCACCTATTTTTGCAGCATTTTGCTCATCATACTTCTACACCTCTGCTTCTATAAACACAAGTCTTTCTTCATCTTTCTCAGGCTCAGATCTGCTGGTCTTGCCAGATTTCTCAGACAGTTCATCTATCTTCACATTAGAACTCTCAATGATCTTCTTAGTTCTCTTGTTATAACATTTAAATGCCTTACTCTTTGCAGAGTAACCAAGAAAAATACCTTCATCACACTTAGCATCAAACTCTTCAGTGTAATCATCTCTCTTAATAAAACATTTACTCCTAGAAACTTTGAAATAACTTACACTGGGATTTTTTCCATGCCATAATTCATATGGTGTTTTGTTGTTACCTTTTTTGACAACTCGGTTAAAATTATAAACAACAGTGCTAACTGCTTCTCTCCAAAACATCTTTGGTACTTCACCTTGAATCATCATGGTTCTAGAAGCTTCAATACTATTCTATTCATTCTCTCTGCTATCCCATTTTGTTGTGGAGTTCTAGGAGTTGGCATCTGCCTCTTAATTCCCTATTCATCACAGAACTTCACAAACTCATCAAAAGTAAATTCACCTCCCCAGTCAGATCTCAAACATTTTAGATTCTTCTCGGTATCTTTCTCAACTAAAGCTTTAAATGCTTTAAATTTACTGAATGCCTCAGACTTTTCTCTTAGAAAAGTTACCCACATCATCTTAAAAAAATCTTCAATAAAGATCAAAAAATACTTATTACCAAAGTAGCTCTTAGTCCTCATAGGACCACAAAGATCAGCATGAACCAAATCAAGAATATTTTCTGAAGAGAAAGACTTACTCTTAAAATATACAAAGGTCATCTTACCCATCTGACAATCCTTGCATAACACATTGTCCGGTTTCACAAGTTGGGGAAAACCTCTCACAATACTTGACTTACTAACTTTAATCAAATTGTCAAAATTCACATGACAAAATCTCTTGTGCCACAACTAGCTATCTTCAATCTTTTCCACCAAACAATCATTCACATTAGTATTCGGATGAAATAGATTACCTCTAGTCTACTTTCCAGTAGCAATCAATTCTCCATTGTTTCCAAGAATCGTGCACACTCCACTTTTGAATTCAAGTAGATATCCCTTATCATTAAGTTGTCCAACACTCAAGAGGTTTTGTTTTAGTCCATCAACCCAAAAAAAATCATCTGCATTACTCTTCCCATTTAATGAAATTGATCCTTTACCTTTAACCATGCAGGGAGAGTTATTACCAAACCTTACAACACCTCCATCAAACTCTTCAAGGGATAAGAACTTACTTTTGTCAATGGTCATGTGGTGTGAGAAACCACTATCTATTATCCATTGATCACTGATATCCATGTGAGACACCAATTCCCTCTCATCAGTCAGATCCTCCTTCATAGAAACAAACACTATCTCCTCATTGTCATCTTCTTTTGATTCATCATCGGTCACACCTTCATCCACTGCAACATAACAATGTTTCTTGCCTTTTTCTTTGAATTTCCTAAACTTCTCTTTCTTATCAGTGTTAGGGAAGTTAGTAGCTATGTGTCCAATTTTACTACAAGAGAAACACTTCAAGGGTAATTTACCTTTATACTTGCCAATGCCTCTAGAAAATCTTTTAGCCAATAATGCCTCCAAGTCAATCAAATGATCTTCTTCATCACCATCACCTCTACTACTACGATGACTAGACCTGCAGTGATTATGACAAATTTCCTTTCCTTTCCTCACAAATGTACCAGTTATAGAAGCCTTAAAAGTAGATTCAGAAGGTTTAGGAAGACTATTATCAAAACTTTTTATCTCAAATGCAATTAACTTTCCAATTAGAGAGTCAACACTGAATTTGTCTTTAGAAATAGATCTCAGTTCTTGAATAGTAGAAAATATGATAGAATATTGCGGTAAAAGAGTTCTAAGCATTTTACTAACAACAGTATCATCTTCAATCTTACCTCGGCACTCTTTATACCACCTACAACTTCTTTAATCCTTTGACCATATTGTGCTATGCTCTCACGATCAACCATTTTCATATCATCAAATTTGCCTCTTAAACTTTCTTCCTTTGCCCTTGTACATGTTCATCTCCTCCATAAATTAATTTTAATTTCTCCCATACCTTATTTCTAGTCTCTAATCCATGAACATCTATATACTTAGAGTCAAAGAAAGTACTTACAATTGCTTCAAGGACTTGAATGTTTTCTTGTTGTTATTTAAGTTCATTCAGTGTCAAGGGGTTGGTAGTAGGAGAAACATACTTAGTTACCACATGATTCCAATACTGAGAACCCATTCCTTTAATGTAGATCTTCATCTAATCACTCCATATCCAGTAGTTGTCCTTGGTAAAATTTAAAATTGGGACCCTCCTTCTTCATCATCTTTCACAGGATCTTTCCGTCAAGTTGTTAGGCTTTCTGCACACAGAGGACAAATGCTCTGATACCAATTGTTAATCTTAGAGGATCTGGTTAATACTAAGAGGGGGGGTTAATCAGTGTTAACAATCATTTTAAATTAGAAACTTAGACTCATAAAAATTTCACCAAATCAAACATAGACCAACACTAGAGTCATTTACCAGTACCGGTATCTATTGATAAACATCTACTAAATTGATATATCAAAGTTGCACATTAAGTGTTCATTAACCATGCATAAACTGAAAGTAAAGCATAACATCACATCAAAAATGAACACCATAATTTTCACATGGAAACCCAAATAGGGAAAAACCACGGTGGGAATTGTTACCCACAAGAATTTTGCACTCTTTCGGAATGCACCCTGTTAGGAGCCTAGCTCAGTTAAGAGCTTACAAAGATGCCCTGTTAGGAGCAGACCCTATTAGGAGTCACCTGGTTAAGGGATTTACCTTAGCCTTGTTAGGAGCTTTGATCTATTAGGATCAACCTCGCAAGAGGATTTAGAACTCAACTGTTGAGTCACCCTGTTAGGGGATTTATAATGTGAGGCCTGTTAGGACCTAGCCGATTAGGGGATTTTATCTTTTGCAACTGTTAGGGAACAACAGTGAATAGTCTATGTATAGAACTCAACTGCTTGCTTGATCAGATCCAATTAAGCTCTAAGTCTGCAACACTCTGGAAGATATTCTCATACTCTGGTTCAGCTTCGCACACTCCTCAAAATCACTGATGCAACAAACATCGACTGTACCAACATAAATAACTTTCACAACTAGGTTGGTAACAAAACCCTAAGACTTACAAAATAGATCATTACAGATCTTTACAACTTATTATAGATCATCATATGGATCATTACAATCAATATCAATCATTGAGTGATCATAACTCATCACAACAACTCAATATGATACAAAGTCAAACCCTTAGCACATTTTGCTAAGCACTTTGCATATTCCCAAGAAATTCCATCTTGATCATGCCAAAACATAATTCAAACACTTCACACGGGTTGTGCCACATCATCACCAACATGTGAACTTGATGTAGATCAGCGGCAAACCAAAAATTATTACCGGTTAAGAGAATTATTTACCGGTGCTTAAACGTTGGCAAAAACTCAACAAAAATTATAAACATAACTTCCAGTTGTTACAACATGATGTGGTTCCGGTCAGATACATGTTACAATTATTAAGACTCACATTCAAAACCACAAAGCCTCAATCATCACCAACTGTCAAATACAATCAAAATATTTCCTCATTTTTCGGTTAAGGTCCTCATTCCTAGTTTCTTAATTCTTTATCGATAAACTCTTTTCGGTAGACCAAAAGATTTAGATGACACAATAAAACATAAGTAAACATCAGTAGACATGAATAAACATTATTTTCCATCAATGACAACACAAATGACTTATCAAAGTCATCCATCATGCAATCTCAATCTCTTCATCACAATGTCATCACAAACAGTCTTTTACTGGTTCAGTCATCATTCTCCATCTGCATCAATTATGCCAATAATCCCAATAGATTGTCCCACATAGAACTCTTAGGTATGCACAATTGAACTCCTCTGAATAACATCCCATCTAGAATGAATTAATCCAACCACTTGCTTCTATCTACCGTAACTGGTTCTCTACATGCTCTCCAAGGTTCTATAAAATCCGTGTCATCATCATACAAGGTCCTAGACTCCTCAAATCCTAATATTGTCACTCTCATCTTTGTCAGCAAATTCTTTCTTCTACTCAATGCATCAATAACTTTTTTAGATTTCCCACTTCTATGCTTCAACACAAAGATGTAACTATAAGAAAATTCTACCCATCTCATATGTGTCTGATTCAAGTTACTCTAACTGTTAAAATACTATAAAGCTTGATGATCCGTATACAACAAAAACTCCTTAGGCAATAGGTAATGTCTCCACTTCATCAAGGCTTGAACTATGGCATAAAATTATTGATCATACACTGAGTATCTCCTATGGGCATCATTTAGATTCTCATTGAAATAAGCTACTGCTGTCCCTTACTGACTCAATATGGCTCCAATTGCAGTACACTTGCATCACAATCCACTTGAAATACTTTGTTGAAATCCGATAAAGCTAACATAGGATACTCAGTTACTTTATGTTAGAGTATTCGGGTATTTACTTGATTAATTAAACAATATTTGTTTAATTATTTAAGTTCCCTTTATCTCTTTAACACTTAAGCTAACTTTAGGTGCATAATAATTAATTCTTTTATTAATTATTATGTGCAAACCTAGATTTTCCCTTTTAGGGTTTCTTGACCTATTAAAGGTTAAGTTCATTCTTTTCATTGTAAGAAGAAGGTTTTTTACATTACACATTTTGTGAATATTGAGCTCTCTTTTTTTTAGCATATTTTATGTGTATTTCTTTCTTCTATGATTTGATTCCTTGCTTCTCCTTGTAATAGGTTTTTCAGCTTGCAGAGATCATTTGGGTTCCTGTGGTCTTGTATTTTCTCAACTCCAACATGGTATCAGAGCTTCAGATCTGCAGCTATCTATTCTTGTTTTGAGATTTTCTACATTGGAAGCAGATCTGGGGTTTCAGAAAAAAATTTATGTACTTAGGGATTGGCCTTTTTCTGAGCACTTTGAGCCTAAACGGACCTCACCATCTGTAAAGCGGAAAAATCGAACCCTAGTCGTTCTCCCCTCCCCAACTCTGAGGAGAGAGAAGGGAGAGTCGCTAGGGTTGATGGTTTTCACTTAGGAGGGACTTTACATTCAAAAGAGGGGTTGAAACCCACAAGATCCAATCCCACGCAATGCAAGATTGGATTCTATATGAGTTTCAAGGGTTGTGATAGCAAGGATACCCTCTTTTGTAAAGAATGTAGATAGAAAGATTAAGCTAGGAATACATAGAAAGTGAGAAAGATTCACTTATAAATAGAGATAGGGATATGATATGAAGCTGCGAACATGGAATTAGCAATAAAATGTCGAGACGGCGTTGTCCTGCAAATTTGAGCAAAAGTTGACAGGACGATGGCGCCCGGCGTGCACACGGTCCTCCGAAAAATCCGCGAAACGAAGGGGGATCTGTTCGTCTCTGCACAAGGATCCCAGATCTTCAATTTTAGCCGCGTACCTGCAACCTACACACAGAAAAGCGAAGACGATTGGGGGGTTAGGGATTAGGGGTTTTCCCTTAGGTCAAACCCCGGTTTTGGAATTAACCAAGAAATGAGAAATGTTGTAAATGTAATGTAAAACAAGTACTAATACCTTGTTGTAAGGATGTTTGTATCCTTATATGCGAAGGTATAGATGTTGTTGTTTGTTGTATGTTGTATGTTGTAGTATGTGATCTCCTCTTCAATGGTTGAATCCTTGTCTTGAATGCAACACCTAACCTTGAATGGAGACTTAGAATGATCAATTGCTTGAAAGAATGCTTGAATGCTTGAATGCTTGAATGTTTGAATAGAGTTTCCACGTCTTGTACACATATGTCCTTCCTCCTCAAAATGGGAGAGGAAATGTAGTTTATATACTTGCCAATTAGGGTTGAAAGACTGATTTTCCCAACCTTAGGCCGACCAGGAAATGTTATTTTCCAAATTGCAAACAAAAAGACCCGAAGTCCCATATGAGACCAGGCCCAAAATAGGGCCAGGGACCAGGGCACTGGGCGCCATGGTCCTGGGGGACCAGGGCGTTGGGCGCCCTGGTCCTGAAGGACTAGGGTGCTGGGCGCTCTGGTCCCACCTCCTGGGACAGCAGGGTGCAAGGAGGATCAGGCCAGGGTGCTGAGAAATGCAATTTTTGATGTCATGAGCAAGTTTCAGGGTCTCCATTTAGGTTTAGTGTTGCGTCGCCATCGTGAAGACCCAAATGCGGTCGAAATTGCAAGTGTCGCAATTTTAGGACGCTACATTTAGCCCCCACTTTAGCGGGAGTATAAGCGTACGCTCATACTTCCGGTAAAGTACAAGGAAACAATATTGAAAAACTTTCACCACGTCAGGGAGGCAAGATACACCAAGCCCCCAGTGGACTAAGGATCTTACGACTTTGATTGACAAAGTAAAAGGGAAGATCACGAGGGAGAACCATGACTATCAGTAGTAAGGTTCCCTCACTATGATTCATGCAAGAAAGATATCAAAAATTTTCAAGGCAAAGCTAAATTTGTCAAGAAATTTTCAAGTATCTTGAAAAGATATGAACGGGATGTATGCCCCCCTATGTTAAAGCGATCATACACGCCTCACCGGGGGTGATTGCTTTAAGGTAGTGATACATATAAGAAATGAGAAAGGAGCACGTTATCACAAGGATTTAGCCCCCAAGTGTGAGATAAGCCCAAGGATAATAGGTACAAAACACAAAGCACAAGGTGACTTCGCTTTCCTCAGGGTCAGTATGATGTATGATAATTCATGTATATCATATGTATGTATGCATAATTGTTCTTCATTCCCCAATCAAGGAAGGTCACCTAGAAGAAGGGAACACATGTGTCTTTTGAGTCAACATGAGAGAGATCGAGAGATCTCAATGCTTTGCATCGTCCTCAAGTAGACAACACCAAGGACAACAAATAGAAGAATGAGAATAACACATAGAAGAAGTAACAAAAGAGAGGAGGAGAGAATCTGCTATGCTAATGAAACTAGTCTAGCATGTCATCTACCCCTTGATCTTGCTGATCAATATTTCGAGAAGGTAGGAAACACACTAGAGGAGGAACATCCAACACAGCAGATGGAGCTATCACAAGATCCAAACAAGGGCTATGTTCATACCCCAAGCCACGATGTTCTTGTCTAGGAGCTAGGATAAGTGCTTTAGAAAATTCATTAGATAAATGGTTATCAATATCAACAAGTTCATATTCACTATCAGAATGAACAGGACAAGTAGCATTTTCATCATGAATAACATTTTCATCTATATCATCATCAAGATTTATAAAAATAGGATCTTTAACTCGCACAGGATCAAGACCATCATGCATCTTATGTTTAGGAGATTTCGGCTCAATCCTCGGCTGAGGAGAAAATGGAATAATGCTTGTTGAAGGTGTTTTTGGGGATTGCAAAGTTTGAGAGGCAGCTGCCTGAGCTCTAAGACGACGCTTTCGTCGGCATTCACGTGCAGAACGATTTCGTCTAGTCTTAGTAGGAAGTTGAGAAGATTGAGGAGGAGGAATGTTCTCATCCTTATCGCTTGGGTGTTTAGGTTGTGGTTTCCTAGGTTGAATAATAGGAGAAGAGGAAGGTCTCTTCTCTCCATAAGAGGAAGGAGGGGGAACTGCTCCATATAAGGGAGGAAAGTTTGGTTTAGGAAGGAGACCAAGTCCATCATGACGAGGAGGGATAGGTCTACTTTTAGGAAGTTTATTAGATATAGGCATAGTCACATCCATAGGAATAGGTTGGGAATCTTCTTGAGGAAAGATATTAGTTTTATCTTTCAAAGGAAGAACTTCCTTCTCAAGAATGATAGGAATGTCAAGTTTGGGTGTTCTAGGTTCGCTTAGAGATAGGATCATGTCTTTTTTCCACTTTTGATAAGATTTGAAAAGATGATCACTTCGCGGAGGAAGAGATTGGAATTGTTTAGGCCAAAAATAATCAATAGGAACACTAGAAGTTCTTTCAGCTAGTTTAAAGAGACTATGATTGACAGTAACAACTTCACCATTATGGGGAAATTTCAAACACTTGTGAATAGGAGAAGCAATAGCTTTCACGGAAGATATCCAAGGATAGCCTAGCTTCACACGAAATTGTTCAGATGATGGAATAATAGCAAAGCTCACATTAAGGGATTTGTTATGGACCTCAATAGGCAATGTAATAGAACCAATGGCAGGAGAAGAAAATGCATCAAATAGTTTCACAACCACATTTGTTTCATCATAGATCACTTGATTCAATTGCAAAGTAAAAAGAAATTCTTCAGTAATGACATTAACCATACAAGAAGGATCAATAAGCACTCCACGGCAACGTGTATTCTTGAATTTTGTAACTATATATAAAGGACCATCAGGTGCCTTGATAGTTTCACTGGAATCAAATGTGATGGAAGGTTCTTTAGGGATTTTCTGTTGTTCCACAAAGTTAATCACATTTGGAGTCATAGACACAAGATCATCAGGTGAGACAGAGGAATCAGTAGTATCAATCGCATTAGAGGTATGAGAAGGTAATGGATCAGTAAAAATCTGAAGATTTTGGTTAGGGGGAGCTACAGATGTATTGCCTTTATTATTCACACCAGAAACAGAGATAGTATTATTATCAATCAAATCTTGAATTTTCCCCTTTAAAGCAAAACATTTTTCAGTATCATGCCCAGGTTGACGATGAAATTGACAAAAAGATTTGTTATCAAAATACAGTGAATTAATCTTTGCAGGATCAATTTGCCTTATAGGAGGAAGAGTAAGCACATTTTGTTCCAATAACTTATTCATAATACTATGCAATTATTCATTCAAAGGAGTAAACTTTCTTTCTTTCTTGAAAAACTTAGAAATAGGAGACACACCTGATGCTGCATTCACATTGTTGTTGATGATGTTTTCATTGAATTTAATGGACTCTGTGTTTGGTTTAAACTTCCCAAATGGTTGTTGACTACTATCACCCTTATCACTCGGAGCCATAGGATGTGATTGTTCCATTTGACTCACAGTCAGTTGATAATTGTGAAGAGTTGCGCACAACTGTTGGAAAGAAGTAAACTCAGAAAACAGGAGTTTTTCTCTAATGTCTTTTTGCAAATTAGAAATAAAGATTCTTTGAATATCATTGTAAGGTACTGGAAAAGAAATTTGAGCATACAAATGCTTATATCTACCAATCAAATCAGTCACTTTTTCTTTAACACCTTGTTTACAATGCATTAAATCAATCAAAGTAACTTTAGGACTTATATTGTTTTGAAATTGTTGAATGAAAGCATTTGCAAGTTGTTTGAAAGAAGTAATAGAATAGGAAGGCAACGAGCAATACCATTGTAGGGTTTTGTCTCTTAATGTTCTAGTAAAAAGTTTTGCAAGCAACCTTTGGTCATAAGCAAAATCAGTACATATTGTTTGAAAGGTCTTAACATGTGTTAGAGGATCACCCTTACCATTATAAAGCTCCAAATGCGGAATTTCAACATGTTTAGGGGGAATAGCTCGGACAATGTCAAGAGAAAGTGGGCTCGCAACATCAAATGTGGGCACACTAAACTTAGATTGATTCATAGAGGCAATTTGTTGCTGTAAAGAAGAGACAGTTTGTGCAAGATTGTTAATGGTCGCTTCAGTCGAAGAGTTCATATTAGACGTGTTAGATTGTGATGGAGGTGTTATGTTATTGAAAGAAGGTAGAGAGTAAGGTGGTGGGACACTATGATAGTTAGTCATAGGAGATGATTGGACAGGAGGAACACTACAAGGAGGAATGGAATGATTAAACGAATTGCCCCCTTGCGTCATGTTCATTTGTGGAGATATAAGAGGAACACTCACTGAAGGAATGAATGAAGAAGTTGGATTGAATGAAGGAAGAGGGTTGATTGAAGAAGAGGGATTGCCCCCATGACTGGTGATCATAGGGGGAATGTGTTGTGTTGAAGTAGTCATTATGTTTGATGTAAAAGTAGGTATACTAGTAATAGGAGTCGTCAAAGGAATAGAATGATTGACTTGAGTAGGAGGTTGTGTATAACCTAAGGTTTCGGCACAACTTTTCATAGGCATTACATTTGAATCCACAATGTGTGCAATACCACGCAAAATATCAATTCCATTCTTGTCACTTTGAACCATACGTTTTAGACCCTCAATTAAAGGAAGAGCTTGACTATCAGGGTATTCTTGAGACATCCATTGTCGAAAATCATCAAATTGGTTATCCAATTTTGAAAGTTGTTCTACAGAAACCTCATGGAGAGCTTCTTCATCATTAAGAGGATTAGAGGAATTACCCATGTCCTCGTTAAAAAGACCATTCAAATTAGGTTTCATCTCCTCAGTAATTAAACCTTGGAAAGACTTAATTCTAAGGCTTCGTCTAACGGGAATAGTGTAGGTAGGGCTTATTGTTGTAAAACTCATGCACTAAAGAAACAGAGAAGATTTTGAATTTTAGAGGTAGCAAATTTCAGTAAAACCAGCCAATCTTCCAGATTTAAGCTGTTAAATACAATCAGGACAATCTCCCGAAATTTCGGAAAAAATGTCCGGGACCGTGGCGCTCGAGGTGCACACGGTCCTTGCAACTTTTTTTGAAATTTGCAGGGATGAAAGTTATGATGATTTTACAGCTAACCTGAAAAAATTGAGTGATTTTACGATCTGTAGATAGGCCAAATCAAAGTTGCAATCTCAAAATTGAACCCTACCAAGATTGTCGAAAAATGCAAAATTTGAATTTTGAAAAAGAGAGGGAAACTGAAATTTTGAATTTTATGATTTTAGAGGGAATACCAAAAGCAATGCAAGTTTTGAAATTTAAAAGTTGACTCGATTTCATGCAAAATTCAATTTTGAAAGCGGAAATCAAAGTTGTTGTAATTAAGCACTTAATTTCAAAAGTCACAAATTGCAAAAATTTGAATAAATCACTGAAATTTCGAATGAATGATAACACACTTTTCAGATTTAGGACTGTAAGAAACACAATTCTAACACAAATTTCAATTTCAACAATTTTTTGAATGATTAGAAGCCTCAATCAAAGCAATCGCTAGACCAACTTTGACTGTAATTTTGAAAGTGTTAAAATTGATAAAATCAGCCAAAATTCTGGATTTTAGCAGAAAAATACAGTAAGATCTAGCTCCCGAAATTTCGGAAAAAATGTCAGGGACAATGGCGCTCGGAGTGCACACGGTCCTCGCAACTTTTTTCCAAATTTTCAGGGATGAAAGATATTATGATTTTATTGCGGAATCCAAAGTTACAGCTGATTTGGAGATGTTTTGATCAGTGAAATTGTCGGACAAAGGTTGAATCAAGAGGGTTTCAAAAATTAGGGTTTTGACACTTAACCACTTAATTTTCAAAATTAAAGCACAAATATGAATTGATAATTTGTAATAGAAGGGCAGATCTGAAACAAGCATCAACAATTAAACATTTCACAAGTTTAATTACTTAAAAAGAAAATTTAGGGTTTTTATGCAATTAACCTCTAAAATTTGCAAAAGATCCAACATGGAAATGTAACCAAGGAATCCAATTTTCAGATCTAACTATGAATAATCAGAAAGGATGTTCACGTCGGGTTCACCAAAATGTAAAGCGGAAAAATTGAACCCTAGTCGTTCTCCCCTCCCCAACTCCGAGGAGAGAGAAGGGAGAGTCACTAGGGTTGATGGTTTTCACTTAGGAGGGACTTTACATTCAAAAGAGGGGTTGAAACCCACAAGATCCAATCCCACGCAATGCAAGATTGGATTCTATATGAGTTTCAAGGGTTGTGATAGCAAGGATACCCTCTTTTGTAAAGAATGTAGATAGAAAGATTAAGCTAGGAATACATAGAAAGTGAGAAAGATTCACTTATAAATAGAGATAGGGATATGATATGAAGCTGCGGACCTGGAATTAGCAGTAAAATATCGAGACGGCACTGTCCTGCAAATTTGAGCAAAAGCTGACGGGACGATGGCGCCCGGCATGCACACGGTCCTCCGAAAAATCCGCGAAACAAAGGGGGATCTGTTCGTCTCTGCACAAGGATCCCAGATCTTCAATTTCAGCCGCGTACCTGCAACCTACAAACAGAAAAGCGAAGACGATTGGGGGGTTAGGGATTAGGGGTTTTCCCTTAGGTCAAACCCCAGTTTTGGAATTAACCAAGAAATGAGAAATGCTATAAATGTAATGTCAAACAAGTACTAATACCTTGTTGTAAGGATGTTTGTATCCTTATATGCGAAGGTATAGATGTTGTTGTTTGTTGTATGTTGTATGTTGTAGTATGTGATCTCCTCTTCAATGGTTGAATCCTTGTCTTGAATGCAACACCTAACCTTGAATGGAGACTTAGAATGATCAATTGCTTGAAGGAATTCTTGAATGCTTGAATGCTTGAATGCTTGAATAGAGTTTCCACGTCTTGTACACATATGTCCTTCCTCCTCAAAATGGGAGAGGAAATGTAGTTTATATACTTGCCAATTAGGGTTGAAAGACTGATTTTCCTGACCTTAGGCCGACCAGGAAATGTTATTTTCCAAATTACAAACAAAAATACCCGAAGACCCATAGGAGACCGGGCCCAAAATAGGGCCAGGGACCAGGGCGCTGGGTGCCATGGTCCTGGGGGACCAGGGCACTGGGTGCCATGGTCCTGGGGGACCAGGGCACTGGGCGCCATGGTCCTGGGGGACCAGGGCACTGGGCGCCCTGGTCCTGAAGGACCAGGGCGCTGGGCGCTCTGGTCCCACCTCCCGGGATAGCAGGGTGCAAGGAGGATCAGGCCAGGGTGCTGAGAAATGCAGTTTTTGATGTCATGAGCAAGTTTCGGGGTCTCCATTCAGGTTTAGTGTTGCGTCGCCATCGTGAAGACCCAAATGTGTTCGAAATTGCAAGTGTCGCAATTTTAGGACGCTACACCATCATGCTTAAAAGGCCTGAAAACCCCTATGGTCATATAAAAATTGACCTATTTTGGTTCCTAAGCCTCTAGGAGTATTTTTTTCTTAGATCCAGATCATACGGCCCTGGCACGCAATTGAAAAAAAAAAATCAAAAAAAAAATGCCTTTTTACAGCATGCAGGCCGAGATTTTGATTTTTTGAAAAAAAAATTTTAAAAATAAAAAATAAAAAAATTGGTGAAAAAGGTGATAGTTTTTTTTTACAAAAAAAAATTTTTTTTTTAAATTTGGGGGGGGTTCCCCATGTTACGCAGGGTACCGTGGGGCCCCCTGCCACTACTGCAGATCTGTCAAGCCTCCGGCCCTACCGTCCTCGGCTTCCAGCCCTCGCCATCTCTAGCTCCGGCCCCCGCGTCGCCCTCCAGCTCCGGCCCCCGCGCCGCCCTCCAGCTCCTGCCCCCGCCCGTCGGCCTCCTAGCTGCTCCCCGATGAACTGCCCTCCCGGCTCCCCCACCGGTCGTCTGCTGCTCCGGCCAGCGACTCTGCTCGCAACGGCCCCGCCACTCCCACTAGACCCTGCTCCCCGTCGTCGGCCTCCCTGCGGCCCCACCACCTCCCGGCCCCGCCGCCTCCCAGCTCTTGCCGCCCCGGCCATCGCTGCCCAATCGCCCGGCCTTTGGAGCTCCACCACCAGCCACTGAAGCTCCACTTAGCCACCACCAGAGTGCCACCAGTACGCCGCTCACTAGCCACCTCCGCCCGAACAGCCACCAGACTACCCCTTCCTCTTGTTTTGGAGGGGGGTTTGGCTTTTTGGTCATATCTTGGGCATACGGAGTCATTTGTTTGAAAACAAATAGGCGTTGGAAAGCTGGTTCCGAGATGGACCTCGTCATGTTGGTAATGTTTCCTAATTTTTCTGTTTGACTGTTTTTTTTTCTAGTCAAAGTGAGGTCTAATTTTTGCACTCTAGGGGACGTAGAATGAGCATTTGAACTCCGCTTTTTGAAAACTTTATGTTTTTGGAAAGTGTGTGTTGTTTAATTTCCAGCCATATGATTTTTATTTCTAGATTATGCTCCATGCATATTTTATTCAATTTTTTTCTTTTCAGCACTCTGGTGGATATCGTGGTTATTTCAAGTCCTGGGATCTCTTCTCTGAGTAGGGTGTCTCTATTTTGGTTCTCCTTTCTATTTCCAGTCTTCTTATCATTGTATCTTGTATTTATGTAAATGCACTGAGAGAAAGTGCCATGAGGGGGTTGATGTTTGCCTTGTTTGCCATCTACCGTTGTCCAGTGAGTGTTCCTTCAACGACATTCGCCTCATGATGTGTGTCAAGTGAGTGTTCCTTCCACGACACTATGTACTTTCTCTGCACCCTCGATGCTCATGGTTCTTTGTCATGCAATTCTTGTTGGCCGTTCTTTTCATTGTACCTATCCCTCTCCCTCTTTAGCATTATGGGAAGGTTTGTCCTGTTGGTTCTAATGCTTCCGTGGTTCGATTGATCAGCTCTTCAGGCTTTGGTTTCTCATGCCATCTATATCTTCGATTTGCCTTGTTTTCCTTGTCTGCCTTCTGATTCGAGTAGTGTCATTTGAGGGCACTCATGTAGATTACAGTCTTCTCTACCTGGTCATGTTCTATTTCAGTGGAGGTTCTTCAAATCAGTAGTTATTCTTCGACAGTGTTTGCAGGTTCTTCATGCTTCAGTGGTGTTCTTTTCCATCTCTTTTTGGAGTAGAGTTTTGTTCCCTCTTGGTTTTCTCTATTTCTCCAGTTCATAGAGATTTCATTGTATTTGGGTACCTGATCAGGCCTTGTTGTCGGGACCCATCTTTATTGCTTTCAGTAGTTGTTCTAGGTTTTAGCTTCTCCCTAAGTCTAGCTTAAGGGGGGGTGTTAGAGTATTTAGGTATTTACTTGATTAATTAAACAATATTTGTTTAATTATTTAAGTTCCCTTTATCTCTTTTACACTTAAGCTAACTTTAGGTGCATAATAATTAATTCTTTTATTAATTATTATGTGCAAACCTAGGTTTTCCCTTTTAGGGTTTCTTGACCTATTAAAGGTTAAGTTCATTCTTTTCATTGTAAGAAGAAGGTTTTTTACATTACACATTTTGTGAATATTGAGCTCTCTTTTTGAGCATATTTTCTGTGTATTTCTTTCTTATGTGATTTGCTTCCTTGTTTCTCCTTGTAACAGGTTTTTCAGCTTGCAAAGATCATTTGGGCTCCTATGGTGTTGTATTTTCTCAACTCCAACACTTTCTCCTTCAAAAGTTCAAAAAATTTGTTTTCTTTGGTGGTCCACTTGAATTCCTTCCTATCTTCCCTCATTGTTTCAGTCATAGGGTTACAAACTGAACTAAAATTTCTGATGAACTTTCAGTAGAAACTAGCCAATCCATGAAATGGCCTTACCTCTCCAATTATTTTGGATGTAGGCCATTCAATAATTTCTTTTACTTTCTCAGGGTCCATCTTCAAACCATCCTCAGATATCACAAATCCCAAATAGATTAATTCTTCCTTCATGAAAGTACACTTCTTAAGATTTATCAACAACTTTTCTTCTCTCAACCTCTACAAAACTTCTCTTAAATGCAACAAATGTTCCTCTTTTGTCTTACTGAAAAACAAAATATCATCCAAATATACAATAAAAACCTTACCCAATAATTTCTTCAATACCTCATTCATCAGCCTCATGAAAGTACTCAGTGCATTAGTTAACCCAAAAGGCATCACCAACCACTCATACAGTCCTTCATTTGTCTTGAATGTTGTCTTCCACTCATCTCCTTCTCTGATCCTGATCCGATGATATCCACTCTTCAAGTATATCTTTGTAAAGTATTTGGCTCCACTCAAACAGTCCATTATGTCATCCATCCTAGGCAAAGGAAATTGGTATTTCACTATGATCTTGTTTATTGGTTTGGAATCAGTACACATGCTCCATTCTCCATTCTTCTTAGGTGCTAATACTTATAGTACTGCACAAGGAATCAAACTTTCTTTGATCAAACCTTTCTTCAACAATTTCTACTCTTGTCTATTCAACTCTTCATTTTCTACCAGTGTCATCCGATGTGCAGCTTTGTTAAGCAAACTAGCTCTAGAAATCAGGTCCATGCAATGACTGATACTTCTCACAGGTGGTAATCCATCAAGCACGTTATCTGAAATGATGTCTTCATACTCTGTCAGCAATTCTTTTATCTCTTCTGATTGTTCTTCTTTGTGCTCTGGGCTCTCATTCTTCTTAGGAACTAAGCCAAATCACACATTCTCATGTCTCATTCCATCCAGGAATTTCCTTCCATCCTCCATACATATTCTAGAATTTGTACAGACTTCACTCTTCAAAGGTTCCTCCAAGGGAAACAAGGTTTGCTTCATCCCATTAGCCACAATTGTGTATCTATTCATCCTCCCATCATGTATTGCTTGTCTATCAAACTACCAAGGTCTACCCAACAAAAGGTGACAAATATCCATAGGCATAATATCACACAAGACTTCACCATGATAATTCCCAATTTTCAATTTCACCAAACATTTCTCACTTACTAACAACTTATGATCATCCTAAATCCATGCTATTTGATAAGGCTTAGGGTGTTTCAATCTTTCCAAATTCAACTTATTCACCATCTCTTCTGAAATAAGATTATCCAAACTACCGCTATCAATAACAACTTTACAACACTTACCAGATACCTTACATCTAGTCTTGAAAACATTCTTCCTCTACAAGGGCTCTTCATCTCCTCCGGTATGACACAAATATATCCTCATCATCAGCAGTATCCTCTGGTTTATTGGCTGATTTGGTGGGGCTTTCTTTCACCATTGTTGTTCTTCTGGTATTATTTGTCTTCTTATATGCAAAAGCATGATGTCCATCTCCTCCACACTTATAGCAAGTTCCTCTAAACACTCTCTTGTCTTATCTTATGTCATCTTTTCCAAAATTATCATTTTGGTAGACATATGGTTCTCTCCTCTGGTAGAAATTTCTGATGAATAATGATGAACAGCTAATACTCTAACTGGTACTAAGAGGGGGGGTGAATCAGTACAGACAAAAACTTGCTTTAATATTTTGACACTCTCTAAACACAGATAATCGGTTGTCTATATCACTGTACTTAATAATAGCAATACCGGTTAACAAAAATACTTCAAATAGCTAAATCGATAAAATAAAAGTACTTCAAATAGCATCCAACAACTTTCAAATATAGATAGATATTTTACCAGTTTGATCATGCATGAGTTGCATTAGATATCACAACCATAAGCTCTGCATGCATATACAACTGAACCAAAAACTACTCAATCATCAAATGAAAAATACACAGCCCATGACACATGGATTTTTCACGTGGAAACCCAAATGGGAAAAACCACGGTGGGGATGAATACCCACAACATTGTTTTGAACTCTTTTGAAGTCCGCTCTGTTAGGAGCCTAGTTCGGTTAAATACTTTACAATAAGGTTATGTTAGGAACCGATCCTATTAGGGATCACCCGGTTAAGGGATGGCTATAAACCCTGTTAAAGGTTGAAACCTTGTTAAAGGTTACCTCACTAGAGGATTTAAAGAACTCAATGAACTTGAGTCACCTGGTTAGAGGATTTGCAACAAGCTTGTTAAAGCTACCTGGTCAAGGGATTTTCCTTCTATTGACATGATTAGAAGTCAACAGGTAAAGCTCTGGTCTGATAACAACACTACTTGCTAAGGCAGATCCTTTCCAGTTCCTCTTCTCTGCAATCACACTCTGCAGATTCCACACCCTGGTTTGGCAAGTATCTCAACACACGAACACAAACACAACTTTTGCCAACACAAACAATAACAAACATCATCAACCTTATAGACAACAATTAGGTCAGTAGCATAAACCCTAAATCCTACATATTTAGGTTTTCAGTTACAAGAGGTCTTGCCATTAAAATGCATTGCATAGAATAGAACAATCTGAGAAAGATCTCAAGTCATTCTACATCATCCAATATTCACCACAATTGGAAAACAGTAACCCATCGCGCGTTCTTCACACACCGCTAAGAGAAACGCACATTCCCGAGGTAGACATTTAATGCATTCATTGTTCACGCACAAGATCCTCAAAGAGTTTCTTCACATGCACAAGCTGACGTGGCATCTCGATCTCATCCTTATCTCCTAACTAACTCATCAAAAAATGTCATCGGTTACACCGCACAATTCAGATTGCCAAACTGGAAACCCTTGAGCTGAACTGAGACTACAAACCGGTAGTCAAACTGTGAACCCCGACACTGGTTCACACCATCCTAGTTGACTATAGTTGCTTCCAGTATTCACACCAGTTTATACCAGTTCACCTAGTTGAGTACCATATACCTGTTCACTTATTGACATCAATGACAACATACATTATCACCGCTTCATCATATGCCAACAATTTCTATCATCTTTCCAATATGAATTACCTTCTTTACTTACTCCCTTGTCCTTGTTCTGATCTATATAGGTTCTTCTACCTCCAGTATATCCTCTTCCTCCTTGAAATCTTCCTCCAGAAACCCTTCCACCTCTACCTCTCTATCTCTACTCATGTATTTTGTTCATCTTTTCTTCTTCTTTTAGGGCATATTGGTAAGCTTCTTCAACACTCTGTAATTTGATCAAAATGAGTTCATCTTGTATAGACATCTACAATCCATTCAAATATCTTGCAACTTGTTCAACTTCATCATCAATATGTCTAGATCTAATATTCAACTTATAAAATGCTTTTGTGTACTCCTTCACACTAGATTCCTTCTGCCTCGAATTCTGCAACTTCCAAAAATGATTCACTTGATAATCAGCTGGCATAAATTTTGATTTCAACTTAGCAACCATCTGATCCCATGTCTTGATCTTCTCTTTGCCTCTTCTCTATCTATCAACCTACAAATGCTCCCTCCAAAGAGATGCACAACCTTTCAACCGGGTACAGGCATATTTCGCCTTTATTTCTTCTGCAATGTTTTCAAAATCAAAATGCCATCTCTGAGATCCAATCCATCAAGTCATTTGAATCCAATCAATTCATCTGAATCCAACTTTCCATCAGGATCAATCATCGGTGGGTTTACTTGTTCTATCGAGGCTTCTTCTCCTTCATCTTCAATATGTCGGCCTCTTCTCTGGGTTGTCTTAACGACTTCCAATCGGGCTGCAATTCCTTGCAACATTTCCATCACAGCAAGGTATGCATTCCTACGCACTTCACCATTCCTATTTCCTCTCCGTGTCATCTTCACGCCAGTCCTCTGCAGCTGCAGGTCGGATCCACAATCTTCCACCCTACAACAAAATTTGTCAGGACAACTCAATCTCTGGAATGAAAGCTTGCTCTGATACCACTTGGTGTAGTCACGAGTTAGGAGGGATCTCAAAGAGATCAATCCGGACCAGTCAACAAGAGTAAACACAACAAAAAACACAAGGATATGATGGAGGCAATGTAGAACAAAATGTATTATATTATGAAAATTGTTTACAATCAATCGGTAACAGCAAGTTACAGAAACTGGCTCACTGGCCTGCTAAAACATGCTTAATTATAGAACAGGTCAAAATCGGGACCTCAAATCTTTAAGTCTATCTTCTATGTTCTATATCTTAACTCTTCCCTATTATAATGCTCAATTACAATGATTTATATGATCCAAGGGGATCCCATCGGTCCAAAAGGTTCAAATACCGAAGAACAAGACCTAACGTGTAAAATCAACAAGGTCGGCCTCCGCCAAAGAAATTCCTTTGGAAAATCCAAAGGATGAAGTGTAGATCAAAGAGAAGGTCAGCCACATGGTAAGGAACATTAGAATAAATTCTTTGGGATCCACAAGCTACGGAAGGGATCTGATAGATTCTGGTAGATTACAAATGCAAATAGGTCCAGGCAACCGGTACCAGAAAACTGTCTTGGAAACCGATAGCAATAACTTGTCGGAAAATTATCCAAATGCTCCATGGTTTGGGATTAAGCTAGATGATAAATTCCTCAAGAAAAAATCCAACTCCTCGAGATCCAATGAGGCCATTCCAGAACATGCAGAATGAAATGCTAAAACTTCAAAACATAAAGCAAAATAGAAAGGAAATATTTTTGGTTGATGCAAGATTGCCAAGAACCGAGGATTCTCCTGCATCAAGGACACATCTCATTCCTCTCTTTGACACTTTCCCTTCTCAAGGACACTTGTCATTCTTCGTTGAGGACAAGTATGGAATTCCATTCCACATTACATCTTGAGGATTGCGGACAAGTGTGGAATTCCATTCCACGTGGCATCTTGAGGATTGCTACTTTTCCTCTTTGAGGATAAATGTCTCATTCTAAAGGCCTCTCATCTCCCATCTTGGCCTATTTAATCCCTCCATTTTCATTTGAAACCTCATATCAAATCCATATTCATTTGAAACCTCCTATCAAATCCATTTGCATCCATTTTAGTCTAGTTTACATACTCATGATCATGGAGCACATTCAAGAACCCTTGAAATCATATAAATCAAGCACACATCAAACCAAATAGAAGGACGAATCCTCAACAAAAGGAGCTATTAAGTTTGCATTTTCTTTCTCATTAATTTTCTTGTTAAATTTCTTTTTATCATCCAATCTTGAGTGTTTTCTTGTTGATTTTGTAGTTACATTGTCAAATAACTTTTCAATCATATTAGTACTCACATTTCATGCACACATTTCTATCACACCCGGCGGGACCCACTTCATGGGTCATATCTCACACTTTTTGTTATTTGGGTGTGTTTTTTGCAAATTTTGAGCAATGTCAGACAAAAACACATAAATATAGGTGGATTTTTGCCTCAAAAGAAGTCTATTTCATCACCAATGCAATTTCAAGAAACGGTGGGAATAGTGCATGAAACCGCAAGATTGACAGAAGAAATGGTGAGAGTGCATTCCCACAATCGTACGGAAGATATAAATTTAAAATTATGCTCTCAAGTTTTTTTTAATTCTATCAATTTGTGGTTAAATAGTGGGTTTGTGGGGAAAAATAGTGGGTTTGCATAGTAAAACGACGAGATGCACAAACAAGTAGCAGGTTTGCTTCTTTGTCTATGTTTTTTTTTACTCTCTATTTTTTCATAAGAATTGTTTTACCAGTAAAGTTGCAGTAATGCTTAGTGAAATGGTAGATTTGTGTGTACTTGTTTAGAAATAGTAGGTTTGCAGGTATTTGTTTAAAATTAATAGGTTTGCTTTGTCAGGCGATAGGAATGCTCTGTGTTTTTAATTTCTATCATTTTCCCCAATTTTCTTTTTATGATTTTATTGCTAACCCACTAATATGGTGTTGTTTTCTATTTTCTTTCTAACATTTATGCAGATTCGTTAGTAGAAGACAGCAAAAACTAAAAAACATCTAACTTGTTTATTGCAGGACTACCAAAGAGGGGTGCACTTGCAAACTTTGTTAAAATGAACAGCATGTCTTTTCAGTAGTTGGAAAATACCTCAATTTTCTAAAGAAATTAATCTTGTTTTCCATGTATTCATTTGTTAGATTAGATCCCTAAAATAGTATACAAGTATCCTCTCCCCTCGTGCCTTCGGGTGACCTGGGGTGCAAGAGAATGTATACTATTTTATTAGCAAGCCTGCCTCCCAGTGCTATACACCAGTGAGAGGGAATGACTCAAGTAGTAGTATTCTTTTCTGCTATTGTAGCATCCTAAAATTGTACCCCTTTACAATTTTGATCACATTTGGGTCCCTACCTTAGCCTTTATGCTACTAGGCCTGACTAGGCCCTGATTCTTCTCATACCATGCAAATATGGCCTTATTTTGAGCTCACACATCAACTAGGCACCTTGTCCTAACCCTAAAATGGGGTAGGACTAGGGTGCCATGCCTTGGTCCTCCCTATTTGGGCCCTTCTTTAAACCCTATTTGCCTTTTCAATTTTGAGTGAGAAAACTAGCCCCATGTCAATTCTTGTCAGAAAATTAGTAAGTTTTTCAATAAGTACAAACGGAGGTTTTCCCCTCTCATTTGGCTATCCACGCATAATACACAAGTATCATACACATATCTAGAAATTGCATTCAAGCATTCAAGAAATTGAGCATGTAATCAGTCTTCCTTCAAGCCTTGGAGCAACAACAAAACCAAGATTCAAGCATTGAAGTGGGCATTCACACCCTAATTTATCAAACAATTCATGAAACTCTAATCCCATGTGCAGACAAATAAAACTTCACAAGGAGGTATATCATTTGGTTTTCAATCATTATTCAGCATCTCCCTCAAAAGGCGAATCTTCAATTACAGTAATTCAATTATCTTTTATCTCTATTTCATGGTTAATTCCAAAACTGAGGTTAAACTTAGGCAAGCCCCTATTCCCAACCTATTTCCCTTTCTTTTTGTGTGTAGGAAACAGGTATGGATCTCTATGATCTTCAGGTTAGGCATTATTTACAATGAAAAGTCCAACCCCCTTTGATATGTGAAAATTTTAGAGGACCAGGGCGAATTTCACCATGGTCTCAAAAAAATCAGGAGCTCTTTTGGGGATCAAATCTGAATCTACTTACATTTCTTAGATCCAAGTGCATGCCTCAATCCAAAAATTATAGCTTGTTATTTCTATGTTTTTACCTTCATTTTCAACACTTTACCCTAATTTTAGCAATTCAACTTACAAAAGAGGGCAAACAAATTAACACCCTGAATCCAATTAGTATTTTTAGTCCTTATCCTTGTTGGTTGTGACTAAATTTATTGGATTCAAACCCACTTTTGAATGTAATGGGTCCTTAAGCAGAAATTAGCAGTTTTCATCCTTCTTGTGGTAGAAACCCTAATTTTTCACTTTTATAGATATATAAATGAAGGTGAGACAAAAGTCATAGCCTGCAAATAATAGTTTTTGTCATTCTTGTCAATCCAAAATGAGTTCATACTCAATACAGTTGACCTGGCACATGCAAGGTGTTGGCTTCCTTGGATTCTAAATAAATACCCATGTTGTAGTGGCCCAAAACACTTTTCTTGTTGGTGTAGGAGTTTGGACCTCTAAAGCCACCCCAATTCATACTTTACATTGTTGAGACAAATGTCTCTCAGTTCATAAGATCTTTGGATCTTCCAGGCATGATATTTTGGTGTGCCCAAGAAGTGTGTGCCATGGTGGGGGAGCCAATGGCACCAAAATATCTTTTTGTCTACTTTGTTTAAGTATATGGAGAAATCAAAGTGGTGATTTAACAAGTAATATCACATTTCCAACCCAAAAAATGCATTCTTACAAATTGTGTTTTGTTCATCCGTACCAGTAAAATAGCTATGAGCTAATCTAGGCCCTCATTTTCCAGTTGAGTCGGACATTTTTGCATATATTTTTGTTGTTTTTTTGTGTCACTCTCTTTTGCTAAAATCAAGTCTTAGAAATAGCAAGTTCGCAACCCTTTTTCATCAATTTAGTCTGTTAAAAACCACAGGTTCATTGGCTAAAAACCATAGGATTGCACCCTCGAATGACGAGAATGTCATTCATTTGAGTCAACATATCTTCTTCATGAAACAACAGGTTTACACTTAGAAGTGGTCGGAACACCTCTCACCTAAACCAATTACTAGGTCCTCTCAAACAATGGAAATGTCATTGTTTTTCTAAATGAATTTGCTCAGTCTATTGAAGTAACATAAATGATATTTCTTTGCTAAGTGAGTTTACCATATTTTCTGAAGTAGCAGGTTTGTGTCAAAATCTCCAAAGTCATTTATTGAGACTTCAAAATAGCAAGAACATGTTTTCCTAGGTTAGTCTACTTATTTGTGAAATAGCAGGTTTGCACACTAGGATGGCGAGAACATTGTTCCTTGTCTTTCATTTTCCAAGTCTTGTCAAAACTACAGGTTTGTAGTCATAAAATGTAGGATTTCTACATAGACATTGGGTTTGTACCAAGAAGTGGTGGGAACGCCATTTTCCTCATTATGCATCCCAATTCTTCCAAGATCTAGGTCAATCTATTAGGTACAGCAGTTTTGTATTTGCCTAAACGTGGTTTTGGTCTATTTTTGCACCATTATTTTCAGCTATCGAGGTCTCAACTTGCATTATCACATTCATCATCCTAGTTGTCAAGTCCATCTTGGTCATCATTTGAATTTGCATCGTCATTATCATCTTCTCACATCTTCATACCCCTGTCATCATTACATTTAACCTAAGTTGGGGATTAATATTTCAATCAAATTTATATTTTATCCAATCAATTGGGTCATCAATCGAATTATCCAACGTCAACTAAGTCTTGAATTAGTCTCCCAATACAACTGAATCAATTTGTTTGATCTTTTATCTCCAATACTCTTGGCTAGATATCTTATTTAATTAGTTATCCTTTTTCATTCAATCATTCAATCCTTCCATTCAATTCATCATCTGATTCATCGAATCAAATCAATATAGCAATCCTTTTTGGTCTCATATTCCACCATTGCAATATAGTCTACATCTTTTTGTGCAACATTTATCATTAACTCTTTGACTATATCATGTCTAGAGTTTAATCTTTTGTATCATTGTGGCCTTATCACCTCGAGCCAAAGGATTGCTTTACATTGATCTATCTTTTTGCTTAAGTGCATCCTCTTGAGTAACTTCAATGTCGCATTGTTTTATTTAGATGTCATCCAATTGTAATTTGAGTGCCAGCCTCTCAATTAATTTTTCTTTGATTCGGTCATTTCTCTCATCTCATCACCCATTTCATCAATTTTATCAAATTAGTCAATTAATCCAATCATTGACTTTACTATTGCATTTTCATCTCATAGTCCATGTCTGTCACCACTCAGTCTTGATCTCGACAAGCAATGGAATAACAACCTTCTCAATTTGGAGTAGGGTTTTCTGACCCACAACTGAATCCCAATTTGGGAGTCATCCCCATCATTTCAATAAATGTTCTTATTAGTTATGATCCACTCAATTTGAATGTCTCTGATGAAAGTATGGTTAATCAACCCAATGAGACAGATGTCCAAGTCAATCATGTTGATCAATTCCTCTCGAATCTCGATAATTCCCAAATGGTCGATGAAATCCTTGAGAGTCATAAGAACCTCATCTTCATGAACATGGTCACCTAATGTATGACCGTTGCATCACCTAATACACCTATGACTACTAGTCCATAAGAACCTCCTCAACAACAAGTACATCCCCAGCAACCCTGTGCATCATCATTTTCGATTCAACAACAAGTCCAAGCATCAATGGTGACACCACCACAAAGTACCCAACTTACATCGATTGAATTACCACCCTTGGGTACGTTGGGAAGGCATTATCAACCTTTCTATGCCAACTCATTTGGGCCTCCACCCCCTCCATCTTTAGGGGGATTTATCTTCAATTCACCAACTTTTGCACCATCTACACAACTTATCACTTTGATCCCCATGATGCCTCAAATTCCCATGACTTCTAGCATAGTTCTTGTTACCCCTTTTATCAATCTAGTCACATGACCAATGAATTTACCTCCTATGCAAATGTTAGCTTGGACTACAGTGATGTCTGGCTATCCACCACCACCTATTACACAGGTTATGATGAGGGACATAAGTTATGCAGTGCCAACATCATCTATGCCCCAACCTGTGCAATCCATACCATGAGTTTTTAGTGCACCTCAATATCAACTGCAAGTGACTTCACAACTTGATATCTCATAACCATAACTCAGTTACTTGCAAGCACCCCTTTCATCCTAAATCATTACGAACACTCATCCACTGCTAGGTGGCACTAGTCAAAACCCCTCATTGTATATTGTGGAATCTAACGTACCCCATCATAATTATAATAGGGGCAGCTATATTCAGGGTGGTACTCCCCAAGTCCAACAACTTTTGAATATGTAGTATCAACAATAATACAATGCTCCATAATAGAATGTTGAGACATACTCACAAGGACCCCAATATCAACAAACACCACTTGTCCAACAACATGTCCCTAGCTATCAAAATGTGATAAGCTATCAAAACCCACCACAACAATCAAACTATATCCATTCAAATCAAGCGACATATCAAACACGACACTATCAGTCTGCTACATCATCTCATGATTCATTTCTAGTTAATATCAAATGGGAAGAAATGAAGGCATCTCTCAAAACCTTACAAGATAGCAACTCTGAGAGAGTTTTTAAATTTAATGAGCTTTGTCCATACCCGTTCGATAAGTCAATAACAACAGTGCCATTTATCAAACATTTTGAAATGTCGAAATCTGATAAATACAAGGGAAAATGTGATCCACACCATCATATCAATAAGTTTTACATGGGTTGTCAAGAGGTAGCATAGTGTGACAATAACCTCCTATGTTTATTTCATAAGAGTCTTAAAGAACCATCTCTAAAATGGTTTTACAAGTTTCCATTCGGCACTATCACGACGTTCGTGGACTTTTTCAGAGAGGTTTGTGGCTCACTACCATTATAACATCGAAAATGACATTTCCATGCTTGACCTCTGTCAAACTAAGCAAAAAGCAGATGAAAGCCTCTTAAAATACATCTAACTATGAAAATCCCTCATCGACCGTCTCTTGTGTGTAGTGCTTGATACCCAATCGGTCCTAGTATTCATCAGTAATCTCCACCCAAAACTTGCATATCACATGCAATTAAACTGCGCAAGCATATTCTAAGATATCATTTCTAAAGGACTGTGGGTAGAAAATGATTTGATTGACAAAGGAAACGTTAAAATCTACAAGGAGTATTCTCATAATCCAAACAATGATAAACAAATGTATTGAAACAAGAACAAGAATGTTGTAGGTGATGGGGTCACTAATTCCAAGACAGTGCAAATGATCATGGTCACAAACTGACCACCCTCACAAATGTATGTCAATCCCCCATAGAAAACATTTTCCAATCCTTCACTGATGATCCATGTCAATCTGTCACCTCATGCTTATCATCATTCACAAGTGCAAATGTAAAATGTGCAGGCTAATCGGACAAATGCAATCATTGTTGCTTGAGCTCCTCCTTGCTAAATGGTTCATAATAACCCAAGGTGTCAGTTTACTCCTATTGTCCTCATTTTTTACTAGGTCACAAAAACTAGATAACCCCTACAAATTTTGTCCAATTTGTAGCTCATGTAGTCTAAGCATGCTTTTCGAGGTAGTCTTTACACCTCCTCATGCGTTATTTAGGACCCTCGATTCTTGATTTAGAGGTTCTAGTCCCTTTCTGGGTCCTTTAAGTTAGTTTTTGTGTCTTAGTGTAAATCGAGTTTACAAACCCAAATTATACCTCTTTTATGCACACAAGTGTAATCAAGTTTACAAACCTGAATTACACTTCCCCTTTAAAAATTTATAGTTCGATGCAAATCGGGTTTGTAACCCCAATTTACACCACTTCATAGATAAGTCTCTCATGTCAGGTGTAGGTCAGGTTTACAAACCCGAGCTACACCTAAGGCCTTAGAAATCTGTCACACTAATTTTTGGTGCAAGTCAGAGTTACAACCCTGACTTACACGAAGTTCTCCTATTTTTGTGCAAGGCGGGGTTACAACCCCGACCTGCACCAAGTTGGCTCATATTGGTGTAGATCGAGGCTGTAACCCTAACCTACACTAAGACCTCTCCAAATGATGCATGTCAAGCCAATAACCCCAACCTACATCGAGGCCTTGCCCAATGGTGCAAGTTGGGGTTATAACCCCAACCTACACCATTTCCTTTGCATTTTTCTAAGTGTTGGTTCAAATCGGGGTTGTAACTTTGACTTGCACCGTGATTCTTTCTTAGGTGTAAATCAGGGTTATAATCTTGATTCACACCAAACTGATTGTTGACCCTTCCCAAATGCAAATCAAACTTATAAGTCTGAAATGCATTTCATGAACCACATCTTTGGTCTTTTTGTCCGACTCTGGGAATTCATCAAATCCATTTTTGTAACTCCATTCCAGATGCCAGAGTTATCACATTAGGACCAGATAACTATAAAATATAGGCTACCTTATGACAGTATGATTATTTCTTGAAGAAAAATGGAGACAATGATGAACAAGACGAGGCTCTAGATACTTAGTCATTTTTATGCATATCTAGTCTTGTGTCATTTTGTATTCATGCTTTTGCATCTAGAACTTGCATATGTCTTAAGTCAAATAAAACTCTACCTTTGAATTGGTCACAAATTAGTTGTAACTTTCCTAGTTTCATGCTACACCTCTCCTCTATATATATGAGGATTCTCATTGTAATAGGGATCTTCTTGATCTTTTAGAATCTACCTGTTGGCATATGTGCAAGAGTATGATGACATGGTGATATTGTATGTTGTGATTGATGTCAATATGCTGAGAAGTGAACCAGTATATTGAAGTTAAGCAATTGGCAAAGAGAATCGGTATGGTGGTGTAAACTGGTATATGTGCAATAAGTGAAGTGGTATGCTTGTCCAAGTGAACCGGTATGATGTTGTGAACCGGAACCGGTATGTCAGAATGAGAACCGGTACATGGAATGTGGTAGGACTACCAGTTGGTAGTCTTAGCTTCAGGGTTTTCGATTGAAGTGTTCCAAGCCTGTGTGATTCAACCAATGACATTGTGTGATGGGTTAGCATTGTAATGAAGATCAGATCATGTTGCCACGTCAGCCTTGTGCATGTGAAGGATCTTGCATGAAGGAGATTGATCCTATCTACCTCAAGAATGTGCAAAGTCTTTACAAACGGTGGAGAATGCGTGATGGGTTATTGCCTCCATGAAGCGGTGAAGAATGAGTGATGGAGAATGTCTTGAGATCTGTTCAAGACCGTTGTATTCAAATGTAAAGTTCTCAATGGTCAGGATTGAACTGATCAATTTATTAACCTAAGTGTTTAGGGTTTAGGGTTTATGTTGCCAACCTATCTGTGTTCTATAAGGTCGATGTTGTCTTTCATGTTGAGATTGTTGGCAAATATTGTGTGTGTATCTAAATGCAGAGATACATGATTCTTGCCAGACCAGATAAGAGGATTGATACCTGCATAGTGTGTGTGCAAAAGGAAGGAACTAAAGTGGATCTGCATTGGCATTGAGTGCTATTACCAGATCATTATAATACCTATTGATCTTTAACTACTTCAACAGTTTGAAAATCCCTTAACCGAGTAGCTTTAACCAGCTTGCTGTAAATCCTTTAATAGGGTGACTCAAAGCCATTGAGTTCATAAAATCCTCTAACAAGGTAACTTCTAACAGGGTTTAACCCTTAACCAGGTATTCTATCCATCCCTTAACTAGGTGATCCCTAACAGGATCAGTTCCTGATAGAACCTATTGTAACAGTCTTTAATCGAACTAGGCTCCTAGCAGAGCAGACTTTTGAAGAGTTCAAAAATAGCTTGTGGGTATTCATCCCCACTGTGGTTTTTCCCAGTTGGGTTTCCACGTGAAAAATATGTGTGTCATGTTTGATGCCTCTTTCATGTGATGCTTTGTTATTTTTTGTCAAGCGGTGAATCATGTTATAGTAGTAAATTATTGTATCTCTAATGATAGATTATTTGTTTATGCATAAGGATAAAGTGCAAATGAGGGAGTAGGTTGTATGGAAAGCTAAGTGTTGCCTATTTATGTCCTTCCCAGTAGCATTGTGTTTAACCGGTAGTAATCCAGTTCTAACCGGTGTTAGTGATTGCCAGTCAAGTTCACTGTTTACAGTCAAACTGGTTAGGAAAAAGTTTTTGTGCCTGTACTGATTCACCCCCCCCCCCTCTGAGTATCAGTTTGGTACTCACCATTCATCATTGAGTTATCAATTGGTATCAGAGCTACCTCCAAGTCCTCTATGTTGTAAGCTTAACTGCTTGAGGGAAAGATCCTATTGTAATGATGAAGAGGGAAGGTCCAAAGTTCAACAGAGATAACTTTAAAATATGGAAGGATAGAATGAAGATATACACCAAAAGCATGGGTGCTCAACACTGGATCTATGTTGAGAATGTTTATGTTACCCCTACCAGTACTCTCACCGATGACCAAAAGAGAGAGATTCAGGAGAATGGGCAACTCATGGAAGCCCTAATCAGTAGCTTATCTAACATTGAGTTTATTGATGTCCAGGATAAAGACAATCCCAAAGAAGTATGGGATACTCTTGAGAATATCTATGGTGGTGATGAGCATTTAAAACAAGCTAAGGAAGAAAGCCTTCGAGGGAAGTTTGAAGACATGCGGATGGTTGAAGGTGAGACCATTCAACAATATGGAATACAAATCAAAACCGTTGTTGGAGATATCAAGAGTGCAGGTGGTAAAATGGAAGATTCCACTGTTGTCAGCAAAGTTTTGAGATCCTTATTATCAGTCTATGCAATAAGGGTTGTTGCTATTCAAGAGTTGAGATCTATAGACAAGACTAAGGTATCCCTAGACTCCATCATTGCAAAGTTGACAGCCTATGAGCTAAATAGTTTTGATGGTAGTATTCAGAAGACTGAATCAGCTTTTAGAGCATCTGTTGCACCATCTAGAAAAGGAAAAGAAGCAAGCACCAGCGGTGAACCAAGACAGAGCAGAGAAATGGATGATGAGGAGATTCTGATGGAATTTTAAGCTCTTCTTGCCAAGAGACTTCCTAAGGGAACCGGCAAATACAGAGGTAAGCTTCCTTTGAAATGTTTTTCTTGTAACCGGATAGAAAACATTGCTATAAATTGTCCTAATGGTGACAACAAGGACAAATCGGAAAGGTTCAAGAAGTTCAAAGGAGGAAGCCAGAGAAACTATTTTGTAGCAGTTGATGGTGTCACTGATGAGGAATCAGAAGATGAAGAAAATGAAGATATTGTGTTTGTTGCAGTCAAGGAAGATGTGTCAGATAAAAAGGCTCTTGTCTCTCGCTTTGATAATTCAAATGAGTGGATTACTGACAGTGGTTGTTCTCACCATATGACTGGTGATCGAAGCAAGTTTATATCTCTAGAAGAGTATGATGGTGGTGTGGTTCGCTTTGGTAATGATGCACCATGTATGGTCAAAGGCAAAGGGTCCATCTCTCTAAATGGAAAGAGCAGTGTTGACAATGTGTATTGGGTGGAAGGTCTCAGACACAATCTATTGAGAGTTTCCCAGCTGAATGACAGTGGACTCACTCTAGAATTTAAAAATGGAGTCTACAAAACCAAAGGAAAGAATGGTGAACTGATGGCCACCAGTATGCAAACCAAAGGTAACTTATTTTAGCTAAATGCAAATATAAGTACATGTCTTATGGCTAAGTTTGATGATAGCTGGATATGCCATAGGAGACTCTGGCATGTAAACTTTGATAACATAGTAAAGGCCAGTAAGATCAAGGCAGTTAGAGGACTGTCAATGCTGAGCAAACCGGAAAATCCTTTGTGCAAAGAATGTCAACTGGGGAAAATGTCTTCCTCAACCTTCAAAGGTAAATCTTTCACTGCTAACAACTTACTTGATCTTGTGCATATTGATTTGTGTGGTCCTATGAAAACTAGGAGAGTGCAGGGAGATAGGTATTTTATGATTCTTACAGATGATTGCTCAAGAATGATGTGGGTCACATTCTTGAAGGACAAGTTTGAAGCCTTTGGAAAGTTCAAAGCTTTCAGAGCACTAGTAGAAAAGGAAAGTGGTAGAAGAATCAAATGCCTTAGAACTGATCAAGGAGGGGAATCCACTTCCGGTGAATTCAACAAATATTGTGAAGAGAATGGCATCAAGAGGCAATTGTCTGCCCCCCAGACTCCATAGCAGAATGGCCTAGCAGAGAGAAACAACCAAACTGTGGTTGAAGTGGCTAGAACTATGTTGATCCAAGGAAAGGTCACTCACACCTTTTGGAGAGAAGCGGTGAGCACTGCAGTCTACACAATGAACCAGGTACTCATCAAAAAGGGAAAGGATAAGACTCCTTATGAGTACTGGACTAGTAAGACACCAGTGGTAAGCTACTTTAGAGTGTTTGGTAGTAAATGTTACATCAAGAGGAGTGAACATCAGAACAAGTTTGATGCTAAATGTGATGAGGGAATATTCCTAGGGTATTCTGCTAAGAGCAAAGCTCTCAAATGTTTCAACAATAGGACTCAGAGAATTGTTGAAAGCATCAATATTAGGGTTGATGAAAACTCTGGGAAACCTGAGGAAACTAGTAGTGAGCAAGTAGGAGATGAACCGGTAGTAACCTTCTAGGAACCGGTTGCAAATCAGCCTAGTACCAGTAATTGTGCTCCTACACTGGTGGATGCTGATGCTGATGAAGATGAGGATGAAGAAGAAAAGAAAGAGGAATCTGTTAAGAACATACTTAGGTATGTAAAACTCAATCATGATCCAAAGCAAATCATATGAGACAAGGATGCAGGAATCCTTACAAGAAGAAAGGTCAGAGAAAACTCATGTATGATCTCTGAATTTGAGCCTAAATCATTTAAAGAGGCACATAAAGATGAAGATTGGATCAAGGCAATGGAAGAGGAACTTGATCAGATAGAAAAGAATGGTGCATGGTCCTTGGTACCTAGACCAGAGCATAAAAATGTCATTGGTACCAAATGGGTTTTTAGAAATAAGCTGAATGAAGATGGGACAGTGATAAGAAACAAAGTCGGACTGGTGTGTAAGGGGTATGCTCAAGAAGAGGGAGAAGACTATGGAGAAACCTTTTCTCCAGTAGCCAGATTGGAAGGAGTTCATATGCTTCTTGCATATGCAGCTTTTAAAGGATTCAAGGTATACCAAATGGATGTAAAATTTGCATTCCTAAATGGAATTCTTAAAGAGGAGGTGTATATAGAGCAACCAGATGGGGTTTCCCTATCAGAAGACAATGGCATGGTGTGTAGGCTACATAAAGCCTTGTATGGACTAAAGCAGGCACCTAGAGCATGGTATGAATGCTTGCACTCCCATCTTGTGAAGATTGGATTTGAAAGAACAAGTGAAGATAGCAATATCTACTTGAAATCAGAAGGAGTTTAGATTCTGATCTATGAAGTATTTGTTGATGACATTATCTTTGGAGGAGATGACAAGATGAGTCATGATTTTGCAGATGAGATGAAGAAGGAATTTGAGATGTCACTCATAGGGGAGATTAAGTTCTTCATTGGACTACAGATTCAACAAATGACAGATGGAATCTTTATTACTCGGTCCAAGTATGTCAAAGAGGTGTTGAAGACCTTTGGCATGGAAGATAGTAAACTTGTTGGTACACCAATGGTGACCGGTTGTAAACTATCAAAAGAAGATGACTCGGCACTGATAAATGAAAAGGAATACCGATCAATGATTGGTAAGTTGCATTATGTAGTGCATAGCAGACCAAACATTGCACATGCAGTGGGTATTACCGTTTGGTTTCAGCAAAGCCCAAGAGAATCCCACTTGGTAGCAGTCAAGCGGATTCTTAGATATTTGAAGGGAACTATTGACTATGGGTTATGGTATCCATACAATAATGAGTTCAACCTGAAAGTGTTCACAGATGTTGATTGGGCTGGTAATGTAGATGACCCGAAGAGCACAACCGGTGGTGCATTCTTTCTCGGTGGTAGACTGGTCTCATGGATGAGTAAAAAGCAGAGTTGTATCTCTCAGTCTACAATAGAAGCGGAGTATGTTGTAGCTTTTATGAATTGTACCCAAACTATTTGGATGAAGCATGTATTGAATGGCTTCAAAATTCCTGTATTTGAACAAGTATATTTTGTGATAATACAAGTGCAATTAACATATCCAAGAATCCGGTTTTACATGCTAGAACCAAGCACTTTGAACTCAAGTATCATTTCTTAAGGGAAAAGGTTCAGAACAAAGAGGTGGCATTGGAACATGTTTCTAGTAAGGAGCAGTTAGCAGACATATTCACCAAGCCTCTGTCGAAGGCTATTTTTACCTATCTAAGAGGTGAGTTAGGGATGTTGCCCCTTAAAGAGGTAATCTAAAGGTTTATGCTCCACAGCAATCAAATCTTACTTTTCTATATCTCTTCAGGATCGATGCATTGAAGGATGCTACTCCTTAGGGGGAGCAGCGTAGTGGAACAAGGAAGCTTGTGCCTCCACTTTGGCATTGTCGTCAAAGGGGGAGAAGATGTGAAGTGGAAAAGATATCTGCAGCATTAAGGAGAAGATGTGATATCTTTGTATATTGCCATCAAAGCCAAAGGGGGAGATTGTTGGCATATGTGCAAGAGTATGATGACATGATGATATTGTATGTTGTCATTGATGTCAATATGCTGAGAAGTGAACCGGTATATTGAAGTTAAGCAACTAGCAAAGAGAACCAGTATGGTGGTGTAAACTAGTATATGTGCAATAAATGAAGTGGTATGCTTGTCCAAGTGAACCGGTATGATGTTGTGAACCAGAACCGGTATGTCAAAATGAGAACCGGTACATGGAATGTGGTAGGACTACCAGTTGGTAGTCTTAGCTTCAGGGTTTCCCATTGAAGTGTTCCAAGCCTGTGTGATTCAACCGATGACATTGTGTGATGGGTTAGCATTGTAATGAAGATCAGATCGTGTTGCCATGTCAGCCTCGTGCACGTGAAGGATCTTGCATGAAGGAGATTGATCCTATCTAGCTCAGGAATATGCGAAGTCTTTGCAAATGGTGGAGAACGCGTGATGGGTTATTGCCTCCATGAAGTGGTGAAGAATGAACGATGGAGAATGTCTTGAGATCTGTTCAAGACCATTGTATTCAAATACAAAATGCTCAATGGTCAAGATTGAACCGATCAATTGCTTAACCTAAGTGCTTAGGGTTTAGGGTTTATGATGTTGACCTATCTGTGTTCTATAAGGTTGATGTTATGTTTCATGTTGAGGTTGTTGGCAAATGTTGTGTGTGTATCTAAGTGCAGAGATACATGATTCTTGCCAGACCAGATAAGAGGATTGATACCTGCATAGTGTGTGTGTAGAAGGAAGGAACTTAAGCGGATCTGCATTGGCATTGAGTGCTATTACCAGATCATTATAATACCTGTTGATCTTTAACTACTTCAACAGTTGGAAAATCCCTTAACCGGGTAGCTTTAACCAGCTTGCTGTAAATCCTTTAACAGGGTGACTCAAAGCCATTGAGTTCATAAAATCCTCTAACAAGGTAACCTCTAACAGGGTTTAACCCTTAACCGGGTATTCTAGCCATCCCTTAACCGGGTGATCCCTAATAGGATCGGTTCCTGACAGAACCTATTGTAACGGTCTTTAACTGGACTAGAATCCTAACAGAGCAGACTTCTAAAGTGTTCAAAAATAGCTTGTGGGTATTTATCCCCACCATGGTTTTTCCCAGTTGGGTTTCCACATGAAAAATATGTGTGTCATGTGTGATGCCTCTTTCATGTGATGCTTTGTTATTTTCTGTCAAGCGGTGAATCATGTTATACTAGTAAATTATTGTATCTCTGATGATAGATTATATGTTTATGCATAAGGATAAAGTGGAAATGAGGGAGTAGGTTGTATGGAAAGCTAAGTGTTGCCTATTTATGTCCTTCCCAGTAGCATTGTGTTTAACTGGTAGTAATCCAGTTCTAACCAGTGTTAGTGATTGCCAGTCCAGTTCACTGTTTGTAGTTAAACCGGTTAGGAAAAAGTTTTTTTGCCTGTACTGATTCACCCCCGCCCCCTCTCAGTACCAGTTTGGTACTCACCATTCATCATTGATTTATCACTACCATCTTTAATCTATATGCAATGAAATTATTGAAGTGAAAAGAAAATGTGAAACTTTGTGTGCCTATTGTTATTTTACAAACTTGATCAAATAAGAAGAAATCTTTGGCATTTAGACTTTGTGTTGGATTCATTGTAATTTACGATGAGAGTGTTCTCATGTCATTCTTGATGTAAATTCTTATTTTTCTCAAGTAAAGGTGTTGTTGAGGAAATATTGTTAAAGAGTGGAAACAATTGTTGGTTTGTGGAATTTGTGTCATATTTCAGCTCATGTTAAATAGAATTAGTAACTAGCAAGAGGTAGCATGTTGAAGAATTTGAGCTTCATCTTGTTATTTTGAGATAAAGTTAGATAAATTATAATAAGATAGCATATCAAAGACTTTGTGCTTTATTTTTTCATCTTGATAAGGAGTTGGTGATTTGAAGACTTTGAGCTTCATTTTATTATTTTCAAGAAAATATTATCAAAATTGTAACAGGATATCAAGATAGAGACTTTGTGCTTTACTTTGTTATCTTGGTACATATTGTGGGTTACATAAGTTATTTGTAAAAGGTTGATAGGATTATATTGATTGCAAGACTTTGAGCTTTAACATTCCTTTCGCTTCCCGAAGAAGCAATGAAGGACTTTGAGTCTTCATGGAAACTTTGCTTCTTTATTTGTATATTCACTCACATACTTTAAGTTATTTCTATGTAACTTTGAATTTTTAAGAATCATTACTGCTTAAAATTATAAATTCTCTTTTGAAAAAATAGGAGAGAATAAATTCTACTATAAAGAGAGAATAGGATGATGTATCGCCCATGTTTAAAATAGAAATAATAGTGTGTATTGTATTCTAGATCAAGAGAGTACTAAACAAAATGGGGAGCCTTCCCTTATAAATTAGGAGAGATTTAATCTCACGTATTGTGGCTGAAACCACAATTTTGTAAACTTCCCTAGTTTGCAAAATTTTCAACCAGCAACTCCCATGGGGGAACCCTTGGAGGTGATTTTAAAATGTATGGAGCAACATTATATGTTTGTCTATCCACAAACACAACCATTCAATGAGTCCAGTCCTAATCCTAATTGGTTAAGCTTACAACATAGAGGACCTAGAGGATTCTCTGATACCAATTGATAACTTAATGATGAATGAATAGTACCAAACTGGTACTGAGAAGGGGGGGGTGAATCAGTACAGGCAAAAACCCAACCTTAAACCGGTTTGTCAACTAACACTTATGCACTGAGAGACAAACAACAGCACCGGTCCTTCAACAGAGTTCAACTAGCAAAACCTAGTGTAACTAAGACGAGCAAAGACCGGTTGACACTTATCTTCTCATATAATCTAACTCTTCATTCCCATTTCACTCTAATGCATGAACAAGCAATCTACCATCAAAGATGTACATATTACAGCAAGATCAACATGCATCACCACTTAATCAGAAAACAATCATAACATCACACATGACACACATATTTTTCACGTGGAAACCCAACTGGGAAAAACCACGATGGGGATGAATACCCACAAGCTTGTTTTTGAACTCTTTGGAAGTCTGCTTTGTTAGGATCCTTGTCCGGTTAAAGATAGATACAATAAGGGATGGCTACAATACCCGGTTAAGGGTTAAACCCTGTTAAGGGTACCTTGTTAGAGGATTTCAAGAACTCAATAGCTAAAGGATATCAATGACTCAGTAGCTTTGAGTTACCTTGTTAGAGGATTTTCAACAAGCCGGTTAAGGCTACCCTGTTAGGGGATTTCACAACTATTGAAGTAGTTAAAGATCAACAGGTATATCAATGACCTGATAATAGCACTCAATGCCAATGCAGATCTGCTTAAGCTCCTCTTCACCTTCTGCACTTACACTCTGTAGATATGACTTCTCTCCTCTAGTCTGGCAAGAATCACGTATCTCTTCTCTTAGATACACACACACAAATTTTACCAACAAATTCTGAAAGAATCACAACATCAACCTTATAGGACAACAGACAGGTTGGTAGCATAAACCCTAAACCCTAGACCTGTTAGGTTAAGGAATTCAAATGGTTCAATCCTGATCGTTTATCATACTGTATTGAATGCAACAGTCTTGATCTAATCTCAAGACATTCTCCATCATTCATTTTCCACCGATTTCATGGCGGCTGATAACCCATCACATGTTATCATTGTTTACAAACTTTGCACATTCCTGAGGTATATAGGAACACTCTTCTTTATGCAAGATCCTTCACGCACACAAGGCTTACGTGGCAACACTATCTGTTCTTCGTTATCATGCTAACTTCATCACATAAAGATCACTGATTGAGTCACATAGGCTTAAGATACTCCAACCGGAAATCCTGAAGCGAAAACTACCTACCAACTGGTAGTCATACAATGCTTCCATGTGTCGGTTCCCATGACTACATGTCGGTTCACCTTGACATGTTGGTTCACCTTGAACAAATATACCGCTTTACTTTGGCATATATACCGGTTCTCACATATGCCAATTCTCTCTTCATATCACATATTGACATCAATGACAACATACAATATCATTATGTCCTCATACCAGTTCACATAATGCCAACAATCTCCCCCTTTAGCATTGATGGCAATATACAAAGATATCTTTCTGCAAACTCATCTTCTCCCCAATTTCTCCAGATATCTTCTCCGCTACACTTCTTCTCCCCCTTTGACAACAATGCAAAAGTGGAGGCACAAACATCCCTGTTCCATTATGCTGCTCCCTCTGAGGAGTAGCATCCTTCAACACATCAATAAAAAAAAAATTGACTATGCAATACCTAACTGATGTGGAACAAATACTTTTAATTTACCTCCTGAAGGGGCAGTACCCCCAATTCACCTCTTAAATACACAAATGTAGTCTTTGGGTGAGGCTTGGTGAATATGTCTACTAACTGCTCCTTACTGGAAACATGTTCCAGTGCAATCTCTTTATTATGAACCTTTTCCCTCAAGAAATGATACTTAAGCTCAAAATGTTTGGTTCTAGAATGTAAAACCGGATTCTTTGAAATATTGATAGCACTTGTGTTATCACAGAATATACTTACTAGTTCAGATACAGGGATTTTGAAGCCATCTAAAACATGCTTCATCCAGATTGTCTGAGTGCAGTTCATGAAAGCTGCAACATACTCCGCTTCTGCTGTAGACTGAGAGATATAGATCTTCTTCTTACTCATCCATGAGACCAATCTACCACCAAGAAAGAATGAACCACTGGTTGTGCTTTTTTTATCATCCTTATTACCTGCCCAATCAGTATCTATGAATACTTTGAATTTGAAATCATTGTTGTATGGGTACCACAATCCATAGTCAATTGTTCTAAGAATCCGCTTGACTACATCCAAGTGGGATTCTCTTGGATTTTTCTGGAACCTTGCAGTAATGCCAACTGCATGTGCAATATCTGGTCTGTTATGCACTACATAATGCAACTTACCAATCATTGATCGGTATTCCTTCTCATCAACCAATGTGGAATCATCCTCTTTTGATAATTTGCAACTGATCACCATCGGTGTACCAACCGGTTTTCTATCTTCCATGACAAAGTTCTTCAACAACTCTTTGACATATTTGGACTGAGTGATAAAGATTCCATCTTTCATCTGCTGGATCTACAGTCCAATGAAGAACTTAATCTTCCCTATGAGTGACATCTCAAACTCTTCCTTCATCTCATCAGCAAACTCATGACTCATCTTGTCATCTCCACCAAAGATAATGTCATCAACAAAAACTTCACAGATCAGGATCTGATCTCCTTTAGATTTCAAGTAGATATTGCTATCTTCACTTGTTCTCTCAAATCCAATCTTCACAAGATGGGAATGTAGACGTTCATACCATGCTCTAGGTGCCTGCTTTAGACCATATAAGGCTTTATGTAGCCTACACACCATATCACTATCTTCAGATAGGGAAAACCCATATGGTTGCTCTATATACACCTCCTCTTCAAGTACACCATCTAGGAATATAGATTTTACATCCATTTGATATACCTTGAATCCTTTAAAAGCTGCATATGCAACAAGCATACGAACTCCTTCCAATCTGGCTACAGGAGCAAAGGTTTCTCCAAAGTCTTCTCCTTCTTCTTGAGCATATCATTTGCACACCAATCTAGCTTTGTTCCTGATCACTGTGCCATCCTCATTCGGCTTGTTTTTGAACACCCATTTAGTGCCAATGACATTTTTATGTTCCGGTCTGGGTACCAAGGACCATGTACCATTTTTCTCTATCTGGTCAAGTTCCTCTTCCATTGCCTTGATCCAGTCTTCATCTTTATGAGCCTCTTTGAATGACTTAGGCTCAAATTCAGAGATCCTCTGATCTTTCTTCTTGTAAGGATTCCTGTATCCTTATCTCCTATGATCTTCTTAGGATCATGATTCAGCTTGACATACTGAGGAATAGTCTTGACTGGTTCTTCTTTCTTTTCCTCTTCATCCTCATCTTCATCAGTATCAACATTCACCAGTTCAGGAACACTGTTACTGTTACTTGGTTGACTGACAACCGGTTCCCAGAAGGTTGCAACCGGTTCATTTATAGCTTGCTCACTGCCTATTTCTTTCAGTTTCTCAGAGGTTTCATCAAATCTTACATTGATACTTTCCATAATTCTCTGAGTCCTATTGTTGAAACACTTGAGAGTTTTACTCTTGGTGGAATATCCTAGGAATATTCCCTCATCACATTTAGCTTCAAACTTGCCCTGATGTTCACTCCTCTTAATGTAACATTTGCTACCAAATACCCTAAAGTAGCTAACCACAGGTGTCTTACCGGTCCAATACTCATAAGAAGTTTTATCCTTACCTTTCTTGATGAGTACCTGGTTCATTGTGTAGACTGCAGTGCTTACCGCTTCTCTCCAAAAGGTGTGAGCTACTTTTCCTTGAATCAACATGGTTCTAGCTTCTTTAACTACAGTCCGGTTATTCCTCTCTGCTAGGCCATTCCGATGTGGAGTCCGAGGAGCAGACAGTTGCCTCTTGATGCCAAATTCTTCACAATACTTGTTGAATTCACCGGAAGTGAATTCCCCTCCTTGATCAGTTCTGAGACACTTGATCCTTTTACCACTTTCCTTCTCCACTAATACTCTGAAAGCTTTGAACTTCACAAAGGCTTTAGACTTGTCTTTCAAGAATGTGACCCACATCATTCTTGAGCAGTCATCAATGAGAATCATGAAGTACCTATCACCCAGCACAATTCTAGTTTTCATAGGACCACACAAATCAGTATGCACAAGATCAAGCAAGTTGTCAGCAGTGAAAGATTTACCTTTAAAGGTTGAGGAAGACATTTTCCCCAATTGACACTCTCTACACAAGGTATTATCTAGTTTTCTTAGCACTGGAAACCCTCTAACTGCCTTGATCTTACTAGCCTTCATAATATTATAAAAGTTTACATGGCAGAGTCTCCTATGCCATATCCAACTATCATCAAACTTAGCCATAAGACATGTACTTATATTTGCATTCAGATGAAATAGGTTACCTTTGGTCTGCATTGCCGGTGGCCACCAATTCACCATCTTTTCCTTTGATTATGTAGATTCCATTCTTGAATTCCAAAGTGAGGCCACTATCATTCAGCTGGGCAACACTCAGAAGGTTGTGTCTGAGACCATCAACCCAATACACATTGTCAGCACTACTCTTTCCATTCAGACAGGTGGACCCTTTTCCTTTAACCATACATGGTGCATCATTGCCAAAATGAACCACACCACCATCATACTCTTCCAAGGATAGAAAATTGCTCTGATCACCAGTCATATGGTGTGAGTAACCATTGTAAATAATCCATTCATTGGAATTATCAAAGCGGGAGACAAGAGCCTTCTTGTCTAACACATCTTCCTTTACAACAACAAACACAATGTCTTTATTCTCTTCATCTTCTGATTCCTCATCTGTGACATCTTCATCAATTGCAACAAAATAGTTTCTCCAGTTTCCTCCTTTGAATTTCCTGAATCTTTCCGGTTTATCCTTGTTGTCACTATTAGGATAGTTCATAGCAATATGTCCTATCCGGTTACACGAAAAAACATTTGAAAGGGAGCTTACCTCTGTATTTACCGGTTCCTTTTGGAAATTTCCTGGCAAGAAGAGCTTCAAATTCCATCAGAAACTCCTCATCATCCATTACTCTACTCTGTCTTGGTTCACCACTAGTGCTTGCTTCTTTTCCTTTCCTAGATGGTACAGCAGAAGCTCTAAAAGCTAATTCAGTCTTTTGAACACTGCAATCAAAACTATTTAGCTCATAGGTTGTCAACTTTGCTATGAAGGAGTCCAAGAATACCTTAGTCTTGTCTATTGATCTCATCTCCTAAATAGCAGCAACCCTTATTGCATAGACCGGCAATAGGGATCTCAGGACTTTGCCTACCACAGTGGAATCTTCTATTTTACCACCTGCACTCTTGATATCTCCGACAACAGTTTTGATTCTAATACCATACTGTTGAATGGTTTCACCTTCAACCATTCGCATGTCTTCAAACTTTCATCTAAGGCTTTCTTCCTTAGCTTGTTTTACATGCTCATCACCTCCATAGATATTTTCAAAATCATCTCATACCTCTTTGGGATTTACCTTATCTTAAACATCAATGAACTCAATATCAAATAAACTACTGATTAGGGCTTCCATGACTTGCCCATTCTCCTGTATCTCTCTCTTTTGATCATCGGTGAGAGTATCGGTAGGGGCAACATAGGGATTCTCAATATAGCTCCAGTGTTGAGCACCCATGCTTCTAATGTATATCTTCATTCTATCTTTCCATATACTGAAATTTTCTTTGTTAAACTTTGGACCTTCCCTCTTCATCATTACAACGGGATCTTTCCCTCAAGCGGTTAAGCTTACAACATAGATGACCTCGAGGATGCTCTGATACCAATTGATAACTTAATGATGAATGAATAGTACCAAACCAGTACTGAGAGGGGGGGGTGAATTAGTACAGGCAAAAACTCAACCTTAAACCGGTTTGACAACTAACACTTATGCACTAACAAACAAACAGCAGCACTGGTCCTTCAACAAAGTTCAACCGGAAAAACCCAGTGTAACTAAGATGAGAAAAGACCGATTGACACTTATATTCTCATATAATCTAACTCTTCATTCCCATTTCACTCTAATGCATGAACAGGAAATCTACCATAAAAGATGTACATATTATAGCAAGATCAACATGCATCACCACTTAATCAGAAAACAATCATAACATCACACATGACACACATATTTTTCACGTGGAAACCCAATTGGGAAAAACCACAGTGGGGATGAATACCCACAAGCTTGTTTTTGAACTCTTTGGAAGTCCGCTCCTGTTAGGAGCCTTGTCCGGTTAAAGATAGATACAATAGGTTCTATTAGGAACCAATCCTGTTAGGGATCACCCGGTTAAGGGATGGTTACAATACCCGGTTAAGGGTTAAACCCTGTTAAGGGTACCTTGTTAGAGGATTTCAAGAACTCAATAGCTAAAGGATATCAATGACTCAGTAGCTTCAAGTTACCTTGTTAGAGGATTTTCAACAAGTCGATTAAGGCTACCCTGTTAGGGGATTTCACAACTGTTGAAGTAGTTAAAGATCAACAGGTATATCAATGACCTAATAATAGCACTCAATGCCAATGCAGATCCACTTAAGCTCCTCTTCACCTTCTGCACTTACACTCTGCAGATATGACTTCTCTCCTCTAGTCTGGAAAGAATAACGTATCTCTTCTCTTAGATACACACACACAACTTTTGCCAACAAATTCTGAAAGAATCACAACATCAACCTTATAGGACAACAGACAAGTCAGTAGCATAAACCCTAAACCCTAGACCTGTTAGGTTAAGGAATTCAAACGGTTCAATCCTGACCGTTGATCATACTGTATTGAATGCAACAGTCTTGATCCAATCTCAAGACATTCTCCATCGTTCATTTTCCACCAATTTCATGGTGGTTGATAACCCATCACATGTTATCATTGTTTATAGACTTTGCACATTCCCAAGGTAGATAGGAACACTCTTCTTTATGCAAGATCCTTCACACGCACAAGGCTTACATGGCAACACTATCTGTTCTTTGTTATCATGCTAACTTCATCACATAAAGATCACCAATTGAGTCACACGGGCTTAAGATACTCCAACCAGAAATCCTAAAGTGGAAACTACCTACCAACCGATAGTCATACAATGCTTCCATGTGTCGGTTCCCATGACTACATGTCAGTTCACCTTGACATGTCGGTTCACCTTGAACAAATATACCACTTTACTTTGGCATATATATATCGGTTCTCACATATGTCGGTTCTCTCTTCATATCACATATTGACATCAATGACAACATACAATATCATTATGTCCTCATATCAGTTCACATAATGCCAATAGCCCAGACATCTGGTCTAGGATCTCATTGATCAAGGAAAAAATGATGTTGAACCCACCATAGAATTTAATCACCTAATGTCAACCTAGTCATGTATAAGGATGCTCTTCCCAAACATTAGGAAGAAGCTAGCACGTCCAACATTGATCAGTCTTGTACTACCAACAATATCAACTACAATAACGTGCCATTTGATTATTTTATTATGATAAGTTGCATTACTCATGTGGAGGGTCATGTCAACATGATTCATGTCAAGGGAGTTGATACTCAATGTGAAACAACCACTAGAACGGATCGCATAATAGTCCTTGGGGCCCTAGCTCCTACCACACCCCTAGTGTCAATGTCTATGTAGTATAACCTATTGGCAATATATTGGATTTAGTTAAGTGTTGTCATTGATGTCAACACTATATCTCAGTTGGAGACTATCCCAGTTGGATATATCCCGATTAGTCTTGGTGATCTTTTTGGTTTTGGCTGTGATTCTGATCTGATATGATCAGATCTCTAGAATCGATTTTGGATGCTTATTCTAATGATTATATGTTTGATATATTATGGTAATTTCATAATTTAGTTATCGCTTTTGGTATTTCTAGTTCTCGGTTGGCTTGTGCCTTTATCGGATAGATTTTTGCTTTACCAGATTCTGGTGTTCCCGGTTAGCTTTACCGGTATGATGTTTTGGTGACTTGGTCAGTGGATTTTGGGTCCAGTTTATGGAATTGGTTTATATAATGTTGTTGGTGATTATTGATCATATCCCAAGTGTTTGGTGAATGTGCATTGGATGTTGTGCTATTATGGTGGTCCTGTTTGGATCTAGTTAAATTTTCATTGATGGTTTCTACCGGCAAGTGAAGCGTGTTGGATTTTGGTCTTAGCGGAATTTTTTATGGATATAATTGTTTGGTTACTTGATTCAGGTCCATTCTATGTAATGTAAATCATAATATTAGTTCAGTGGTATCGTGTGATGTATTTTTTGTAATTATGGGTTTATGGGTTTAGGTTTTAGTCGACCTTGTCAATAAGGTTGATGATATGTATTTATAGGTAACTTATTCATGTAATTGGTTATGTTCAATGGTTATGGTTGGTTAAGTCTGCATTATTAGAGAAAGGATTATGTGCGAATAAAGTCATATCATTCAGAAGATGGTTGGAAAGGTTTTGTATTGCAAAGAAGTCTTCAGTGCTTAACTGGAACTGTATCAAGCATTAGTGGATGCTACTTTCATATTTCATTTGTTTCCAAATTGTAGTCCGATGTTTATGTAAATCAATGAGACTTCCCTTTGTGATGATCAGTGCGCTCTAGGCTATTGGCCTTTCTGCAAGTGCAAACCCCATTGTAATTATTCATAATACTGCTGCAGAGTATTCATCTGATTGTGGGTAGGGTTTCCCACCATGGTTTTTCCCTTTTCGGGTTTTCTACGTCAAAATATTGGTGTTATGTGTGTTGTGATTTCATGATATATCTTTCCTTGTGTTATAATTTGGTATAAGGTTTATAATTGAATTTATTGTTTTTATTGTTAGTAAATTGATTCACCCCCCCCCCCTCAGTTTACTACTGGTATCAGTGCATTCCAACAATTGGTAGCAGAGCAAGGTTTTCTTTGCAGAAGCTTAACCACTTGAGGAGATCTGATGGCTACTGTTGTCAATGAACTTCAGACAATGTCAAGTACCCCTATGACCAGAGATACATGACTTGGGAAATTGACTTCTTTTGAACTTGGAGATTGAAGTGCTGGTAAATAGAAGATAGATTAGAAAGAGATGTATGCTAAGGATATGGAGGAAATTGAGAAAGAAGAAAGAGAGCTTGAAGAGCTGGAAGCCCTAATTTCTAGAAGAATTCCTAAAGGACCAATTGGAAGTAAGTATGAAGGAAAAGTCCCTTTTAAATGTTTTTCATGCAATAAGATTGCTCATTTTGCATCTAGATGTCCTGAAAGAGCTGCTAGGAATCAAGAAAGATTTGTGAGGAATTATAAGCCTAATCATGAATATTATAGCAAACCTAGATTCAGAAGAAATAAGGATAAATTATGTTATTATGCTGGTGATAATGATTGTATTTCTGATGATGATGAACCTATGAGTGGATATAGTAATGGTGCCTCATCTGGCAAAGATTGGGTCATTATTGCTATCAAGGATGATTCTCTGGAATCTGTCATTGAAACAACACATACTGAGGAAAAGGCCTTGGCTGCTAAACTTTAAGAGAAGGATGAATAAGTTATAGTCAGTGGATGCTCGCATCACATGACTGGTGACAAAAGAAAGTTCTTATCATTGCAAGAATTTGATGGTGGATTGGTCAGATTTGGAGACAACGAGGCATGTAGGATCAAAGGCAAAGGAACAATATCATTGGATCGTAAGACTAATACTAATAATGTTTATTATGTTGAAGGCTTAAATCATAATCTTTAAAGTGTAGGTCAGATGGTGGATAGAGGATTTCATTTGCAATTCAAAGATGGAAAATGCAAGATCATTAATAAATCTAGATTGGAGATTGCTTCCGGAACTCATACTCAAGGTAATATATTTCATTTGAACTCTGGTGAGAAGGCTTGCTTGATTGATCGAATTGATGAAAGTTGTTTATGGCATAAGAGGATGTGTCATGTAAACTTTGATTGCATAGTAAAGATCAGTTCAATACCAACTATTAGAGATTTTCCTAAGATTGTTAAACCTCATAATCCGGTATGTAGAGAATGTCAAATGGGTAAGCAAGTTAGAACTTCTTTCAGAAGTGTACATGATACATCTAATGAAATTCTTGATCTTATTCATATTGATTTGTGTGGACCAAAAAGGACTAAAAGCTTTCAAGGTGATAGATATTTTATGTTACTTATTGATTACTATTCTAGAATGATGTGGGTGGCAATTTTGAAAGAGAAATATGAAGTTTTTGAGAAACTCAAAATCCTTAAAGCTATGGTTGAGACTGAGATAGGACTGAAGATAAAGTGCTTAAGATCATATCATAGTGGGGAGTTTACATTCGATGAGTTCAAAAACTTTTGTGAAAGGAATGGTATTAGGAGACAACTTTCTGCAGCTAGAACCCCATAGCAGAACGGATTGGTGGAAAGAAAGAACTAGACAATTTTGGATGCAACAAGGACTATGGTGACTGAAGCTAAATTACCTGATATCTATTAGAGAGAGGTTGTCAATACCATTACATAATCTTTCAACAAAGTACACATTAAAGGCGATATCGGTAAGACTCCTTATGAACTATGGTTTGGTCAGAATTTTTGGAAGCAGATGTTACATTAGAAGAGATGATGCATTAGGAAACTTTGATCCTAGAAGTGATGAAAGAACATTTTTGGGTTATTCTACTAAGAGCAAAGCATATAGATGTTATAACAAAAGATTGAATAGGATAATGGAAAGCATAAATGTCAAGATGGATGAGCATGGTAGTAATCATATCAGATCATATGATTATGTACCGGAAGATGAATTTATCAGACCTGAACCAGTAATGCAAGAATCGGTTCAGAATAGTGAACCTGTGACTCCAGTAGCTTCAGAAAATTCAATAGTGACAGAGGAACAATAGAATGAGTTAGCAAATCAAGAAAATTCAAAGACTCCCAGGTATGTAAAGCTAAATAATTTTGAAGATCAAATTATTGGAGATAAAAGGAAAGGTGTGATGACTAGGAGAAGGTTAGTTGCTAAAGAGGTATGTTTAATTTCTCAAATTGAACCAAAATCATTTATTGAAGATAAAATCAATGGAAGAGGAATTAGATCAGATTTACAAGAATAAGACATGGGAACTAGTACCTAGACCTAAAGACAAGAACATTATTGGAACTAAATGGGTTTTCAAGAACAAATTGAATGAGGAAGGTCAAGTGGTAAGGAACAAGGCTAGATTGGTTTGCAAAGGTTATTCACAGGAAGAAGGAATTAATTATGGCGAAACTTATGCCTCAGTTGCTAGAATTGAAGCGGTAAGACTTTTTCTTGCTTATGCTGCATACAAGAACTACAAAGTATATCAAATGGATGTTAAATGTGCATTTTTTAATGGAGATCTTGAAGAGGAAGTTTACATTGAAAAACCTCATGGATTTTCTTTATCAGAAGACAAGGACATGGTTTGTAGATTGAAGAAAGCCTTATATGGACTAAAATAGCCCCCTAGAGCATGGCATGCTAGATTGGATAAGTATCTTTCAAAGCTTGGTTTCAGTAAAGGTAATGTTGATAGTAACTTATATTACAAAATTGAGCATGGTGGCATATTGATTATTGAAGTCTTTGTGGATGATATCATTCTTGGAGGAGAAGAAGGTTTATGCATGAAATTTTCCAATGATATGAAGAATGAATTTGAAATGTCTATGATTGGTGAGATGAAATTTTTCTTAGGTTTTTAGATTACTCGGACTGATAAAGTTATTTTCATTTGTCAAACTAAGTATGTGAAGGAGTTACTTAAGAAATTTGGACTTGACAATTCTAAACCTGTTGGTACCCCTATGATAACCGGTTGTAAATTGTCAAAGGATGATGAATCACCTAAAGTGAACCCAAGCAGATATAAATCAATGATTGGGGGTTTGTTGTACCTAACTCAAACAAGACCTAATATAATAAATTTTGTTTGTATTGATTCTATATTTCAGGAAGATCCTAGAGAAACTCATGATATTGTTGTCAAGAGAATATTCAAATATTTGGCAGGTACAATAGACTTTGGGTTATGTGTTGGCATTGGGTTATCATTGATGTCAACCGGTATGGGATGACTACCGGTAGAAGAGATGTATGTGCAACACTGCCATGGAGGAGTACAGGATGAGATATCTTTGATATCAACTTGTGTTGCAGTACACCGGTAAGGTAAGGAAGATGACCTCGAGAGTCACCAGTAAACAAGTTGGTGCCTAACTTGTGTGGATGGAATGGTAAGGTGATCAGTACCGGTACAGTATATCACTAGTAAGGAATGGATGTCAACTGGTAAGTGATGTGTTGACATGAAGAAGTCGGATCAACCAAGTGAGTGGTTGTCAGCCTGCAAAGGTCATGACTAGTGTACAAGCTAGAGGGCCAAGGTGCTTGAGTTGTTGTTTGTGATGAAGAGGCGGAATGTTACCTAAATCACATCAACACAGTAGGAGAAGAATGAATAGATCACATGTATGTTGTGAAGTTGCAGAATAGCAAGACTCCCACCAGATGAAGATGCAGTCATCATGAGAAGCAATGATTGATAGTGAATGTGCTCGCATCAGATCACATATATCTACTTGAAGATTTGTTGCACAAATAGGGAAGCCACATGAGTACATTACAGGATGCAGAAGACAAGGTGTCACTCCACCAGAATGCCTTAAGTGCATGGAATTAGGGTTATGCATTGGACTGACTAAGAAGGCATGTTGAGATGTCGGTACAGAAGAAGAAGTGGTGGGTTTGTCAACTTGACAAACCGGCAGAGATATGGTCAGAGTTGATCGGGGAGAAGGTACAGCTGAGCAGATGCAGTCAAAGGAGAATGAACAGATTGAAGATGGAGTCTGGTGAAGGTTGATGACATGGTGTCATCAAGAGTGTTGACCGGTATGTAAGTCCACCGGTACTATGAGCAAGGTACAGATACAAGTTTCTTCCCACTTTGTGGGAATGTGCATGTTTTGGATAGACATGTCTGATGACCGGTTTAGGTGTTCCACTGGTAGTTCAGCAAAATGTAGACATGAGGATTCAATCGGTACAGTGTGAGATACTGGCAGAGAAGAGAAACCGGTAGAGTGTTTCGTTAGTGATCCTATCTGGAATGACATGAAGAGTCAAGCTGGCAGTTGGTCGACATGGATACCACATGGAGTCAAGGTGGTGGACCTGCATTCGAATGAAGAAGGAATGTACACCGACAGGGTAGTTGCAGAGTTGGTTGACATTAATGGAAGATCCCACAAATCACGGGACGTGTTGCAGAGTTGTTGCAAAGGTTTCCGGCTCAAGGTCTGGAGGACAACTTAGAGCCGGCTAAGAGTGATTGAGGAGATCAAGGCAGATGAAGGAAATGGCAAGACCGATCTTGGTGTTTGACCAAGAGATCAACCTATAGGGAAAAAGTAGATCGCCAAAGATAGAAGGCATGATCAAGAAGGCGCGTTAATGGAAAAGGTGTGCAGTTGGTTGTCAGGTATATCAGATCAGGAAAGATCTAATTGGATTTGATTTGCCTCAAGGATGATGAAGAAACCCTAATCACCCAAGACTTTGAATTATATTTTGGCGAGAAAACTAGACTATAAATATGCAGGCCAAAGACATAGTTAAGTTGCTGCTAAGTAGAAGAATATCATGCTGCTACGAAGTTTATTACTTCTGCATGTGAGAGAAAATCAGTCAAGTACTCAATGAATATCTGAGAAGATACTAAGTGTGAGAGAGAACCAGGTTGAAGTTTTCAACTAGTAGCAGTGCAAAACCGGTAGTGGTTATACCAGCAGATCAGAAGTGAAGAGAGTTGCAAAGAAGATAGATAGTGAACTGATAGAGTGTAGTACCAGTGAAGAGTAGAGCAGTGAGGAGGAGATCTAGCAGAGTAGAAGGAGAGTAGAGGTGAACCAGTAGAGTTTACCGACAATGAAGCAATAAATGAGAGCAGTAGGAGAAGTGTACCGGTGTAGCAGAGAAGGTATCTCACCGGCAGAGTAAGGTATATGAAATGGTTGCAAGACTCACTTGTAACAAGACAACTACTTTTGTAATTGAAGTTATCATTGTGATCACTGATTTGTAGCTTAGTGCAGGGATTATAGCTCCTTTGGGTTGTAGCCCATAAATCAGTGAGGGGTTGGTGCTCCTTGGGTTGGTGCCCTAAATCAGGGGTTGGTGCTCCTTGGGTTGGTTCCCTAAATTAGGGGTTGTAGCTCCTTGGGTTTGTGCCCTAAACATTGTAACATTTTTCCATTGTGAGGCTGGATTGGAGCAGTAGTCTCCAGCAACATTGCTCACTGAGGTTTTTCCCATTTTGGGTTTTCCTCGAATATGTTGGTGTTATGTGATGTCCCCTTGTGTGATTGTGTTTGTGTTGGTCTCCCCACTAACTGGTAAGTCTGTTCTAATTTAGATCTAATAATCGATATACTCACATAAGTAAGTTAAAGGGAATCAGTTTGAGAACCACTAATTCACCCCCCTCTAAGTGGTGCAGTGTGTCTAACATTATATGGTATCCAAAGAATGATGACTTCACATTATATGCATATACAGATTCAAATTGGGCAGGAGATGTGGATGACCAGAAGAGCACTACTGGCAGTGCATTCTTTCTTGGGAAGAAGTTGGTTTCATGGCTTAGTAAGAAACAATCATGCACTTCATTGTCTACTGCTGAAGCAAAATATGTTGCAGCTGCTACCAACTGTACTCAAATTTTATGTATGAAATAGAAGTTAAAGGATATAAGGGTAAGTTATGATGAGCCTATTATTATTCACTATGATAATATTGCTACTATTGATATGTCAAAGAATCTGGTATTTCATTCCAAATCAAAACACATTTCTATAAGGTATAATTTCTTGAAAGAAAAGGTTGAAGCAAAGGAAGTCAGATTGGTTTATGTGCCTACTAAGGAATAGATTGAAAATATTCTAATGAAACCATTTCCTAAAGACACTTTTGAATATCTCAGAGATTAGTTGGGGGTTACAAGCCCTCCAGAAGAGACTTAGAGATGCAGAGATGCATCAATCTGGTGAGCTTATCAGACATACTTTTATGATCTGGGTTGATAAAGATGGTGCTACTACTTAGGGAGAGTAGTCATTTGTTTGGTTCAGTACTCTTGGTTTTTCATTTTTCCTTTTTCATTGATGTCAAAGGGGGAGAAGGTATTCATGTGAAAAAACTGCTAGATCTTTTGATGGTGTTTTGGAGATTGTTGGCATTCCTTGGCACTTGGATGTTCTTCACATTCAGTTTTGCCATCAATACCAAAGGGGGAGATTGTTGGCAATATGTTGGATTTGGTTAAGTGTTGTCATTGATGTCAATATTATATCCTGGTTGGAGACTATCCCAGCTAGATCTATCCCTGTTAGTCTTGGTGATCTTTTTGGTTTTCGTTGTGATTCTGATCCGGTATGATCAGATCTCTAGAATCGGTTTTGGATGCTTATTCTGATGATTATATGCTTGCTATATTCTAGTGGTTTCATAACTTAGTTATCGCTTTTGGTATTTCTAGTTACCGGTTGGTTTGTGCCTTTACCGACTAGCTTTTGTCTTTACCAGCTTCTAGCATTCCTAGTTAGCTTTATTGGTATGTTGTTTTGGTGACTTGGTCAGTGGATTTTGGGTCCGTCTTATGGAATTGGTTTCTATCATGTTTTTGGTGCTTCTTGATCATATCTCGTGTGTTTGGTGACTTTTCATTAGATTGCATGCTATTATGGTGGTCCTATTTGGATCCAGTTACCCTTTCACTGAGGGCTTCTATTGGCAAGTGAATCGTGTTGGATTTTGGTCTTAGCAGAATTTCTGGTGAATATAATTGTTTGGTTACTTGATTTAGGTATATTTTATGTAATGTAAATCATAATATTGGTCTGGTGGTATCGTTTGATGTAATTTTTGTAATTATGGGTTTATGGGTTTAGGGTTTAGTCGACCTTGTCAATATGGTTGATGATCTTTATTTATAGGTGACTTATTCATGTAATTGGTTATGTTCAATGGTTATGGTTGGTTAAGTCTGCATTATCAAAGAAAGGATTATTTGTGAATAAAATTATATCATTCAAAATAAGGTTGGAAAGGTTTTGTATTGCACAGAATACATCAGTGCTTAACCCAAACTATATCAGGCATTAGTGGATGCTACTTTCACAGTTCATTTCTTTCTGGATTGTATTCTGATGTTTATGTACATCAGTGAGACTTCCCTTTGTGATTAGCAGTGCACTCTAGGTTGTTGGCCTTTCTGCAAGTGTAGGCCAGGCCCCATTTTAATTATTCATAGTACTACTGCAGAGTATTCATCTAATTGTGGGTAGGTTTTCCCACTGCGGTTTTTCCCTTTCTGGGTTTTCCACGTCAATATATTGGTGTTTTGTGTCTTCTATTTTCATGATATATCTTTCCTTATGTTATGCTTCGGTATAAGGTTTATAATTGAATTGATTGATATTATTGTTAGTAAACTGATTCACCTCCCCCCCTCTTAGTTTACTGCCAGTATCAGTGCATTCCAACATAACCTTCTCGAGAATTTAGGGAAAACTCCCACACACATCTCTATCTTGGATTTGCTTAAAGCTTCACCCTTTCATCGGGACATTCTCACCTATACACTGCAAGAGGCTTGTTTTCCTAGTAACATAGACCCTACACAATTATAATCTATGGTTGGGCACTTGTCCTCCACATACCATCTTAGCTTCACGTAGTCTATTTCCATGGTTCCTGATCCTAATCACATTCACCCACTTAATATTGAATCCATTGTCTAATGCTACAAGATAAAACAAGTCCTAATAGATAATGGTTCTACCTTGAATCTTTGTACATTGAAGTTTGTTAGTCAATTGGGGTACATTGTTGTGGATATGCATAATCAATGCATCATCATCAAGGCATATGATAACGCTGAGAGAATCTCAGTGGGAATTATCAACCTCCCTATTCAGGTGGGCCCAATAACACAGAGCACATTGTACCATGTCGTTTATCTTGACTTTCTATTCAATATCCTCCTTGGTCGTCCATGGATCCATGTCATGTAGGTCGTCCCTTCCACTTACCATCAGTGCCTCAAATTTCCCTATCAAGGATGTGAAATCATTATCCGTGGTGATGCTCAACCATTTGAGTATTGTTGTTCTCTCGAGGCTTCCTCGCCATACTCACATTGCCCAAGTATCAAAATTGGAACCTCCTAAGCCATCTCATCATGTTCATATGTTGACCCTGATTCCATACTCACTGCTACTAAAGAGAAAACTTTCATCTCGTCTCCCTTTTCCCAACTCAATAACAATGATGCCAGCTATAAAAAATACACCCTACAAAGAACCTTCACAGTGGATGATCTACCTCTAGATCCTCATGCTCATGGGATAGCCACTAAGGAATAGAAAAAGAAAGAACCTATGGTCACAAAATCTAGCTCCACCAAATTCTAATCTCACAATGAACTCAATCACGAGGTTATAGAAGGAGATATTAACCAATGGATTTTCAGAGATGTCTCTGTAGATAATGATACCTGCCTTAATAATTTCAAAGAGAAATATCATGTGGCTTACAAATTGGCTACTAAGAAATGGGAATATCAAGGTGAGGGACTAGAAAAAGAAGAAAATGGAATCAAAAGACCTATTGATCTAGCTCCCAATGTTCACCATCAAGGGATTGGTTTTGTACATCCCTCCCATGAAGCCTTAACTTCAGTAGGAATTTCCAGAAATAATGAAAACATTCTAGTTGATACCGAAGACATGCCTAAGGAGGTTGTCAAACAAGTGTATAATGATATAGATAGCTCCTCAACCTTTGGAACATCTCCTCTCTTTGACACATTTGTGCTCCTAATTGGCCTTCTACTTCACCAACTTGAACTCATTAATTGGGGTCAAACTGTTGCACACCTTGACACAACAATACTGCAATTTCTGGGGGCAACCAAACATGCACCATATTATCATCCAGAGCAAAATACAATCTACAATCTAGATCCTCAAGGATACTTTTGGGAAGAGGAGATCCTGAACCACAAAAATTAAAAAAATAAAAAAGATCAAGAGTCTACTAGTGAAAACCTTTCTAAGGCACCTATGACCATAAAATAGTAAAAACGAAGGGTGCATCTTCTGGTGAAAAACCTCTTTGAGGTGCTAAAAGATGAGGATTCTCCTCTTCCTCTAATTGAGACACATGTTCTTGATAGATCACTAGTCCTAATAGATGAGACAAGAGAAATCAATTTAGGTACCATTGACAATCCACATATCACTCATGTGGTTGCTTCCTTATTCGATGAAGAATTCCAAGTTTTCTCCTAGATCCTCCACAAGACGCCTATAAATTTCACATGTTCCTATGTGGACATGCCCATACTTGATCCTGATCTTGTGGTATATCACTTGGTGGTTGATCTGAATGCCAAACTAGTTAAATAGAAAATATGAAAGATGCATCCCCAAATTGCACTATTGGTCAAAGAGGAGTTGGAAAAACTACTGGAACTCAAGTTCATTTGACCAATTGATTACTCAAACCGGATCACTAACTAATGAAATAGGATTGATTTTAGGAAGACAACTGAGGGGGGGTGAATCAGTTGTCTCACAAACTTATACAAATTAAACTTAATCTCAGAGCTGGTTATTAAACATGAAAGCATGAATCAACAACACAACATGAACACACATAACACCAAGATTTTTGTCATGGAAAACTAGGTAAAGGGAAAAACCACGGTGGGAACCTACTCACAATATGATGATACTTTTTTAGAATTATATGAATTATTAATGGGGAATGCACATGAATTCAGGCACACTACCTAGAGCTTGCTACTCAACAACAAGAAAGGGCTACAACCCAGGGAAGACTCACTATCTTACAAACACATTCGGATCACATTTGGAAGATCATGAACTGAAGAATAGCATCTCCTAATGTTTGGTTACAATTCTAGTTAAGCACAACATCTTCTTCACTCTGCTCTACCTCTGAAATATTAATACATTATTCACTCGTACATTTGATTCTCATCCATACACATCACCTCTCCACACCACACTCAATTGCAAAAATATATTACATATATTTATACATGAAATCAACCTTGAAAAGATCAATAAGGTTGGCTCAGCACATATTATTTAATTACAAAATATAACCATACACGCTACAAAATCATATGCGGACCAAGAAATGCCAGCTAAGACATAGCACAGACCCATATAACATGCCTCGAATGCAAAACACCTCCAAGAATTATGCATCAAACATCTGCAACATGCTACAAGCATCTGATCAACCAGAACAATAAAGATCACCAACAAATCGAATAAAATCATCAATTATGTGCATAATACTGAATGAGAACCACCAACACAAAAGGCACACGATCTATAAACATCCACTAGCATCATGAATTACCACCACAACATCCACAACAAGTCTAATTACTAGAATCATATCATCATTATACCGAGCTTCAAGAACACTAACTGCAACATCTGTTAACCTGGAAAAATCACTTACGAAGCACTAAACCATGAACCACTTGAATTGAAGACACACATAAACATCCCAAATATTCCTCCAAATCCATAGATCAAGATGTTACAATGTGGAGCAATGCAAATCAAAATACTGACACTCTAGCACAACTGAACAATTGAAAAACTAGCCACAACAATTATAACCATAACTCACTCAAATATTCATGTAAACCCCTAAAAATTTCACTAAATCATCTAAACATAATCCTCTACAAACCCTTTAATCTGCAAACTCTGATCGTCAACATGTTGAACAAACCAACTCACTGACCTTCATTGCAACATTGTCACAAACAAAGAAATATGTTGACATCAATGACAACACATCTCTCAGATATCACTAAAGCACATATTTGTAGCACACTAACAACAATCTCTCCAAACATCCAACAATCTCCCCCTTTGGCATTGATGGCAACATATGATGTGAAAAACAATCAATGTCAAAGAAATCAATAGCTCTCTCAAATAACTCTCTCCCTCTTACAAATAACTCTCTCACAACATAGTTTTTCACATGAATCTCTCCCCCTTTGACATCAATGCAAAACACACATATTTTCACAACAAAACTCAAAGATAACTTACTAACTACTCCTCTTGAGTAGCAACCTCCACTCATCAATCTGGATCACAAGATATGACTATGGAATGCACCAAACTGATGCATACCAATGCACCTTAGTTTTGATCAAGAGGGGCAGTCACCCCTAGCTTCCCTCTGAGATACTCAAAAGTATCCTTAGGCAAATGCTTCATGAAAATATTTTCAATATGTTCCTTTGTAGGTACATACTCCAATCTGACTTCCTTTTCATTTACCTTGTCTCTCAAAAAGTGAAACTTGATAGATATATGCTTAGTCTTGGAATGCAACACTAGATTCTTAGGAATGTTAATTGCACTTGAATTGTCACGGTAAATAGAAATAGGCTCATCATACACAACTCTAATATCTTTCAACATTTGCTTCATCCACACTAGCTAAGTACAATTGTTAGCAACAACAATGTATTTTGCCTCTACAATAGATAGAGAAATTGAATTATGTTTTTTACTCAACCAAGAAACCAATCTTTTTCCCAAGAAAAATGCACCACCACTAGTACTCTTTCGATCATCAAAATCTCCTACCCAATCATCATCAATAAAGGCACTCTAAGTAAAATCATCATCTTTAGGATACCATAAACCAAAATCAACAGTTCCTTTAAAATATCTAAAGATTCTTTTAACAACTGCAACATGAGATTCCTTAGGATCAGCTTGAAATCTAGCAACAAGACAAATAGAATTCATGATATCCAATCTAGTCTAAGTCAAATATAGCAATCCACCAATCATAGATTTGTATCTGGTCTAATTTTCTTTAGCTAAATCATCATCCTTAGTCAACTTACATCCGGTCACCATAGGAGTTCCAACTGGCTTTGTATCCTCTAAACCAAACTTCTTCAATAGCTCTTTCACATACTTGGACTATGATATAAAAATTCCTTTTTTGACTATGTAATTTTCAATCCTAGAAAGAATTTCATCTCTCCAATCATAGACATCTCAAATTCATTCTACATCTCATTAGCAAACTCTTTGCACAAACTATCATTTCCTCCAAAAATAATGTCATCAGCAAAAAACTTCAACAATCAAAATGTTATCATGATCAATCTTGAAATACATATTACTGTCAATAGTATCTTATTTAAATCCTACCTTTAGCAGATACTTATCCAATATGGCATACCATTCTCTTGGCACTTGCTTCTATCCATACAATTCTTTCTTCAATCGGCACACCATATCCCTTTGATTAGTCAACCAAAAACCATTTGATTGCTCTATGTACACCTCTTCTTCTAATTCACCATTTAGAAATGTGAACTTGACATCCATCTGATAAACTTTGAAATCCTTGTAAGTAGCATAAGCAAGAAATAATCTAACAGCTTCAATCCTTGCCTTTGGAGCAAAAGTCTTCTCAAAATTAATTCCTTCCATTTGAGAATATCCTTTACAAACAAGTCTATATTTCTAACAACTTCACCTTGCTCATTCAATTTATTCTGGAAGACCCATTTAGTTCCAATTACATTTTTGTCCTTAGGTCTAGGAACAAAAATCCATATATTGTTCTTCTTAATCTGGTTCAACTCTTCTTCCATTGCTTTTACTCAATTTTCATCTTTACAAGCTCCATTCACATCCTTAGGTTCAATCTTAGAATCAAACAATACTCAACTTGATCTTCTGCAGTTCTTCTCCTAGTCTGAACACTTTTATTTTTGTCTCCTACAATCTGATTTTCAGAATGATTCAATCTTACATACTAGAGAGTCTTAGGATTTTCTTGATTTTTCAGACTCTTGAGTTCTCTCTTCTACACTTGCACTATTTCCTTCACCTTGATTCATTGGATTCACTAGAACAATCTAAACTTGATTCTGGATCTGAGTTTTCTTTTTCTTTATTTGAACTGCCATTCTGATCATCTGAATCATATCTGCAAGATTTGATCTGTTTCTCATTGCTTTCATCAACCCTGACATTTGCACTCTTAATTGTCTTTCTCAATCTCTTATTAAAATACCAATAGGCCTTTCTTTTAGTAGAATAGCCAAGAAATATTCCTTCATCACATCTAGCATCAAATTTTCCTAAATATTCATCCCTTATGATATAGCATTTACTTCCAAAAATTCAAAAATATGTAACAGTAGGAGCATGAACAAACCATAATTCATAAGGAGTCTTACCAGAATCACCTTTGATATGCACCTAGTTAAGAGTGTAAACAGTAGTACTCATAGCTTCTCTCCAATAAACATGCAGAACATTTCCCTGCAACACCATTGTCCTTGCAGCTTCCTGAATGGTTATGTTCTTCCTTTCAACTACTCCATTGTGTTGAGGGGTTCTCGGAGCAAACAATTGTCTTCTTATCCCATGCTCTTTGTAGTATGCATTAAACTCACCAAAATGAATTCTCCACCTCTATCAAATCTTAGACACTTCAGCTTCAGACCTATCTCAATCTCAACCATATCCTTGAAAATCTTGAACTTCTCTAAAGCTTCAGATTTATCCCTTAAGAAAGTAACCCAAATCATCCTTGAATAATCATCACTCAATAACATGAAATATGTGTCTCCTTGCAAGCTTCTAACTTTAGAAGGTCCACAAAAATTAGTATGCACAAGATCTAACAATTCATTTGAAAAATTCTTCTTACTCTTGAAGGATATTCTAGTTTGTTTCCCCAACTCACATTCTTTGAACATGAGGTTAGCAAGTTTCATCAACTCAGGAAGATCTCTCACAACCTGAGTAGAACTTATCTTAACAAAGTTATCAAAATTCATATGACACATATGTTACAAGCTAGGGTTATCGTTGCACCAAAAGATCGACCTGTCAATGCTCGATACAACCACTAGACTTATAGAATCCACAAGAGGTTGTTAAACCATGTCGTGAATCCCCATGAGGGATGCTGGCCCACTACCAACAATCCCCCTCCCAGCATCACTCATCGCATCTTGCATGATTCAAACCTATGACCAAGCTCTGATACCACTTGTTACAAGCTAGGGTTGTCGTTGCACCAAAAGATCGACCTGTCAATGCCTAATACAACCACTAGACTTATAGAATCCACAAGAGGCTATTAAACCATGTCATGAATCCCCACGAGAGACGTTGGCCCACTCCCAACAACATACTCCTATACCACAACCAACTTTCATTAACGATAAATCAAACATCTTTTACTGGAGCTATTCAAATGAAAGATATTACCTTTAGTTTTTGTACCTGATGCAATCTCTATTCTGGAGCTACCCAAGATTATACACTTGTCATTATTGAACTAAATATCATAGCCCTTGTCAACCATTTGTCCAACACTCAATATATTACATGCTTTATACCTTCTACATACAAGACATTATCAGTATTGTGCTTACCATCAAGAGAAATAGAACCTCTTCCACAGATTATACCATCTTTGTCATCTCCAAACTTCACAAGTCCACCTTCTTACTTTTCCAAGCTCACAAACTCTCTTATCACCTGTCATATGGAGAGAGAATCCACTATCTATCACCCATTCATCTTTCTCTTCAACCTATGCAACCAAAGCTCTTTCCACATTCATGCAGCTAGCAAAATCAATAGGTATTGGATCATCTCCCTTGATACCAATAAACACCCATTCATTATCACTTGTATTTCACTTATCTAATTCATCATCTAAAACACCTTCATCGGCAACATAATAACATCTCTTCTGGAATTTAGGCTTGTAAGTTTTCTTAGGAACTCTTTTTAGACATCTTGAGGCAAAATGACCTATCTTATTACATGACAAACATTTAAGAGACAAATTTTCTTCATACTTATCGGTTCCTTTAAGTAATCTCCTAACAATTAGTACTTCAATTTCCTCATGCTCTCACTCTTCTTATTCCATCTCCTTCATCTCTTTCTCATATCTTGACATCCTCCTCGAAGAACTTTCCCCTAGATCAAATCTCTGCTTATCCTTCCCAAAAATAGTGGCTTTGAATTCAGATTCTACCTTAGGAAGGGAGTCACCAAACTTACTCAATTTAAAGGTTGATAGCTTACCAATCAACATATCTCTAATCACATCAGTCATGGTCCAAATCTCCTCAATAGCACAACTTTGTGTTTATAGGATGTAGATAAGGACCTGAGCACTTTAGCAACAATCTCTGGTTCTTCCAACTATCCACTAGCACATCTGATACTGCACACAAGTTCATTCACCTTCTACATAAAATAAGTAACATATAATAATTTCCCTTTAAGTTTTGCAACTTAGAAATCTTCACATAACCATCTCCTTCATACAGGGTTTCCAACTTCTTCCAAAACTCATGAGCAGTCTGCAATTCCATAACTTTAGTCATCTCAGAATCTGTCAAAGCACTCAACAATGCTTCCTTAGCCCTAATATTGCATTCAGCTTCCTTTATCTCATCTAGAGTAGAAGGTCCATTTGTAGGAATAGTATATTTGTTCTTTGTAATAGTCTAGTAAGATTCACCAATGCATCTCAGATGACACTCCATGCGACTCTTCCAAAGAGAGTAATTAGTTCCATCAAATCTCAAAATGTCCTTCTTGTAAGATGCCATCTAAGATCACCTCAAGCTATTAAGCTTCTCTGGAGGAACCTACTCTGATACTAATTGATGAAATAGGACTGATTCTGGGCAAACAACTAAGAGGGGGGGTGAATCAGTTGTCTCACAAACTTATACAAATTAAACTTAATCTCAAATCTGATTATTAAACATGAAAGCATGAATCAACAACATAACATGAACACACATAACACTAAGATTTTTGACATGGAAAATTGGGTCAAGGGAAAAACCGTGGTGGGGACCTACCCACAATATGATGATACTCTATTAGAAGTATATGAAATATTACAATGGAGTATGCACATGCATTCAGGCACACTGCCTAGAGCTCACTGCTCAAAAACAAGAAAGGGCTACAACTCAAGAAAGACTCATTTTCTTACAAACACATTTGGATCACATCCGGAAGATCATGAACTGAAAAACAACATCTCTTAATGCCTGGTTATAGTTTCGGTTAAGCACAACTTCTTCTTCATTCTGCTCAACCTCTGAAAGATTGGTACATTATTTGCTCATACATTTGATTCTCATCCATACACATCACCTCTCCACACCACACTCAATTGCAAAAGATATTACATATCTTTATACATGACATCAACCTTGAGAAGATCAACAATGTCAAGTCAACACACATCACCTAATTACAAAATATAACCATACACGCTACAAAATCATATGCAGACCAAGCAATGTTGGCTAAGACATAGCACAGACCCATATCACACACCTTGAATGTGAAACACCTCCAATAATTATGCATCAATCATCTGCAACACGCTACAAGCATCTGGTCGACCAAAACAATGAAGAACACCAACAAACTAGAGAAAATCATCAATTATGCGTACAATGATCAATGCGGACCACCAACACAATGTTAATCTTAGAGGATTTGGTTAATACTAAGAGGAGGGGTGAATCGGTATTAACAATAATTTCAAACTTAAAACTTAAACTTGCAAAGCTTAACCAAATCAATCATAAACCAATAATAAACTCTTTACCATTACCGGTAATCACTGATAACCAACTGTTAAACCAATTTATTAGAACTACCCATTAAGTGTTCATCAACATGCATAAACTAAAAGTAAAACATAACACAACATAAAAACATTCACCATATGAACACCATGTTTTTCACGTGGAAACCCAAATAGGGAAAAACCACGGTGGGAATTAGCACCCACAAAAATCATGCACTCTTTCAAAATGCACCCTGTTAGAATCCTAGCACGGTTAGAAGCTTACAATGATGCTCTGTTAGGATCAGACCCTGTTAGGAGTCACCCAGTTAAGGGATTTAGATGATGATCCCTATTAGGAGCTTTGACCTGTTAGGATCAAACTCGCAAGAGGATTTAACACTCAGATGTTGAGCTACCCGGTTAAGAGATTTACAATGTAAGGCCTATTAGGACCTACCCAGTTAAGGGATTTTGTTGCTGCAATTGTTAGAGAACAATAGTGAATGATCTGGGTATAGCACTTAACTTCTTGCTTGATCAGATCCAATTCTTGCTCTAAATCTACTACACTCTAAAAGATCTCATGCTCTAGTTCGGCTTCACACTCTTCTCAAAAAACATTGACACAGCAAACATCAACTGTACCGACATAAATAACCTTTACAAATTAATCGGTTACAAAACCCTAAGACTTACAACATAGATCATCACAAATATTTACAACTCATTACAGATCATCATTGATCATTACAATCAATTACAAATCAATAATAATTGTTGGTTGATCATCACATCTTGATCTGATACACATTCAAACCCTTAGCTCATTCCGCTAAGCACTTTGCACATTCCCAAGAAATTCGCTCTTCAAATGTGCCAAAACATCATTCAAATAGTTCATGCGGTTTGTGCCACATCACCTTCAACATTTGAACTTGATGTAGATCACCACCAAACCAAAAATCATTACTAGTTAAGAGAATTCTTTGTCGATCCTTAAACCTTTCTTAAACCCTAGCAAAAATACAACAAAAATCATAAACATGATTTCCAATAACCAAAAAATGATACGATTCTGATCAAGTACATATTATAATGATACAAACTCACATTCCAAACCGCGACTCTTTAATCATCACCAATTGCCAGATCTAATCAAAAAAAAAAATTGTTTACCAGTTAAGGTCCTAATTCCTAGTTCATTGTCTTCAATGTCGGTAAGGTATTTTCGGTAGACCAAAAAGACTTAGATGACAAAATACAACATAGTAAACATCAATTGCCATCAATGACAACACAAATAACTAATCAAAGTCATCCAATCATGCAATCTCGATCTCTTCATCACAATGTCATCACAAACAGTCCTTTAACGGTTCAGTAATCATTCTTCATCTGCATCAATTATGCCAATCATTCCAACATTCTCCCCCTTTGGCATTGATGGAAACACCATCACCAACTAAAATCATGTTGCTCAGATCTAGAACTTCTCTATTGCACTTCACTCTTCTATCGATTCTTCTCTTCTCCATCTGGAACTAAATCTTTATTTCTTCTCCCCCTTTTTGTTACACATCTTCTCCTCCTTAGGATAATATATTTCTTCTCCCCCTTTGACAGCAATGCCAAAGGTGCATATGCATAATTGGTCATCAAATCTGTTTATGTTGTTGTCTTCAACATCTCTTCAATTCTCATCTAAGTTGCTCCCCTTGTGGAGTAGCCACCATTTCATCAATCCATAGTGAAAAATATTCATTAGGCCCACTGGATTGATGCATCTCTTGCGTCTTGGTTCTTCTTATGTAGGGGTTTGACCCCTAATTTACCTCCGAGGTACTTAAAGGTAGTCTTCGGCAATGGTTTTGTGCAAATGTCTGCTAGTTACTCTTTGCTTGTCACATACTCCATTATGACTTGTCTTTCATGTACTCTCTCCCTTAGAAAGTGATATTTCAATTTTATGTGCTTTGTCCTTGCATGTAACACAAGGTTTTTCGAAATATTAATTTCACTTGTATTGTCACAATAAATAGTTACCGGTTCAGACATATCAAGTTTAAAACCTTCTAACACATGTCTCTTCCAGATTGCTGCATGCAATTCATTGATGTTGCAACATACTCCGCCTCTGTTGTTGACTGTGAAACACAAGTTTGCTTCTTACTTTTCCAAGCAACCAATCTACCTCCAAGAATAAAATCTCCACCGGTAGTGCTTTGTCGGTCATCAACATTGCCTGCCCAATCTGCATCAATAAACACTTCCAAAGAAAAATCATTTTTATAAGGATACCATAGGCCATAATCTATTGTGCCTTTCAAGTACCGGAATATCCTTTTCACCACTACCAAGTGAGTCTCCTTGGGATCCTTCTTAAATCTAGCAACCAAACCAACAGCATGTGATATATCAAGCCTACTATGAACTACATAATGCAACTTACCAATCATGGACCTGTATTATTTTTCATCAACGGAGGGTGAATTATCATGTTTAGATAATTTACAACCTGTCAACATCGGAGTACCAACCAATTAACAATCCTCCATGCCAAATGTTTTCAACACTTCCTTTATATACTTACTCTAATAGATAAATATTCCACCATCCAATTGTTGGACCTGCAACCCAATGAAAAACTTAATCTCCCCAATTAGAGACATCTCAAATTCTTTCTTCATCTCCTCAGCAAACGCAATACATAAATCATCACCTCCAAAAATTATATCATCTACAAATACTTCAACTATTAACACTATGTCTCCATCAATCTTAAGATATATTTTATTGTCCTCACTGGTACACTAGAATCCTATCTTGATCAGGTGTGCATGCAATCTTTCAAACCATTCTCTCGGTGCCTGCTTCAATCCATACAGTGCCTTATGTAATTTGCAAACCATATCTTTATCCTCAGACAAATAAAATCCATATGGTTGTTCTATGCACACTTCTTCCTCAAGGATGCCATTAATAAAAGCAAATTTAACATCCATCTAGTAGACCTTAAAGCCTTTAAATGCAACATAAGCAATTAACATTCTTAATCCTTCCAATCTTACCACCGGTGCAAAGGTTTCTCCATAATATTCTCCTTATTCTTGTGCATAGTCTTTTCATACCAACCTTTCTTTATTCTTCACAACATTGCCTTCTTCATTCAACATGTTTCTAAAGACCCATTTAGTGCCAATCACATTCTTGTCTTCCGGTCTGGCAACAAGCGTCAATGTCTTGTTTTTCTCTATCTGATCCAATTCCTCATTCATAGGATTAATCCAATCATCATCCTTCAATGCCTCTCTTAATGTTTTAGGCTCTATAGTTGAAATCAGACAGGAGTTTTCTTTAATTTTCCTTCTTGTTTGTACACCAGCATTTTTATCTCCACTAATTTATTATTTTGAGTGATTCAGTCTGACATATCTTGGTATTACCAATTTTGGTGTCGTGCCTTCTACTTCATGTTCTTCATCTTCTTTATCGCTTTCTTCATTTACCGGTTGAGCACCTATTTCTGTATTTTTTTGCTCATCATTCTTTTATACTTTCAGTTCAATAAACACAAGCTTGTCTTCATCTTTCTCAGGTTCAAATCTACAAGTCTTATCAGATTTCTCAAAGAGTTCATCTACCTTCACATTTTCACTTTCAATGATCCTTTTTGTTTTCTTGTTATAACATTTGAAAGCCTTACTCTTTGTAGAGTAACCAAGCAAAATACCTTGATCACACTTTGCATTGAACTTTCCAGTGAAATTATCATGTTTAATGAAACATTTACTCCCAAAAAATTTAAGTAACTTACAGTAGGAGTCTTACCATGCCATAATTCATAAGGTGTTTTGTTGTTACCTCTCTTGACAAGTACCTGGTTCAAAGTGTAAACAACAGTGCTAACTGCTTCTCTCCAAAACATTTTTGGTACTTCACCTTGAATCAACATGATTCTAGCAACTTCAACAATTGTTCTATTCATTCTCTCTACTATCACATTTTGTTGCGGAGTTCTAGGAGCTGGCATTTGCCTCTTGATTCCATGTTCATCACAGAACTTCACAAACTCATCAGAAGTAAATTCTCCTCCTCGGTCAGATCTCAGACATTTCAAATTCTTCCCGGTTTCTTTTTCAACTAAATCTTTGAATGATTTGAATTTACTAAATGCCTCAGACTTATCTCTTATAAAAGTTATCCACATCATCTTGGAAAAATCATCAGTGAAAATCATGAAATATTTATCACCAAAATAGCTCTTAGTCCTCATAGGACCACAAAGATCAGTATGAACCAAATCTAAAATATTTTCTGAAGAGATAGACTTACTCTTAAAAGATACAGAAGTTATCTTACCCATCTGACAATCCTTGCATAACACATTATCTGGTTTAACAAGCTGGGGAAAACCTCTCGTAATACTTGATTTACTAACCTTTATCAAATTGTCAAAATTCACATGACAAAACCTCTTGTGCCATAACCAGTTGTCTTCAATCTTTGCCACCAAACAACTATTCACATTAGTATTCAGATGAAATAGATTACCTCTTGTTTTCTTTCCAGTAGCAATCAGTTCTCCATTACTTCCAAGAATCCTACATACTCCACTTTTAAATTTTAGAAGATATCCCTTTATCATTTAATTGACCAACACTCAAAATGTTATGTTTTAATCCATCAACCCAAAAGACATCATCTACATTACTTTTTCCATTTAATGAAATAGTTCATTCACCTTTAACCATGCAGGGTGAGTTGTTACCAAACCTTACCACACTGCCATCAAATTCTTCAAGGGATAAGAACTTGTTTCTATCACCGGTCATGTGGTGTGAGCAACCACCATCTATTATCCATTCATCATTTCTATCCATGTGAGACACCAATGCCTTTTCATCAGTCGAATCTTCCTTCACAGCAACAATCACTATCTCCTCATTATCATCTTCTTATGATTCTTCATCAATCACACCTTCATCCACTGCAACATAGCAATGTTTTTGTCCTTTTCCTTTAAATTTCTTGAACTTTTATTTTCTATCACTGTTAGGACAATATGCAGCAATGTGTCCAATCTTATTGTAGGAAAAACACTTCAAGGGTAATTTACCTTTATACTTACCGGTGCCTCTAGGAAATATTTTAGCCAATAGTGCCTCAAGTTCCATCAGATGATCTTCATTATCATCCTCACCTTTGCTACCACCATGACTAGACCTGCAGTCATGATTATGACAAATATCCTTTCCTAGCAGATGTACCAGTTCTAGAAGCTTTAAAAGAATATTCAAATGGTTTGAAACACTATTATCAAAGTTGTTTAACTCAAATGCAGTTAACTTTCCAATAAGAGAATCAATAGTGACTTTATCTTTGGAAATAGATCTCAGTTCTTGAATTCTAGAAACTCTAATAGCCTATTGTGGTAGGAGAGTTCTAAGCATTTTACTAACAACAATATCATCATCAATCATACCTCCAGCACTCTTAATATCACCTACAACTTCTTTAATCATTTGACCATATTGTGCAATGTTCAGACCATCAACCATTTGCATATCATCAAATTGGTCTCTTAAACTTTCTTCTTTTGTTCTATGTACATGTTCATCTCCTCCATAAATCATTTCTAATTTCTCCCATACCTCAAATGCAGTTTCTAATACATGAACATCTATATACTTAGAATCAGATAAAGTACTTACAATTGCTTCCAAGGCTTGAATGTTTTCTTGTTGTTCTTTAAGCTCATCTGGTGTTAAGGGGCTAGTAGTAGGAGGAACATACTTGTTTATCAAATGATTCCAATACTGAGCACCCAATCCTTTAATGTATATCTTTATCTGATCTTTCCATATTTGATAGTTGTCCTTGGTAAACTTGGGACCCTCCTTCTTCATCATCTTTCTTCATGATCTTTTCCTCAAGTTGCTAAGCTTTCTGCACACAAAGGACCAATGCTCTAATACCAATTGATAATCTTAGAGGATCCGGTTAATACTGAGAGGGGGGTGAATCAGCATTAACAATAATTTCAAACTTAAAACTTGAACTTACAAAGCTTCACCAAATCAATCATAAACCAGTAATAAACTCTTTACCATTACTGGTAATCACTGATAACCAACTCTTAAACCGATTTATCAGAATTTCTCATTTAGTGTTCATCAACATGCATAAAACTGAAAGTAAAACATAACAGCACATAAAAACATTCACCATATGACCACAATGTTCTTCACGTGGAAACCCAAATAGGGAAAAACCACAGTGGGAATTGGCACCCACAAAAATTGTGCACTCTTTCAAAATGTGCCCTGTTAGGAGCCTAGCGTGGTTAGAAGCTTACAATGATGCTCTTTTAGGAGCAGGACCTGTTAGGAGTCACCTGGTTAAGGGATTTAGATGATGAGCCCTGTTAGGAGCTTTGACCTATTAGGATCAACCTCGCAAGAGGATTTAACACTCAGATGTTGAGCTACCTAGTTAAGGGATTTACAATGTAAGGCATGTTAGGACCTACCCGGTCAAGGGATTTTGTTGCTACAATTGTTGGAGAACAACAGTGAATGGACTAGGTATAGCACTTAACTGCTTTCTTGATTAGATCCAATTCTTGCTCCAAATCTGCTACACTTGGGAAGATCTCATACTCTCGTTTAGCTTCACACTCTTCTCAAAAACCACCGACACAACAAACATCAACTGTACTGACATAAATAACCTTTACAACTTAGTCAATTACAAAACCCTACGACTTACAACATAGATCATCACAGATCTTTACAACTCATTACAGATCATCATTGATCATTACAATCAATTATAAATCAATTACAACCATCGATTGATCATCGCATCTTGATCTAATACACATCAAACCCTTAGCTCATTCTACTAAGCACTTCGCACATTCTCAAGAAATTCGCTCTTCAAACGCACCAAAACATCATTCAAACACTTCACGCGGTTTGTGCCACGTCACCTTCAACATTTGAACTTGATGTAGATCACCACCAAACCAAAAAGCATTACCGCTTAAGAGAATTCTTTGTCGGTCCTTAAACCCTTCGTAAACCCTAGCAAAAATACAACAAAAATCATAAACATGATTTTCGGTAACCAAAACCGCGTCAGGTACATATTACAATGATACAAACTCACATTCCAAACTGCAACTCTTCAATCATCACCAATCGCCAAATCTAATCAAAATATTTCCTTGTTTACTGGTTAAGGTCCTAATTCCAAGTTCATTATCTTCAATACTAGTAAGGCATTTCCAATAGATCAAAAAAACTTAGATGCAAAAATACAACATAGTAAACATCAATTGCAATCAATGAAAACACAAATAACTGATCAAAGTCATCCAATCATGCAATCTCAATCTCTTCATCACAATGTCATCACAAATAGTCCTTTATCGGTTCTGTCATAATTTTTCATCTGCATCAGTTATGCCAATCATGCCAACACACAAAAGGCACACAATCTAGAAACATCCACAAGAATCATGAATTACCACTGCAACATGTGCAACAACTCAAATTACTAGAATCATATCATCATTATACCAAGCTTCAAGAACTCTAACTGCAACAACTATCAACCTAGAAAAATTACTTGCAGAGTATTAAACCATGAACCACTTGAATTAAAGGCACACATCAATGTCCCAAATATTTCTCCAAATCCACAGATCAAGATATTACAATACGGAGTAATGCAGATCAAAATATTAACTCTCAAGAACAACTGAACAACTAGAAACCTAGCCACAACATAGATAACCATAACTCACTCAAATATTCATGCGAACCCCTGAAAAATTGCACTAAATCATCTAAAGCCAATCCTCTACAAACTCTTTAATCCACAAACTCTGATCATCAACATGCTGAACAAGCCAACTCACTAAACTTTATGTTATCAAGTCATATCGTTTGAGCTCCAGAACGTTAGTGCTACCTGTTGGCTTTGCATGAATATTTCATTGAAGAAGTTTGGAAGTGTTGTCATTGATGTCAATAGAAACTGGTAATGAAGCAAGTAAAGAAACCGGTGATGATGCAGTGAAGATCAACCGGTAACCCTAACCAGTTGAGAAGCAGAACCCTAACTGATGAAGTTTAGATATCGGTTGTGATGATCTATGACCAAATGATGATCGGTGATGAAGATGCCACATAAGCATGTTGCATGTGATGAGTTTTGAAATGGATTTGGCATGTAGAGATAACTATTTATCTTGGGAATGATCAAATGCATAGTATGAAGTGACAAACACGTGATGAGTTATAGATTCAAAGTGTGATGATCCAGGGATGGTTGTACATGCCTAGAAGAATGTAATGTTGATTGCATGTAATCTAACGGTCAATATTGAACATATATGTTTGTAATCTCTATGAGATTTGTAGGGTTTGTGTTGTGTTACCAACCTAATGTATTTTCTTATAAGGTTGATGATTTGATTCAATGTTGTGTTGGCAATTTGGTTAAGTGTGAAAGTGATTGTTGCCAAACCAAAAGGTGTGTCTGCAGAATGTCATGAAGGAAGATAGGAGCGATAAAGGATCTAATTTGGCAAGGAAGTGTTATTTCCAGATCAGTCAAGAACCTGTTGTTCTCTAACCATTACAACAGTTAAATCCCTTAATTGAGTAAGCTTTAACAGGCTTGTTGTTGAAATCCTCTAACTAGGTGATCCATTAGCTTGGATTTGAAATCCTCCATCGAGGTTACCTTTAATAGGGTATTTGTAGTCAATCCCTTAACCGGGTGGTCCTTAAGTGGATATGTTCCTAACAGGACATTATTGTGTAAGCTTCTAACAAGGCTTGGCTCCTAATAGGGCAAACTTCAAAAGAGTTCAAAATACTTGTGGGTATTCATCCCCACCATGGTTTTTCCCATTTTTATTTCCACGTGAAAAATCATTGTGTCAAGTGGTGAAAGATTTTGTGGATGTGTTTTTGATATGGTTGATTTGAATGACCGGTAAATCTACATAGATATATTTGAATGACCGGAAATGATCTTAAACATGTTTTTACTAGTATTAGTAAAGTAATTTAAGGTTTTCTCAAATGGTATTTAAGTTTCAAGATCTGCTGCGTTGTGTCACTAAGTATTAGCACAACCAGTAAAGTTGAACAGTGCAGTTGCAGATTTGTCTAAGTGTCTAAACCGGTATACTTTATGAGTTGATTCAGAGTTGAAAGTTTGTTTGGTGAAAGTTTGGTTTATTTTCTATCTACTGATTCACCCCCCCCTCTCAGTAGTTGCTCGGATCTTTATAGTTTCATCATATTATCACTACTTATCAATGCACCATGATAGTGGTTTTCCATGACCTTATATGCATAAGATACTAGAGGATTATGTAGATGACATATTAGGTGAATCAAAGACATGAGCAAAAGATCTCTCTATTCTTGAGTAGATCTTTGAATGACTAGCCAAGTATAAGTTGTGCCTAAACCCTTAAAAGTGTGTGTTTGGAGTTACATCAAGTAAGCTCCTAGGATTCATCATGTCCAAGCATGGTATTGAGGTTGATCCCAAGAAATTTAAAGAAATTGTAGGAAATGCCTCCCTCTTGAACATTAAGGAATTTTCACAACCTCCAAGGAAAGTTACAGTATGTCAGGCGCTTCATCACTCAACTTGCAGATAATTGCCAACCATCCACTCATCTTCTTAGAAAAGGTGTAGAGTTTAAGTGTGATTCCCCATGCTAGCAAGCATTTGAAAAGATAAAGAAATATATAGCTCATCCCCTAGTCCTAATGCCACCTATCCTAGGCCGACCCTTTCTTCATACATTTCAATTACTTCAGTTGCAATGGGGGAACTCCTTGCCCAACATGACGATCAAGGGAAAGAATGAGAAATTTACTACATCGATCGGACCTTAGTGGGATATGAGATGAATTACTATCTTAAGGAAAAAGCATGTTTATTTTTTGTCTTTTGTTCACAAAATCTTCGACACTACATGTTAAGTCACACCATCAAGCTCATCTGTAAGATTGATCCTTTGAAGTACCTATTATCAAAGACAAACTTTACCAGTCATATGGCTAAGTGGGTCTCGTTGCTAAGTGAATTTGATATCCATTACATGGACAAAAATGCCATCAAATGATAGCTCATTGTAGACCAATTGGTAGAAAAACCCATGGTCGATGCTTATCCATTGGTCATAGAATTCTCAAATGAATGTCTGCACAATACCAACACAACCACCCTGTAAGCTCTATTTTGATGGTTCTCATACATAGAAGGGGTTAGGAGAAGTTTTCCTATTTGTTACTCCTCAAGGGGATATTATTCCCAAGTCATTCAAGTTGACTATCCCATGTACCAATAATATTGTTGAATATGAAGGGCTCATCACTAGTCTAAAGACAGCTATTCAGTGGAGCATCATAGATATCCTCATCTATGGAGACTCACAGTTGGTCATCAGGTAGGTAAATGATGAGTACCAAACCAAGGATGATAAACTCCTATCGTACAAAATAATGGTTGATGACCTTAAGAAAAACTTTCAGAGCATCATATTTGATCATATTCTTAGGGCAAAAAACAAGGTAGTTAATGTAATGGCCACTATTGGTTCTCTTCTCACAATAGAATCAGATAGCCCTAAATATGAGTTCTTGGTTGAGAAACTTCTCTAGCTAGCATTTGAAACATCACACACGAAAATGGCATGCAACATCATTGGTCCCCAATCACCCATCATTGTGCTTGATTTACACTCATAGGAGATAATATATATCATCGGGGCTACCATGACATCCTTGCTAGATGTTTAGATTCGAATGAAGCTAACCTTGCGATGAATGAAGTGCACGTTTAAACTTGTGGCACTCATACGAGTGGATATGTTCTTGCCAAATATTTTTTAAGAGTAGGATACTACTGGCCCACCATGGAACATGAATATTGTGCATTTGTCAAGAAATGTGTGCCCTATTAGTGGCATGGAGATCTGATACATGTTCCAGCATAGGATTTGCAGCTGATTACAACACCTTGGCCTTTTTCTACATTGGGCCTAGACCTCATTAGTATGATCCATCCTCCTTCACCAAGTGGGTCAAATCTATCCCACCCTTAGAACTGGTGTTCAAGTGTCAAAATTCATCCTATATCATATCCTTTTTTGTTATGGAGACCCCTCCACCATCATTACTGATAATGAAACCCTTTTTAAAAACCAACACATGTGTGATCTTTGTTCCACATTTCATATCTAACATCGTTGGTCCACTCCATATTACCCCGAAGGTAATGGCCAAGCTATGGCAACCAACAAAACTTTTCTTTGCATTCTCAAGAAGGTTGTCAATGAAACTGGTCATGATCGGAACCTTTATCTCAATCTCACCTTTTGAGCTTATCGCACTAGCATCCGAACTTCCACTGGAGCCACTTTGTATTCTCTTGTCTATGGTGCAGAAGAGCTTGTAGACGTATAAATCTGACCACTTTCTTAAATAAATATTTAATATTTATTTTAACCCCATCCCCCCTATTAATTAAATCTTATTTAATTAATTTCTTCATTTTCATCGATTTGAATAAATGAATTACTCAATTTATTTAATTAAATTCATCTAAACCTTTTCTAGCCTTTAATTAAATAAATTAGTTTATTTAATTAATTCCCCTTTCTTCCTTTTAAACTAAATTTACTCTTACATATAAATAAAACTAATTTATTTATAAAAATCCCCCACTTGTATTTATGCAAGTTACATTTATTTTAGTTGAAATAAAACATTTTATTTTAATTAAAATTATTTTTTCCCAGTTGCCCTCTCCTACATTTCCCACTTGCCTCCTAAACATTCTTCTAGAACTCATCTAATCCTAATCAATTAGCTTCAATCCCTCTAATCATTTCATTTCCCTAAATTTGAGGAGGTCACTTCTCAAATTTGGAAGAAAGTGTTCTAAATGCATTAAAGGCTTTATTTCTTCAACAAGCTAACTTGTTGAGTTCCCCCAAATTTGGTAGGACTCTTACAAATTTGTCCCCAAAGTCTTCCAAACCATTAATGGTTAATTCAATCTCCCCTCATGGTTAGAGACTTTGTCTCTAACTTAACCCTCATCTAACCCAAGGGTCTCATCAAGCACCCATGGCTTTAACCTTGGTTATCCTATTAACCCTTTCACAAGAGTTTACCCCTTGGGTAAAATCTTTATCCAATGGATGACCCTAACCTAACCATAACCTTACCTCCTAAGGTAACCTTCATGTCTCCTCAGGCATTTAATGCCTCTTGCATCTCCTCTCAAGCCACCTCTTGTTGACAATTATCACCATTCCATTGGTGAAAATTGTAAACATGGATTGAGTAACTTTCAATCCTAACCATTGTTAAGATTATTCAATCTTAACCATCCATTGCCCTATTTTCCCTATAAAAAGAGCTCACATTCTTCATTCTCCAGATCCAAGTTTCATGAATCTACATTATAGTCTAATTTACTAAGTATTTTAGCCTCTCTTTGTTAAAATATCATCATAAACATTTAAAATAATTTCATTTCATATCATAGAATATTCATGCTAGTATATCATGTTAGGCTAATTTGTTAATCTCATTATCATATCACTATCTTCATCTTAACTTAATCATCATAGCTTTTAAACATATCATATAGATCTTAGAATGCATTCATCATATAGATCACAATATCACTCATTCTTGGAGTTGTCATTCCTAAGTCATTTGCTCAATGATCTGAGAGAAAAACATTGGCTTTAGGGATCCTGTGAGATAGAAAACAATGGGACACCCCTTGGGAAGTTAAACTAATTTAAATTAGTTTATACTTGAAATAAGAGTCTCATTGGTATGTAGGTCATTTGATCTCAATTTATTCATTTTGATCACCACGTTTTCCTATGTACAAAGCTTGCCAATTGAGGTCAAGATACCATCATTGCACGTATCCTTGAAAGAGTTTATTTTTTATGAAGACTATAAGGTGTCAAGACTAGCTCAGCTAGATCTTCTTGAAGAATAGTGACTAAAGGCATATGATCACCTACAAATATATCAAACCAAACTCAAAAGGAAATATTAGAAGAAAGTCCACACTTGTGAGTTTGAGGTAGGTGATATGGTCCTCGGAGAAAATCCATGGAATCAATAGAATAGAGAGAAGAAAGGAAAGTGTGAAGCTAACTGGCTAGGCCCATATGTAATAACTGTTGCAAATGTGAAGTTGATTGATGTATCAATATGGTTGTCATTGATATCAACGCATTGATTATGTGTTTCAATGATTGGTTTTTCTCTATATTTTCTAACTTGTTGCAAATATATGCATGATGTGTTGGCAAGTTGTTGGATATTGCTTTGAGATGCTACCCTCATGTTTTGGTGGTTCAGAAGTTGTGCTCTAAAAATCTATGCAGAGATGATAATAATTGTCTATCAGAGTTTACAAAGCTCTACATTGCTTTGCATTTTCATTTCTCTTGTTGCATTTTTGGATTTATGATAGTAATGCATGTATCTTTGTTATTCTGACTCCGCACATGTTGGTGTGCTCTAGAATTATGTTTTTGGCCATGTTCTCTCCTAGTCTAGTTAACCCCCGATACTATATCTTTTGGTCTGATGATTGCAACGTTTGGATAACATGTTTTTGCATTGTGATGTGGTCCAATTTTCATTATGCTTAGTGAAAACCTATTTTTAATTGTGTTTTATTATCTCCTTGGCCGAATTGGAAAATCTATTTTGGAGATCGGTGTATATAAAGAATGGTTGTAATGAAATATCATAAGAAGGTATTTGTAGAAGGAATTTGATTGTAAAGGGAAGATCTATTTATGTTGATGCGAAGTGGTTGATCAGCATGGTTGTATGCTAATGTTTTTTTGTACCGATGGTAGTGAGTCTAAGGTTTCTTCCGACATTGCAAGAGTTTGGTAGATGTTCCCTTGTGGTGGATTCTTTATTTCTTCCTTCAGGCAGTGAGCCCTCTTTTTTCTTATGGTTTTAGTTGGGTAGTGATCCCACCTATAGTTAGTATTCTAGTGAGCCATCTTTGTAAAAATTACCTTAACTGGTGTCACCTTAATAGGTGTTTTCATATCGAGAACTAACATTCTTTGTGGTTTTTCCTTCTTGGGTTTTCCACGTCATATCTAGTGTTTCATGTGTGTGTGTGTTCTTTCATGTTGTTATCTATTTATGGTTAAGTAATATAAGTTTATGTTACAGGATATGTTTCAATAGGAAAAGTAATATATTTTCAACTAATTCACCCCCCCCCCTCTCAGTTGTCTGGAATATTCAACAATGGGTATCAGATCTATAGTTCCTAGAAAGTGAGTTTAATTGCTCGAGGAAATCTGATGGCACATAAATTGACTATTCCTTCCTTTGAAGGATTTGACTATAGTTTTTAGAAAGTTAACATGTGAGGTTATTTGATTTCTTAGAGTTATAAGACCTGAAAAGTGGTGGAGACCAAGTATACACTATCAACAAATGGACCTATTACACTTAATGAGATTGAAGCCTATAAAGAGAATGAGTCAGAAAGGTATGCTATATTTAGTGTTTTATCTAAAACTGAATTGGCGAAGCTTGTTGCATTAGATACTACTTATGAGCTTTGGGAAATATTGGAAAGTATCTATGAAGAAAATGAAAGAGTAAAGCTATTAAAGATGAAGACCACTAAAGACACAAATGAAAATATGAGAATGGAAGAAAGTGAAGGAGTTGCAAGATATTTTTAGAAGGTTGAGAGTGTTTTAAATGAGATCGGAGATCTTGGTGGTGTCTTGGATGAGAAGGATGTGATACAAAGATCATGAGAACTTTAATGGAGAGTTACAATGACAATATTTAATCTATTGAGGAAACCTATGATCCATCAAAAATCACTAGAGAACAGTTGTTTGTATGTTGACTACATTTGAGATGAGGAAGTTTGGCAGAGACAAATCAAAATCAAAAATATCCTTTAAAGCATCAAAAGTTGCTGAAGAGGATTTAGATGATGAAGAGAGCCTGGATGAAATGGAAGCAAAATTTGTGAGAAAGCTGAAGAGAGGAATTGACAAATATAAAGGTATGTTAAACCTTAAATGCTTTAAATGTGGAAAGATTGGTCATTATGCATCTAGATGTTTGGAAAGAGGCTCAAAATAGAAATTTAAGGAATACAAAGGAAAATTCAATAAGAAAGCCTACTATGCTAGAGATGATGCTGGTATTTCAAATGATGAGTCATATTATGAGGATGGTGATTGTTTATTCATAGTAGAGAAAGATGGACATAAATCTAACAATTCTAAGATTATTGAGACTGTTGCTTCAGCATTGCATGTTAGGAGAGATAGAAATCAGTGGTTGGTTTATAGTGGATGTTCAAATCATATGAATGGTGACAAAAGTAAGTTTGTAAATCTTGAAAAATATGATGGTGGTTCTATTAGATTTGGAGATGATCAAAATGCTCATATAGTTGGAATTGGTTCTATTACCTTTGATGGAAATCATAACACGCACAATGTTTACTATGTGAAAGAATTACATAATAATCTCTAAGTGTTGGACAAATGTGCAAAAATGGTTACAATGTTGTCTTTCAAAATAGTGGTTGTGAGATCCAAAAGAGATCAAAAACTGTAATTGTTGCAGGGAAAAAGACAAGTGGAAACATATATCAATTGGAAGTTGCTATAGGACATTGTTTATTATCACAAATCAATGAGAGTTGTCTATGGCACCAAAGGATGTGTGATATCAATTTTGATAATTTGGTGAAGATTAGTATGATAAAAGTTGTGAGAGATTTACAAAGACTGACTAAACCGGATAACAATATTTGCAAAGAATGTCAAGTGGGAAAGCAGACTAGAGGAACATTCAGAGGAAAGGAACAATCGTCTACCGAATTGTTGGATTTGATACACACAGACCTATGCAGTTCGACCAGAGCAAGGAGTTTTCAAGGTGAGACGTATTTCATGCTCTTAATTAATGATAATTATAGAATGACTTGGGTTGCATTTTTAAGAGATAAGTCAAAAGCATTAGAGGAATTCAAGACATTCAAAGCTAGAATTGAGAATGAAGTAGATAGAAGAATTAAATGCTTGGGATCTGATAGAGGAGGAGAATTTATTTTTGATGAATTTGATACTTTCTATGAGAAATATGGAATTAGAAGACATTTATCATGTCCTAGAACACCTTAGTATAATGGCATAGTTGAAAGAATAAACAAGACTATTCAGGAGGCAGCAAGAACTATGATCAAAGAGGAAAACCTATTAGAAGTTTATTGGAGAGAAGCTATACACACTATTGTGTATACCCTTAATAGATTTCTATTCAGGAAGAAGTATGAGAAGACATCAAATGAGTTATGGTGTGGAAGGATCCCATATGTGAAGTATTTCAAAGTTTTTGGAAGTACATGCTATATCTAGAGAGATGAAGGAAATATTAGAAATTTTGATAGAAGAGAAGATAAAGGTATATTTCTTGGTTATTCTACAAAGATAAAAGCTTATAGATGTTATAACAAGAGGTTGAATGAAATCATTGAAAGTGCAAATGTGAAAGGATGAGAACATTTCAAAAGGAACTAGTATTCAAGCAGGGTATGAATCTGATGAAGAAAAAGAGAAGAACAAAGATGAAGATAAGCAAAAAAATGTTGGCAACTGTATCAAAACCTTGAGGTATGTGTAGAAAAATCATTATGAGAATCAAATTATAGGAGACAAAAATAGAGGAGTCATTACAAGAAGCAAAGTTGCTAAAGAACAAGTTCTTCAGTGTTTACTTTCTAAGTTTGAACCTAAGACAGTTGAAGAAGCCTACAAAGATCATAATTGGATGAAAGTAATGAAGGAAGAGTTGGATGAAATTGAGAGAAATCAGACTTGGGAACTGGTATCTAAATCAATAAGAATATAATTGGAACAAAGTGGGTATTCCGGAATAAGCTGGATGAAAATGGTTGGGTTGTAAGAAACAAAGAAAGATTGGTATACAAAGATTACACACAGGTTGAAGGAATTGATTTTAAAGAAACTTATGTTCTTGTTGCGAGAATGGAGACTATCATGATGTTTTTGGCTTTTACAGCATATAAGGATTTAAAAGTTTGTCAAATGGATGTGAAGTCAACATTTCTGAATGGTGAGTTCAAAGAAGAATTCTACATCAAACAACTAGATGGATTCAAGTTATCAGATGATCTGGATGTTGTTTGCAGATTGAAGAAGGCATTGCATAGATTGAAGTAAGCTCCTAGAGATTGGTATGAGAGGTTAGATAAATATCTACTGAATCAAGGTTTTCAAAAAGGGTTAGTTGACAACAAGATTTACTTCAAAGTTGAATCAAGTAAGATCTTAATTGTTGTTGTATATGTGGATGATATAATTTTTGGAGGAAATGATGACATGTGCAAGAAATTTACTAGCAAGATGCAGAAGGAATTTGAAATGTCTATGATTGGTGAGTTAAATTTCTTTCTTAGATTGAAAGTGAATGAGAACAATAAAGTAATTTTCATTTCTCAGTCAAAGTATGTTAAAGAGTTGTTGATGATAAATCTCCTAAGATTGATGAAAGCAAATATAGATTACTGATTAGAGGATTGTTATATCTTACTACTGCAAGAATAGATATTATGTATGTTGTTTGTCTTGCAACCATATTTCAGTGAGAACCAAAAGAATACATGTTCTTGTAATAAAGGGGATATTCAAATATTTGAAAGGAACATAAGATTTTGGACTATGTTATCCCAGAGGATCAAACTTTACTTTGAAAAATTATACTGATGCAGATTGGATAGGAAGTGTTGATGACAGGAAGAGTATAGGTGGTGGATCATTTTTCCTTGGCTCTCGGTTAGTTGCATGGTTATGTAGGAAGTAGGATTTTGTATCTTTATCAACCGCAAAAGTTGAGTACATTACAATTGCTTCATGCTTCACTCGGGTGCTTTAGAAGAAATAGACATTGAAGGATATTGGTGTATTGTTTAATGAACCTATCTCAATTATGTGTGATAATTAGTGCAAACAATATTTCTAAAATCCTGGTATTGCATTCCAGAACAAAGCATATTTCTATTTGGTATCATTTCTTGAGAGAATTTTTTTTGGATAGTGAAGTAAAACTTGAATATGTACCTACAAAAGAGCAAGTTGCAGATATATTTGTGAAGGCTTTGTGCAAAGATACTTTTGAGTATCTTTGGCAGATGTTGAGGGTCATACCCATTCCTAATTTCAACTAAGTGCATTTGGCAATGCATTAGCCCAAGATATTTCATGCATATTTCAATCTAGGCTAATGTTTGGGGCTTCCTCTTAGGGGGAGCAGTGTGAATGTTGAGTTGTTTTGTTATTCACCTTTGTCCTTTATGTCAAAGGGGGAGAGTTTTTGGAAAACCTTGTTGACCAAGCTATTGGAGAAATTGTTTATCGTTGATGAATATTGCCATCAATGACAAAAGGGGAGATTGTTGAAAATGTGAAGTTGATTGATGTATCAGTAGGGTTGTCATTGATGTCAACGTACTGATTCTATGTTTCAGTGTTTGATTTTGCTCTAGACTTTCTAACTTGTTGGAGATATATTTATGATGTTTTGGAATGTTGTTGGATATTTCTTTGAGATGTCACTCTCGTGTTTTGGTGGTCTGGAAGTTGTGCTCTGAAAATCTATGCAGAGATGATAATGATTATTTGACAAAGTTTACAGAGCTCCACATTTTCAATCTTCATGTTACATTTTTGGATTTATGATAGTCATGCATGTATCTTTGTTATTTTGATTCAACACGTGTTGGTGTGCTCTAGAATTATGTTTTTGTCCATGTTCTTTCTTACTCTGGTTAACCCTAGATACTATATCTTTTGCTCTGGTGATTGCAGCATTTGAATAACATGTGGTTGCATTGTGGTGTGGTCCACTTTTCATTCCTTTCCACCATTTGAATGCTTAGTGAAGACCTATTTTGAATTATGTTTTATTATCTCCTTGGCCGACTTGGAAAATCTATTTCGGAGATCTGTGTATATAAAGAATGGTTGTAATGAAATATCATAAGAAGGGATTTGTAGAAGGAAGTTGATTATAAAAGGAAGATCTATCTTTGTTGATGCGTAGTGGTTGATCAGTATGGTTGTATGCTAATGTTGTTTGGTACTAGTGGTAGTGAGCCTAAGGTTTCTTTTGGCATTGCAATAGTTGGGTAGATGTACCCTTTTGGTAGATTCTATCTTTCTTCCTTCCTCCGAGAAGTGATCCCTCCTTTTTCTGTAGGTTTTAGCTAGGTAGTGAGCCCACCTATGGTGAGTATTCTAGCAGTGAGTCATCTTTGTAAAAATCGCCTTAACCGGTGTCACCCTAACAGGTGTTTTCTTATTGAGGAACTAACATTCTTCGTTCTTTTTCCCTTCTTGGGTTTTCCACGTCATATCCAGTGTTTTGTGTGTGTGTGTGTTCTTTCATGTTCTTATCTATTTATCATTAATTAATCTAAGTTTATGTTACTGAATCTATTTTAGTGGGAAAACTAATATGCTTTTTAATATACAATTGATTCACCCCCACTCTCAGTTCTTTGAAATATTCAACAATAACAACAAAGTATGGTTAAAGGGCCTATCAGTTATCTACTCCAAAAGGGGAGCCCCTCAATGATCCCCTCAACATCCTGCATTTATAAAGATTATATGCCTAATCCACGGCAGTGCACCTCACGTTCCAAAATTGGAAAAAAATTTAAAATATCAAAAATACAAAAAAAAGTGAAAAAAGAAAAAAAAAAATAACAAAAATAGTAAAGAGAAATAAATTTGTCCTATGGAAAAAACCACTTTCGATGGTGTCTGGGGCATGCATGCATGGTGAAAACCTAGAAACAGGCATTGTGTGTAAGGGGTCGTTCCATTATCCTTTGGTTCTTCACATCCAACCTTTCACAACGCAATATCTTTCACTTCCCGCCTTCATTTGTATCTCCTTCACATCCACCTTTTTCAACATAGTATACCATGTTACCTACATTACCTCATCCATGGATTGCATTTATTTATTGCACCTTGCACTTCTCTTGTCCATAGTTGCATGTACATAGCTTTTGTGTTTGGTTCTCTATGCATAGTCTTCGTCATATCTTGTATATTCCCTTTCACCTCCTTCTTGATTGCCATGTCAGTTGTATATCATTGTTGGTTTAGTAGGTGTCATGTATATAGGTGTCAATTGTACATATGTGTGTCGGTTGTGTCTTCGAGATCATATCCCATCGATCAGTTCTTCAACAATTATTCTTGATAATCTTTGTCATCATGATCATATCAGGTCTCTCTTGTCAGTCAGTCTCATTAATCCTTCATCCCATCATCCATCTGCATAGGATGTATCCTTCCTCTAGTCAAACAACATCAGATCCTCTTCTGTTAGTCATCCTTTTGGAAAAAGATATCCGAGACACTTGTGTTGCCTTTGACTCTTTTTTATTTTTGTTTATATTTTTGAGATCCTTTGTTTTATTTCATCTTGGTTGCCATGATCCTTTATATCAAGGTGTGTTGGGAATAACAAAACCAAGGAGATGATCTTGTTGGTTCTCATTTTTCCTGATGTGTTTTCTTGATGTGTTCCTTGGTGTACCCTCATGAGGTCTCAACTATCTCATGTTATACTAGGGCATGTCTTTTGCTTGTGGTTTTTCTATTATCCTTTCATGTAGAGTTTTATGTAACTCTGTGTGGTGTTAGACTAACCTTTCATGTCTGTTTATTTGCATCACTTCATGGATTGGCTGTGAAATTAACCTTGGTTCCTTGTACCTTGGTGACTCACATACAATGCTAAATCAAAATAAGTGCTTGCTACATTGGCAACCTATTCCAAGGGTTCTCACGCTCCATGATCTTTTCATCTGCATTCTTTGTTGCATTGCATTCACTTGATTCTTTTCCTTTGTGGATCGTGACTAGGAATGTTCACACATCCCTTGTTCTTTCATCTATCCTACTATCCTTGCCGAATATCCCTAGATCATTTTACATTCATCATCATAGTAGTCTTGCATTTTCTGCATTTGCATCTCAATGTGCATTGTCGTGCATTGCATCCTGCATCACAAATGGGTTAACACATAATCCACATGCATCGCATCTTGCATCATAGATAGTTTAGTCCATAATGCATATCCATCCATCACATAAGCATCTCATATATATTCATACATATCATACTACATAATCATAACAATTTATCATTCATATCCTTTCCATACATCCATAATATCATTATGCATACATCCATGTCATCCACCTATGCATAAATCACATAATGGACATCGTAAACCCATCTCACCCTACATCACAAATTCATCAATTGAAATAATAATATGCATCCCTGAATCATCATGAATAAAAGAATGGAGTATACCACTCTCACTCAAAAAAATACATGGGGTGCAAAGAATCAATACAATATCTGAATCAAATCCTATGTATGGTACATCAAAAATAATCATATCATCTGCATCAAGTTGTATTAAAATGCTTCAGGGAGACTAGGATAGTCCCTATCCTGCAGGTCCATGTCCCTGATCTTGCCCCTAGTATCCCTATACATATCTCTAGGTTGAACCTGTACTCTACCCACTACCCCACATGTGGGTCCTCCTACCTGATCCGTCAATACTCCGACTGGATCTCTTTGTCCCCTCCTTGGATCATCCACTCTAAGAGGATCTAGCTTGTTTATCTCTTGAAGGGGTTGTGTATGTCTCTCTCTTCTCAAGAGGGACATCTCTCTCATATTTTGCCCTATACCATCCTTCCTAATGTGACAATGCCTAAATATCCTCAATTTGTCTATCGATCATCCCAATTAAGATTGTCTCTCCTCCACCCCCAATGTCGATTGTGTGGCATTCCTCATCCCTCTCCCATTGACACCAGGAGACCTTCTCCTCTATCCTCAGCCATGCATTCTCCTTGATATCCCTCGCAACTAGGGTTGTGTCCCTCTCCAGCACTAGTTGGTCTCTGTCCTCTTATAGCTAGGCCCTAGCCTACTCTACCGCATCCATCTCTTGTCAAAGGTTGTCCCTCTTTGTGGTCACTATCCTAATCCACTCCTCCACTCTGGCCACTGCCTCTTGTAACAACTAAATTCATCTCACAAGATTTGGCAATGCCGCTGACTCCTCTCCCCTCTCCTCCCTCCTCTATTTTCGAGGTCACACTTTTATTTGTGTCCCTTGACCCTTTCCCTATGATACTGCCTATTTAGGTGCTTGTGTACCCTCATCTATGTCCATCACCTAGGCATCCCCTCCTCCTATCCTTGCATCGTATCCTCCTATCTTCCACCTCTCTCTCTAGGCTTGCATTTTTTGTTCCATCGATATGCCCCTAGCCCTCCTTTAAAATATGGTTGTTCTTACCACTACTCTCCCTTGAACTGGCTGATATGTGTTTAAGTTTGACAGCCATGGCCCGTGCCACCCTCCTCCATGTACCAAAAGGTGCCAAACCTACCATGTTAACCATTAATAGCCTATGCTCTTCCCACCAGACCATATATTCATCTATGACCTCAATATCTACTAATATTTCTTGAGGATCCCATGTTGTAGGCACAAATCATGGCCATTAATCGATCAAAGCTTGCCTATCCCTCAATGGTGTAGGGGCACCTAGGCTACCATCAAGCCTCTATGAGGCAAATTTTGAATATTTTGTGTTTTGAAGTATGAAAGTTGTAATAAGGTCTTTAAAGGAATATAATATGTAATAAGTCCATATATGATGTAATAAGATCATTGAGACTAATGGTTTGTATGTTGAGTCCTAATGGGGGTCATGTTGGCACATATTGACAAAATTGGCCTAATGTGGAAAATATGTCTCAATAGGTCAAGTATGATGTTTGATGTTATGTAAGGGTCTTATGGACCTATTTGTGTCATTTTTTAGTCATTGAAGTCATGGGTTGGGTCTAGGATTAAAGTTAGCCAAAGTTGCTTATGCTGTCCAAAAATTGCTCAAGCAACTTTTTATGTTTAAAGGGGTGATTAGGTGTTGGTTAGTAGTGAAAGATAAAATTTTGGTTATAATCATTTGGGATGGAATTAATACCATTAAATAATCCTTTTCACGGCTTGATTGAGGGTTGATGTGTATTGGGGAAGAAGACAATCAATAAAAATTTCATTGTTTTCTGCACTTTTCCTAAGAACTACCACGTGACGGTCTGATAAGAGGCATTTTTCATTGGGAAATTCATTCATTTTGCATTGATTGACCATTTTATATGAGAGAGGAATGAACTACCTTTGCATTTGTCTTTTGTATCATTCAGTTTCATTGAGTTTTTAGAAAGATATCTCAAATTTTGTAAAATCAGTCTAAACCCTTATCTAGGGTAAACTAAGACTGTTAAAAAAATGATTTTGTTTTTCTTTCACTTCAAATAAGCCACTCCAATGGGTGTAAATTATTTTTACATATGTGTTTTATATTTTCTATGTTTTGCAAGGTACCATGAAGCATTTGGCATGTGTAATCGTGATGATAAAGGACTAAAATTTCATGTATCAGTCTGAGAACACGGTGATTCAATGAAGTTGAATGAAGGGCATATAAAGTGGTTTGGTAGGTTGGTGAGAGATTTGGAAGGTGTAAGGAGGTGTCCCAAATAAAAACCAAGTAGTGACCACCAAAAGAACCAATTCAAAAGACCACAACCCGTGATTGTCCTAAGTCTCATGATGATTGTCACAATTTGACAGTACTTTGTAACCACTGCACTTCACATGTTTAAGAGTGAACTTGGTGTTGAATTGGATATCAGGCGGTATTAAGGTGTATTCTCATCTTCACCACTTGCACTTGAGGGGTTGAGAATACTTCGTGTAATAATGATTGTCCCAAAGTACATGACTATCATAAAACATGTCAAGATTGTCCTAATGAGCAGTATACAGATTGTGAATGAAGAGTAATCATGTTGGGTTGGTTGGGTGGGTATAGAGTCAAGAGTAGGAGTTTTGTGAAGTCCTTGAAGGTATTTCCAAGATTATATGTGGTTGGAGTAGTTTTTGTATGTTGGAATGGAGTTTGGAAGTCCTAATTGAGCATGTACTAGGGTGAGTGACTAGTAGGAGGTCTTGTGGTGTTGGAGTGTTGGAGGACTTAGGGTTTGGATTCAAACATGTTGGAAAGGTCTATGTGAGCATGTTCCAATGAGTGGATGAGGGCTAAGAATCATGAGTTTGATTTTGATGTATTGTACTTTGTGAGTGCTAATAACCTTGTGAGGGGTCATGTGAGGTTTTAGAGGGTTATCACCTTATTGCATAGGTGAGTTGGGAGAAAGATCTCCCCCTATTAACTGAGTTCCTTGGATGCTCTGCACCACTCAAAAGTGGCCCAAACTTTGCGGCCCACTCCCTAGTAATCTGCTTGAATCTATGTAGATCCCCTAGGACATCTTGCACAAAGTCGAATTGTCGTCGAGCCCTATCAGGTCTATACCTCTTGATCACATACTCCCATCAGGCAATGATGTACATCAATGTAATCACATAAGGGATGCATCGAGGGTCCTCTGGCTAGCCTGTCATGCCTATGTATGGGCGCCATGTAATTTGTACTACATCTAGTTTTTTTTTAAATGACCCTCCAATGGTCGACATCTTTTGTCTCCTCGTAGTGCAGCCCATCTCAGTAACTATATACAATTGGCAGATTAGCTACCCTATCCACCCTACCTTTTAGCCAAGTAATTGCAATATGCTCCCAAGACCATACCTATAATAATGTCATGTATCCAAAAATGTGGCTCTTATGATAACATATGTTGTGAAGTTCCCTGTATATATTTGTCAAAACCAAAGTGCTCCAAACCATTGGTCTACCTCCATCCACTGCATTGATGCAAACCTTGATCATGCCCAGCACAACTGATCGACTGCCTCTATCCAGCAAAATGAAGCCACTAACCAATGCACACACAAAAAAGTAGATCTACTTGTCAAGAGCGGCCAACCTCAATGTCTGATCCAATGATAGCTACCTGTGCCATGGCTCTACACCCGCTCCAACTAGTCTCTGGATCACACCATCTGGTGGTGCCCATTCTGCAATCACCCATACTCCTCGAATCGATAGTCTCAAAATGCAGTAAACATCTTCACCAATCATAATCATCTCCTCTGTCAATAGATGGAATGTGTCTTTATCACTCCTTCATCTCTTCACAACACTGTTAGCATTGCCATGTGGGATATAATATGCGACATCCATGTTATGTGCCCCAACCCAATTGCATCAATACACATCCATTTAGGAGGTCCAAATTGCTCCGCAACATGCAACACTATTGATCGCCTCTCCCAGCTAACTAGGATATCCACACTCCACTACAATTAAGCCAATCAACATGTCATCCCTTTTCCTAGGCTTTTTATTTTCCTCTTGGTCCTTTTCCCCGATCCTTTTCTTCTCTTTTTGGCATTCCCACCATTTCCCCCCTCCCTGGATGGTGGGAATGCATTCTCATTGATCTTAAACCCATGGGAATGTGTTCCCACCATCCTTTATCGCATTCTCACCAAGGTGGGAACATAATCTTGATGCTTATTCCCTCTTCCCCCTTTGCCTAGTGCTAGGAATGCAATCCTGCTAGCTCAACACTCGTGCGAATATGTTCCCACCATCTCCCCACGCATTCTCACCACAATGAGAATTCTATCCTGAACCTCCTATTCTATGCTATCCATTTTCCATTCTCGATTCCCTATGCAAGTAGCAGGAACGTGTTCCCGTCACTTTTGTGCGCATTCCCATGGTTCATGAACCAGTGGGAATGTTGTTTTTCCTACTCCCAGGCATAATAAATGAGCAAAAATCAAATGCAAGGTTTCATTTTTTCATGCATACCTAGCAGTTAGGTCATCAGAGTCACCTGACACTCACCACCACATTTGCACGATGCCTTAGAGTCTCCCTAGCCGTCATCTCATCCTCTACTCTCAAAGCACTAAAATGTGCTAACAAATGCAAAAGGGCTCTCTAATTCTCTCAATTTCTCTCTTGTGGGCGGTAAAGTGAATAGTAAATTTTCAAATTTACTCATATAGGACCTTCTAAAGTCTTATTTTTTACCATCTTGGTCCCTTTGAGACCATTTTTCTCCTTATTTCTTCCTACGATCTCCATTTTGAGTGTCATTTTCCCCTACTGGTCATATTTCTTGCCTCCTTCCTTCCCATCTACTAGGGCAACATTTCTTTCAAGACACCACTCGGGCCTCCATTTCCCATGCACCCTCTCGAGGGGGCATCTCTAACCCATCCTTCCTCCTTCGTCAGTTCAGCTTGGGGCATTTTCTCGCTCCCTATTCTTTGAGTCATTTGTGTCTTATTGTCTTCACACTGATGCTATCTTAGTGCCACCGTGAAGAGGGGCAAAATATAGACACCTAAATTTGATTAATCTAATTAATTAAATTTAGCTATCTTGAATGCTTTTAAATTAAATAATTACTTTATTTAATTAATTAGTGTTCCTTCCTTCTAGCTAATTAATTTTATTAATTATGCTATAGTTCCCCTTTTAATTGATTATGTGACAAGCATAAATCATTTAATTAATTACATGAGCCCACTTCTTCTATTAAATAAATCAAGTACATGGTTTGATTATTTAATTCACTTTCGTCCTCTTCCTCTTTGTCCATTATAGAATTAATTAAATTAATAAATCCTATTTTCCCACATGTCTCCTAACTTTAACCCGCATCTAACCCTTCTTCTAACCTAACCCATTACCTAATTCTTGGTATCTAGCCAACACTATCCCCTCAAATAACGCTATCCTTTCTAACCTCCCCCACATGTGTGTGCACATTCCTTATATTTTCTAATATTTGGAAAAGAATCTTTATTTGGGTGTATATCTCCCAAATAGACAAGTGTCCTTGGGGAGACATTTCATTCCTCTCCTTGACACTTGCCCTTCTCAAGAACACTTGTCATTCTTGGTTGAGCCACTTGTCCTCTTTGTGTCGAATTTCATTCCACATGACGTCTTCAAGATTGCCACTTGTCCTCTTTGAAGAAAAATGTCTCATTCTCAAGCCCTCTCATCTCCCATCTTGGCCTATTTAATCCCTTCATTTTCTTTACAATTTATCCACTCTTTTGCAACCATATTATCATAATGTCATTTTAATTACTCACATCATTTTCATTTGCATCCTCATATCACATCCATTTGCATCCATTTTAGTCTTGTTTGCATACTCATGATCATGGAGCACATTCAAGCACCCTTGAAATCATAGAAATAGAGCACACATCAAACCAAATCGAAGGACAAATCCTCAATAAAAGGAGCTATCAAGTTTACATTTTCTTGCTCATTAATTATCTTTTTAGCTTTCTTTTTCCTGTCCAATCTTGAGTGTTTTCTTGTTGATTGTGTAGTTAGATTATCAAATAGCTTTTCAATCATTTTAGTACTCATTTTCATTCACACACTACCCAATCCTACTTTTACCTTAAACAACATCCTTGAAAGGCATATCCTTTGTTAAAGAATCTCCTACATGCAAAGCTATGCAGACCTGAAAAGAAAAAACCACACCCATAAAAAGCTAGCCACAAAGAATTAAAAAAGGTCGTTGAGGGTACGAAAACCCCCAAACACCTACAAGAAACTAATGGGCCCAATCACTAATGGACCATAATGTTGCACCACACAACAATCCCAAATAACCCTAACCACACTCTTCAAACAACCCCCACCCTGCTCACGACACAAGATCCCACAACCTTCACACACACAAAAGCCACTCCACTCCCTGCACAACAAATCACACCCCCCTTGTGAAACAAGAAATCCCCACCACAACATGCATCGCAGACCTGCACAAAGAAATGATTGAACTAGGGCCTCTCAGCCCTAGCATGCATAGTAGACCCAACATCCATCTAGTAACCAATTGGTTCATTTCCCATTTATAGGCTTATTAAAGAGATTAATCATAAATATTTTTTTTGCCTATTGTTCCCATAATAATCAAATACAAAAAATTCAAAATTCCTTAAATAAGTAATTAATGTTAATTATTAAATAATTAATTATTTGAGAGTATACAACACATTATAGTCGGTGTCTATTTTAAATGGGTGATAGATGGTACTCATTAATTAAATATATTTTCCTTTACACATGTTTTTGATGGAGCACTTATTGTGAGGAGAGTTCAAGATATCTTTTAAGTGTTTGAAATATAAATTTTCTATTTTGACTACTTATTTTCTTTGACATGCATCTTCATGATAGTTTGCATGCACATCAAAGTAGTGGTAAATAAATCAAAAATTATGTATCCATTCCCTTTTCCATTATGTTTTGGATCCATTTTGATTAGGTCATCCCTTATGCATAGGTTACAATGTAATTTGGCAAGTTTCTACATGGAAGTTTCCAAATGACCCTATCCTAGTATACCCTTGTCATCACTCATCTCCAAGACTTGGATTCAATTCTACATCTAGTTATTGTCATCTTGATTCAAATTTGTGTGCGCATAATTGACCTAGGTCACTTCCATGTGAGTAGATTTGTTTTGGCATTATAACAGACAAGGAGAGATTGTTGGCATTTCAATAAGGATATTGAGAAGGTTGTTGATGATTATGGATATAACTGATTAAGGATGTTTACTGTCTTAATATTATTATTTTGTCATTGATGTCAAGAAATTGATTTTCTAATTCAGTATGATGTTGCCATATCTTGAGAAGTATGATTTGATGAGTATAAAGATGTCGGTAAAAGACATAGAAAGAATATGATGAATAAGGGGAGAAATAAGTTATTCAATGGGCAACTATTACTAAGTTAGATAATGGTGAGATCATGATGTTTAGATTGTTTTGATATCATACATATGTTATTGATTGTAAGGTTAATACTATACTAGGTAAACCCTAAGTAACCTAGTCGGTAAACCCTAAGGTTATTGCTATCAGTTAATGAAGGCGGAATGTGTACCGAGTAAAGTTTAGTATTTACCGAGTTGCAACCGAGTAATAACAGAATGCATTGAATGAATAAAAGCATTATTTAATGAAGGAAGCTGATGAGCTGGCTATGATTAAATGATTGGTATGTCGTGAATGAATTTTGTTAAAGAATCTATGGCAAAGGAAAATCGATAGGAAGATCTACAGCTCAAATTGAACCACAATACCCTAGCACAAGTTCCAAGAAATGTATGCAAGTTCCAAGGCAGGGTAAAACATTTTCAGATCGAAGGATACATTGAACCTGGTCAAAGTTTGAAGATCTAATGGCTATGATTGATCATGGGAAATGTGATCAAGGAGATTAAGCGGTTGGCAAATTGTTTATAAATAAGGAACTGTTGATAAACAATGTATGCGAGAAAGTGTATGCACAGGGATGCTACATAGTGATTATCGAGCATAGAAGCTTGAAGACCTGTTTGAATAACAGAGTATAGAGCCTAGTAGAAGGACAAGATTAGTTCTATGTCTATATTGTATCGATCAAATAAGAATCTGCTTTAGCATTTTAGATGTGAAGTTGCAGATAGATTTTTATTACTGTTATTTTGTAAAGTGATAGAAAATCTCTTAATCGAGTGGACTTAACAGTCTTATTTGTAAAACCCTCTAGCAAGGTGACATTCTGATTGAGTGTTTGAAATCCTTTAACAAGGTCACTTCTAACAAGGTGAAGATCCTAACAGATCTGAGGGAAATCACATCTAGCAATGTGTTTGTAATCTTTAACAAGATTTGCTTTTAACTGAGCATACTCTAGAAGAGTATATTTCTTAGTGGGTCCAAAATACCATAGTGGTTTTTCCCTATTTAGGTTTCCACGTTAAATCTGGTGTTATGAGTGTTATGATGTTTATATGCTTTTGAGTTTGCATGTTTAGCAGTTTTTGGTTATATTACTGAAGTATATGTTACCGAGGTTGAATCTGATGTTTTTATGGAAGATTAAGTTTGTATGATTCACCCCCCCCCCCTCTCTCATCTTATTAGCCTGGCATCTATCAGAACTATCAATTTGGACCTTAAATTTATAAATTTAAAATTTAAAACTATCCATGTTCTCCCTTCTCCACTAGTCATGATGAGCCAACTAAAGCACACATTATTTTAAAATACATGTTAGAGTGGTGTATTTAAGGACATGCTTCAATTCATTAAATCATATGATCTAACAGAATTCACATGAAAGCATCATAGAACATAGTAATTGCATTATCATCTTGTATCACCATGTTAAGCAATTTGTTCATGACCATTGAATTTATCAATCTAAAGACTTGACCAAAGAAAAATAAATCCTTGCATTGAAAAAAATCCAAACAAAATTTCTCAACACCATCCCACATATACAACAAATTGAGATGTATTTGCAAATCATCCATGGAGGGCTATGAATTAAGCATGTGTTGGATTCATATTAAACAAAGAGAAAGATAAATGTGAGTGAGAATATTGTCAGAATTATTCAGTAATTAATTTACAAGATGGTTCATCCACTATCACATGACACTTATATAGTGGTACCAAATTGTGTGGAGCACCATGTATGGTTGTTGACTTGCTTATTGGAATTTGGTATTATTTTCTCCATTGTTCTCTATATAGGTTGGTAATGTACTTGTTATGAATGTTATATGGTACCATCTTTTGAATTACCCATAAGTATGGCACCATGTCTTAGAGTAGCTTAAGTTTGGGTTTCATGGAGGGGGATTCCTCAAACAAATTAGTAGGTATTGTTGAGACTTTTTAGGATTATTTTAAAGCAGATGGTCCCATAAATTTTGTAGTTCAATTTAAATTTAAAATTTTAAGCTCTGAAATTTATCAAAGGTGGTGGTCTCGTAAATTGCATTGTTTATCATGTCAACTAGTTAAAATTGAAAAACTTGAGATGATTGACATGTGGTAGAAAAAAGGCTAAGTTGGTGGGGCAATTTTTAATCCTCCCACCTCTTCCACCCACTTAAATATGTAGTCCTAAAAAGTAGGGGTTGCCATTTTTCAGGAGAAGATTTAATTAATCTCGTAGCAATTTTATTTTGCTCCATGGGGCCCCCTGATCCTTTAAAATAGATCATGAAGCCCTCCATGGGATTGTTGCAAATATAAGTTCTTTTTGTAATTGATGTCAAACTTGTTGATTGGGATGTGCAACTAGGTTACATTCCTTGGTTCATATGTGGTCTAATATAGTGCAGTTATAGTGGGATAGCAATGTGATCATGGAGATGTGCACAATCTATTTACAGATGCTTCAGAAGGCTTATAAAAGGTGTATCATGATATTTCCAAAGTTTTGGTGTTGATTAGTGTATCATGATCTTTCCAGAGTTTTGGTGTTGATTTCTAGGATTTGCAATAGTTATTAAGTCATGTGTGACTATCCTGGTGTTATTGTACAAGAATGCATTGCATTCCTATGTCTACTAGTATTCTAGTGATATAAATTGATTATTCAGTATTGTGGATGTTTGGTGATGCCATCTTGGGCATCTACTTGCACCTTTGATGGTCCACATCATAATTGGTGTTAGTTGTATTAGTGTACCTTAACTGCTTTATCTTTCGCACCTAACCTATAATGTTTTGGTCTGCATGATTGCATGTGGATCTATGGCTGATAATTTAGGATGGACACGAAGTTGTGCTAACATGGTGTAATACCTCACATGTCTCATTTTTCCTTATGTATTGTATTGGAGTTGTTTTTGGCTGACTATTTTTTACTTCCACATTACATCTAATTAGGTCGACCTAATTAATGTCCTTAAGCTTGCAGTTGATATATAAAGGATAGAATCATTGTGGGGACATTAATGAGTGTTGAGTATGTTGTGAAAAGCAAATGTGAAGCAGTGAAATGGTCCAAAAGCATATTATAGTAGTGATGAAGATAAATTTATGATGTATTTTGAATTGTGAATTATGATCAACATTTCAATGGATGCAGTTATTTACAATTCAACCCTATTGATATATTTCTATTAGAAGTATTGTATCTTGCCCTAAAGAAGTGATCTTAAGTGTTTGCAAGTACCTTTTTTTACACTTCTCTAAGGTTATGTGCCTTAGATTTGCAAGTCATTTTAGAAGTAGTGAGCTCATTGGCCTCTAGCCTAAACATTATAATTTGATTATCATATAGTGAGAATTCTCACTGTGGTTTTTCCTAGTTTGGGTTTTCTACATAAAAATCTTGGTGTTCTTGTGTGGTTCCATATATTTACTTTCATGCATGAGGTATATGGAATGAATGATAAGTAGAAGGTTAAATCTAATTAAGTTTTAGTGTATGTTGATTCATCCCCCCCCCCTCTCAACATCTGGTAGTGTTCAACAATTGGTATCGAAGAAAGGCTCCTAAGTTACAATCTAACAACTAAGATAGATTTGGCTTTTGAACACTATGTTTTATTCTAATTTGGATGCTATGGAACAACAAGAATGGGAAATTGATGTTTTGGTAGACATGGACGGAGAATTGAGGCATGCTTTACCAAATCTAGATGAAAGAAAAAATAAGTGCAAGAAAGCAGAAGAGAAGATCACATATTTGAGAAAGCTACTTGATGAAGGAAGGAAGGCTATTGATTACCTTTGAACTAAATCTACATGACAAATCCAAAGAATGTATCAAACTCGAGGAAGAAGTGAATTTGTTGAAGAGAGAGTTAAAAGAGGTAAAAGAACAAATTGGCAAAGGCTTGAAGCTTAAAGGTTATAGTGAAGTACTTGATGTTATGCTAAGTGCTTGGAAGCAAAAATAAAGATAAAGGTGGAATTAGTTTTTAAAAAGGTGAAAACTCTAAGATTCCTAGTAAGGGAGATAAAGGGAAGGAAGAGGTCAAGGATGGACTAAAGGATAAGTTAACAAAGATCGACAAGGTTTCATTCATATGCAAAACAAAAAGAATGTCAGAATGACTCCTCTTGATCAAACCAAGTATTCATCATCCTTTAATGGTAACTATTTTTCATACAATAAATTTGGAAATAAAGCTAGTGAATGTAGAAGTCAGATCAGATTTAATTTAATGGTCAACGCTACACTTGCAATAAGTTTGGACATAAAGAAAATGAGTGTAGAAGTAGGATGGTATGGAATGGATATGTGAATACAAACTAGGGTAGAAGTGTTCAATCATTTGAAATGGATATTTTTATGTATGCAACAAATTTGGGCACAAGGCTTTTGATTGTAGATCTAATGTTAAAAGAAGTGTAAATGGTTTGTAATAAGGCACAGCTTGTTATAACTACAATAAACTTGAACACGTTGCTAGGTTCTACAAAGGAAAGAATGAGAAGAATACGGGCTCGATAAAGAAGATTGATGAACAAAAAGAGAAGATGAAGATGACATGGATGAAGAAACCAGATAAGAAGGTGGAAGAAAAGAGAGAGGATGAAACCACACCTACTGATGGTGCATATTCCTTTTTCAGTAACTAGACAATATGTGCTATCTAAGGAGGAGAACTGATTCAACATCTTATGTACCCCCTTGTAGTTCGGATGCTAAGTTGTCTATAACATGGTAGAGATTGTGAAGGTGTTTCTAGAGGTTTCCAAATGTCTATGGCAATTCACAAAATTGTTTGTAAAAATTGACAAAACATAGTACAATCTTTACATGAGTTATAGCAGTAAAATGCATTTATGTTAATATTAACCCTAAGCAAGTGAATTCAACAGATACATTGGATTTTTGAAATCATTTTGATCACTTATGATCTTTCTATATTGATAACTCTTGCATGCAAATGAGTTTATTGTGCAATTAGTGCATTTGAAGTGTTTTTCCTGCAAACCCTAAGTTCTCTATGAAAGTTGTCAAAGAGTGAAATGGTGACCCCAACTATTGTAGACCCTGAATTGAAGCCATGATCTATGTTCAAATTGTATCCATATGTGGCAATGGTGAGAGACAAAGAAGGTGCATTTTTTAGGGTTTTGGTCAACTGTGTCTACATTGAAGACATTCAAGCATACATTCATCCCAAGCTAAAAGAGGTTAGTCATTTTAAGTTTCATGGTATTTGGGATAAGTTGACAAAAGAATATTTAACTACCTTCAAACAGAAACATGAGAAAATTATAGTGATGGTTTTGAATATTTGGAAGGAATTTCCCGGGTTTAGCTATGAAGAGTAGTGGACTAAGATCATTCTGAGTCATATTCATGAGGATATTCTTACAAGATAAAAAGGGATGCCATTAAGGCATTAACTGGTATGTGCTCCATAGGTATAGTTTCAAAGAAGAAAATTGTGAAGAATGATACTATTGTAGAGTTGACTGGTGCTAAATCTGATGGAAGGGCAATGATATTTGAGGATATTGTTGATCTAGGTGTTCAATATGTGACAAATATTCTAGCATAAAAGATATGCTATTAGAACCATGAAGGTTCTACCATCGTTATATCTATTTAAACTGCACATTAGATGGTGGTTGTTGGAGAGTGGTTCAATCTATGTGAGTTGTTGAGGGAGCAACTGCAAGAGAACTTGGATAAAACAAAGAAAATTAAGTACCCTTTCAAATATGGATCTCTAATTATCTATTTGGCATTCATGTTTATGAATGATCTTCTAGGAGCTAAGGATCATGTTTGGGATAAGTTTTCTCCTATTGCAATACAAATTAGATAGAATATTAGAAGATTTAGGATTAAGAATAAAGCATTCAATACAATATATTCTGGTTGATTTAAGAATCTTTAGGACACTATGCAACAAAGAGAAAGGTTTTCTTTAGATGTGGTCTAGAAGTATAAGGATTTATTCACTTTTTGTGTAGGTAGAGATAATTGTTACATTGAGGTTGTTGAACTGAGGACTATGTGGGTACTGAAGCTACCTTATGAAGTATTTGCAAAAGAGACTAAGAGGCATATTGCTACATTTATACAGATGTCAGTAAATCCAAATGAGTCTAGATTTGGTATCTTAGGAGAAATTTAAGCTAAGTTGATGCAAGAAAAATAGAGAAAGGATATAGTACGAGGAATGCCTCTGGTAGTAGAAGCATTTGGTGTGACTCTTTTTGACGAGTCATCTAGACAAGGATGGAGGAGGACTAGGTCTATTTTTGTCCCCCCTTAGGTAAAGATAGGTTCCTCTGGGGCCCCTACTTGGTTAGTGACAAGTGAGAAGGAGGCACCTAGGAAAACATAGAAAGTAGCAAGAAAGAAAGATGTTTTTGAGCCTGAAGTGGAAGAAGTGGAAAGTAGAATCTTAGATGAGGAAGCACAAAAGGAACAGTTTTATATCTAGACAAGTTCGAAAATGACTAAGGTGGCAGAAGTGGAAGAAGAAGAATAAGAAGGAGAGGACACAATATCTCTGATTAGAAGAAAAAGATCATTGATCACATCAAAAATGATTCCTGCCAAGAAGAGAAAAGACCTGTTAAGAAGAAAGTGCCTTCAAACCCAAAGGAGAAGGAGAGTATTGAAGATGATCCAAATTATCAACCTTTGGATCTCAACATTTTAATAGAAGTAGTATGTAAGCATGAATAATTAGATTTCTCTACTAGGATGTATCCAGATGCACCTTCGACAGACAAGGAGAAGATTGAGAAGGTGGTAATCATGTATATGATTACCTTCAACAAAGCTATTGATGACATGGAAGATAAATTGTTGAAAGAGATTTTGGAAATATTAACAAAAAGAGAAGAGTTGCAATAATGAATGAGTCAAATTTGAGGACTCAAGCACCATATATGGTAACTAGTTCATTGTCAAAGGAAGAAAGAACAAGAATTAAATAGGCACTAAACATTATATTTAGAACATAAGAAAGGGTAAAGTTGATCATGGGAGGAGATCTCGAAGATATCAAGAGGATAGGAAAACAAATAAAAGATGAATCTATGGAGATTATGGAACTACTAAAGCTTACTTTATCTTCTTCTTTGGAGACAATGAAAATAGCATCTAGTCTAGGAGAGACAAGCAGTCTGACATATTCGAAAAGGATAATTTTGATCGAAAAATTGTTTTGGATGATCATTTGAATTCATAACAAAATGTGATGGATGATGCTGAGGAGATTCTAAAAGGCACCAAAGAAGAAAAGGAGAAAAGGGATCCAGATAAGGACAAATTAGAAGAAGTAAAGGAGGACGATAAGATAGAAAAGAGAGCAGAAGAAGAGACAGGAGGGAGGAAGGAGATCCCTGTGAAGGAGAAGGAGAAGGATGCAAACAATGAAAAGAGAAAGTTGTCTATTGGAGAGTCTTTCTAACACCATGAAAATTCAACATCAAATTTGTTGTGTTGCAAATGAAGTTTCAACTAGTTGTCATTGCAAAGGTACTATAGGTACCCATGTCTCAAGCTCAAATTGACCTTAACAAACTATCACCTCTTCATATGTTGCATTTTAGTGATGTCCTCCATCATACTACAAGGAAGAAATTTATTATATCTCAAGTAGAGTGTACTAGTTTAGTGAATAATACACTGAAGTTTCTCTATTAGAGACTTTTGAAGGTCACTTTATATGAATCACTGAGTGATGCAAAGCAGTTATAGGTGTTGCTTAAGAAATTAAAGGATCAATCTTCTAATTTGGAAGCTAAAATTTTAAAGGACATGAGAAGAATCGAAGGAGAAAAGGTTATAACAGTTAGTAAACAAGTGTGCAAATGCACACATCTGGCTGCAAGTGAGTATAAGTGTTTTTGAGAAGAGTGTAGATAGTGTCGTAGAGGTATTTCAATCTTGTCACGAGTGGCCTAATTCAACTCAAGGAATACAGGATCAGATAAACATTTTTGACAATTGGATTGTAGAGTTGTATAAGTGAACTTTAAGGAAGATGGAAATGGTAAAGGGAGATTTCTGTTAGAGAACATGTACATAAAGCTTAATTTGTTGATAAATCAGAAAGAACAAATCAAGAAATATTTCTACCATTTGAAAAATATTACAAATGTGAACCTCACCACTATGGTGAAGATTATTAAAGACTCTCAAGAGTTAAGAAAGACAGTGAAGGTTTCAGGAAGTTGTGAAGAGGTAGAGAATATTCTATTGAAGATGGAGAGTCATCTTAACCTTTTGGTCTCTATAGGAGCTAATTGGAGTGTTTTTTGGGCTCAGTTGAAGTTTTTCCATCATAATATCATACACATAGCTCAATGAGGTGGTTAAATGTTTCTTTTGGTGAGAAATTTTTTATTTTATACATATGCGAACATGTTGGTAACACACTTTTGGGTTCTAGTTTTGAGGAAATATTGTAGATATGGGTCCAGTTGTATATAGGTTGTTGAATTTTGTTGTAAGAAGACAGACTTTGTCTTTGATGTCAAAAGGGGAGTGTCTTTGAATTTTTCTTTAAACATTGTAATCTAATTATCATATAGTGAGATAGTTTTCATTGTGAATTTTCCTAGTTTAGGTTTTCCATGTAAAAATAGTGGTGTTCTTGTCTAGTTGCTTTTGTGGTTTTAGTTATTTACTTTCATGCATGAGGTATATGGAATGAATGATAAGTAGAAGGTTAAATATGATTAGGTTTTAGTGTATGTTGATTATCCCCCTCTTAGCATCTAGTAGTGTTCAATAGGGACCCCAACCCAAGAGAAAAATGCATGGTCTATAGTGTCACATTCCTTGTATGCTTCATACATAAGGTATAAACTTGTTATGTATAGTGCCTGAAAGTATAAATTAGAAAACAAGATCCATTCTACATTTTATGATTTTGAACTACACGAAATCAAAATCTCAAGCTTCATGTTAATATGCTTTAGTAAGATTATTCTTGTCGTTTGTTAATATACAATTATGTATTCATATGGAATGATGATTTCTTTACTTCATTTCTATAAATATAATTAAATTTTACTAACATAAGGTCAATTTATTTTAGAAATATTGTATTTACTTCAAACAAGTTAGATGTCTATGTTTTCTTTATATAGCTTTTAATGTTGAATCTAAATAAAACTAGGCTTTCAATCCATTCGATCATTGAAAACTTATGTGTAGAATTTGGTTTGGAATCAAATTGATTCTTTAATGTATAATTTTCCAATTGTCTAGATTGAACCTTTTTGGATAGAAGTAGATTAAGTTATTAAATCCATAATTCCTTTTACAAGTCATTGAGTCAAGGTTACAATTTAAGATTCATCTACTAACCTTTCTCATTTGAAGGTCAAGACCATCAAGTTATAATATGATTCTTCTAAGTTATTTTGAAGGCAAGACAAGAAAGAACATATGCAGAACTTGTGATGGTGGAAATTAGGGTTAGGGTTAAATTAAGATAATAAAACCACTAAATGACCTAATTAACCATCACATTAAGGAGGAGATGAATCTAATAGATCTATCCTTGATAGACCAAGATTTTGATCAAATTCTAGGCTCTTTCGATAGGGCTCTATCCTTCTTGAATTGAATTGAATTGAATTATTGAATATTAAGGCAAAATAGGTGATTATTAAAGAGATCGGGCAGAAAAAATGAGCTACAATCATCATAGAGAGACACCAACTTAGAACTAAGCGAAATAGGATGTCACAGATCTGTTCCTAAAAGTTTGGCTTGATTTTTTGAGACCACGTACTATCAATTTACCATGGTCCTCTAAATTTCTTACAGTCAAAAGCTAAACATGTTCATCTCTATGAATTATGTTGATTCTCCTAAACATGGCTCTATACCTATTTCATGCACATAAAAAGGAGGAAATTGTTGAGAATAGGGGTTTTCCTAAGTCAACCCCCAGTTTAGGAATTAACCTTGAATGAAATAATACAAATATTGAAATAAATTCTAAATAGATATACCTCAAATCTGTAATTGTTGATGCAGATGCTTTACTCTTTGAATGAAATTACAAGTGTTGTATGAAATGGCATGACAAACATAAAACCCTAATCACACACACACATGTTTACATAACATTGATGTAATATTTCTCCACAATGGTTGAAGCTTGAATATGTAGCCTTGAAGAGCTCTAAAAATGCTTGATAATGAATGCTTCATGGATGGATGAAGGATAGGAATGGAGACTTATAATGATTAGATTGTTAGATGAAAATAGGTTGATAAAATCTCTTTATATAGGAGTTTCTAGGTAAATTACCAATTAGGCCAACCTCCAATGGTCATGTGAAGCCACGAGGATCAAATATTCTCGATGAGATATAGCCCTTACCCCATTTTAAATTGGGTCCTAATTGAGCAGGACCATGGCGTTTTGGGTTGTCATGGTCTAGACTGGGGCAATCCACGCCCTGGTCCTACCATAATCATGACCAAAACAATGCTAAAATGAGGTGGGTATCCCATGGTAGGACCCACAAAGGTTTTTCATGGCCTCACGGGTGGAGAATAAGCCCAAACAGGCCTAGTAAGGAGATGAGGATAGAACATGCTAAAGTAGACACACAAACATGAGGTGTAAATTAGACCAATGATAATTTACAATGCTACATTTAGCCCCCACCTTAACGGGAGTATGAGCCTATGAAAATACTCGCGATAAAGTAGATAAAAGATTAAAGAGAGGAGCAATTAGGAGTGAGATTGCAAGGAGTATAAGACATCGCTAATTTTGAGGAACCGAGCCCCCAATCACATGCAAGGGCACACAAAACAAGACAAAGAAAAAAAAGGCAAGCAAAGACAAACAAAGACAAAAATACAAAAGATGCATAACACAAAAGCTAATAATCAAAACAAGACCTCAAGTCAACTAGACAAAGGGACCTTGATGTCAAAATGTCTCAACCAATAATATCATTCTTGAAATGCCATCACAAAAACAAAACTGATCACATAAAAAGAGCAAGAGCATGCATCAAACCATGAACCACAAATAGCAAAGTTAAAAGCTCATAGAAAGAAGAAAGGGAAGACATGGATACACATTATAGTTATGTTTTTCTTGGTGATCCATGAGAAGAAGATAGAGAGAGAACATGGATGTCATGGGCTAGCTGTATTTTGCTAGGTGATCCTTGTTGGGGAGGAGAGTAGGAATTGTCTAACTATTTTTTGCTAGTTCCACTCATCATGTTGTGTATGCAAATATCTGCTTTTAGGTGTTAAGAATCTTGTATAAGAGTTTGTTTCCTCTTATTTAGACCATGCAACGACCTGTGTAAGACATGAAATGAGAAATGCAAATGTGTGTATGGTATCGAGAACATCTCATGTAAGAGTTTGTTTGCTCTGGTTTCAAGAATGTCTAACCCCATGTAAGACAAATATATGTCTGATTTCAAGGACATCTCTCATTAGAGTTTGTTTGCTCTAGTTTTGAGAATGTGCACCCCATATAGCACATATATAAAGGTTGCGTCTAGTTTCAGGCATGAAGCATCTCGTGTAGGAGTCTGTTTTCTCTGGTTTTGAGAATTAACACCCTGTTTAAGGCATGCAAAAATATAGTACAATATAGTACAAAGAGGTCAATATGTATGCCCCCCATTAAGATGTCAACATAACCCTATGTTGATGTTTTAAGGAAGCTAGAAACAAGGATATCCACCTTAAAAACCAAGGAGATATCATTTAAGGAAACAATGTTCATAATCCAAGCTAAAGAGGCAATACTCTTACAAGCAAGAATAAGATAGTTGAAAAAGAGATACCTTGCAACAAGTGTAAAGAGAATCCTTAGAGGAGAATAGATCTTTTCTCAAAAAACATCTACCTCCAAGAGAAGATTTTGAACAAATATAACATCTTCTACCAAAATAAGGGAAGGAGAACAAGAATATCTACCTTCCACCTATTGCTAGGTAAAAAGGGATTCTTGATGAAGGATGACACACTTTTGACCCAAAGTGAAGGTTTGTTTATAATAGACATACATTGCCAAGTGTAAAAGAGGTTGTATTCAAGGATACACACCTCTTGCATAAGAGACAATCATTGAGAAAACAACAAATTCACACAAGGAATGACATCAAATCATAAGCAAACACCACTTAAAAAATGAAAAGTAGATCCTTATAAAGGATAAGAAAGATCAATGCCTACCAAGAGTAGGGACAATGAGAATAATTACAAAACCTCTAAGGAGAGATTATACATAAGGAAATGCACAATGTACTCATATTAAGAAATATTCAATGTAAGAAAATACATCAAGATATGCAAAATGCAACTCTAAAGAAGAGGTAATCTTCAAAGAAGGAAAGATTGAGTTGAAGGATCACATACTCCCCTAAGGAGATATTAGTCACAAGAGAAGTATTGTTTAGTGAAAGAAAGGACATCAAGTTATGAAGAATGCAACCCCAAAAAGGAAATAGAGTTCAAAACCTTAGATAGGGAGAAGAGATAGGATAATATTCTTACCCCCCAAGCATAGAGGCAAGAATGAATTATGTCACTGCCCCAATATGATTAATATTTAAAAATAATCGTAACTCATGACAAAGAGACCCCAATGAAGTTAACTACTAGTGTCATAGGGTGAGGAGCAACATGGAGGGTGAATGGAGTGCTAAGACACTACCTCTTCACCAAGAAAGAGTACAAGATTAGTTGTAAGAGTTATACAAGCTCTATCATATTGGTATTGAACAACTGTTTTAAATGCTTTACAATTTCCAATAGAATGAGAGTAACTACGATGAAAAAGATGATGTGCATCACCTTCCTTATGCTTATAATTGTAATTGAGTTTAATGAAAGGAAAAACAACATTCTTATCATACGTCAATCTCCAAAATATTCTAGTAGCTAATTTCTCTTGGTCATCAATGGGAGTAGGTCTTGTCTCTTGAGATGTAGGACAAGGGTTGTTAGAAGAAGATGAATCATTTTCTATGATTTTGACTATGTCATTATCAATGAGTCCTTGCATTGCATTTTAAAAATCCGGAAAATCATTGGTATTATGATCATTAGTTTGATGGTGTAAGAAAAAAGGAGTGTTTGAGGAAGAAGTACCCTTAGATGGACGATAATTTATATGTCTTGCAAGATACTCCTTAAAGTTTTGAATTTTAAGAAGATCATCCATAGGTGAATGATGAGAATGTCCTAGACCTTCGGTACTAGTTTGTGTAGGAGATTTTATAGGGACTTTGATTCCTTGTTCAAATTTTCCAAGTTCTTGTCCTCTATAACCTTGTTTTGATATTATGTTTATAACCACTCCTATAAGAGATTTTTAATTGAGAAGAAGGAGTATTATTATGAATTTTTTTTAAGTTTGTATTGTAAGTATATCTAGAAGGAATAAAGGGAGAAGTAGATGAAGAAATAATATCCTTTGTAGGATTTTTTTCCTTTTTATCATCATGCATATCCTCTTTGATATGTTGGGAAGGAAGATCCTTATCATCTAAGGCCTCATCTTTACCTAATGTTATTTGGGGGGATAGATCATAAATGAAATGCATAACATTGTCTTCTCTACAAATGTTTTGATAGTTAAGATAAGCTCGAGGATAATAAGGGGGATCTAGAGAGATTGAAAAACCAATATTTTGATCTTGCCCCCCTTACGCTAGGGTATGTGTATGAGAAGAAGATGGTGTCATGTTTCTCTTCAATGCTTTCTCTCCATTAGAGAGATAATTGATAGGAACTTATTAGCTCTTTCTTCATTCACACGAGATACCCTAGGAGAGGTACAAGTGTTGCCTTCATTAGCATCTCTAGGAATATGATCTATAAAAGATTTTATGTGATCTACATATGTAATGCATTTTCTTAAAAATAGCACCATAAAACAACATGAATCATGGATAAAAGGTTTGATATCTAATTGATTAATAGGAAGTATTTTGGAAATTCTAAAAATACAATATTCCAAAGTGCTATGAATGAAAAGAAGCAATGTAAAGTGAAAGAATCATTATCCAACACATGATTATGATAAATATAAGTGAAAAGCAATGTAATCATATGTGAAATGGGAAACAAATCAAATCTATTAAGTACCATTATGAATGTCTAAGAACATATCTGAAAACAAAAGTTACAAATTATGCAACCCACAAATCAAATTAACCAAAATAAATTAGAGTTTTTAATGAATTTAACCTCTAAATTTATGTAATTTGATTAAAATTATAATCTATGAGTGAAAATTTGAAAATTAAAATGCATGCAAATAAGATCTAAGAGAACAAATTATCAGAGATAGTGATGTAAGGAGTCGGGCCACCAAAATGTGATGGTGGAAATTAGGGTTAGGGTTAAATTAAGATAATAAAACCACTAAATGACCTAATTAACCATCACATTAAGGAGGAGAGGATATAATAGATTAGCCTTCATAGACCAAGATTCTAATCAAATTTTGGTCTCTTTTGATAGGGATCTATTCTCCTTAAATTGAATTGAATTGTTGAATATTAGGGCAAAATAGGTGATTATTAAAGAGATTAGGCAGAAAAAGTGAGCTATAGTCGTCATATGGAGACACCAACCTAGATATAAGCAAAATAAGATGTCACAGATCTATTCCTAGAAGTGTGGCCTAATTTTTCGAGACCGGATAGTATCAATTTGCCATGGTCCTCTGAATTTCTCGCAGTTGAAAGTTGACCTATTCGTCTATGTGAATTATGTTGATTCTCCTGAATGTAGCTCTGTACCTATTTCCTGCATACAAAAAGAAGAGGGAAATTGTTGGGAATAGGAGTTTGCCTGAGTCAAACCCCAGTTTAGGAATTAACCTTGAACAAAATAATGCAAATATTGAAATAAATGCTAAATATGTATACCTCAAATCTGCAATTGTTGATTATGATGCTTTGCTCTTTGAATAAATCACAAGTGTTGTATGAAATGGCATGAAAAACACAAAACCCTAAACAACACACACATGCTTTCATAAGATTCATGTAATTTTGCTCAAAAATGGTTGAAGGATGAATATGCAGCCTTGAAGACCTCTAAAAATGCCTGATAATGAATGCTTCAAGGATGCATGAAGGATAGGAATGGAGACTTAGGATGATTATATTTTTTGATGAAATTAGGCTGATAAAATGTCTTTATATAAGGATTTCTAGGTAAATTATCAATTAGACCAACCTCCAACGATCATGTAGAACCACAAGGATCAAATCTTACCGATGAGATATGGCCCCTACCCCATTTCAAATTGGGGCCTGATTGAGCAGGACCGTGACATTTTGGGGTGCCATGGTCTCCACCACAATCAAGACCAACACAATGCTAAAATGAGGTGGGTATCCCATAGTAGGACCAACAAAAGGTTGTTCATGGCCTCAAAGTTGGAGAATAGGCACAAATGGACCTAGAAAGGAGATGAGAATAGGACACACTAAACTGGGGGCACAAACATGAGGTGTAAATTGGACCAGTGACAATTTACGACACTACAGATCCATAAGTTGAAATAAGTGGTCCATAGTCTTATATGAACCCTAAATTGAAATTGAAAAACCCTATGAGAATGAATTTCCTTTAACTATCAAATGATCATTGAACTAAGCTACCATGGTAGGTATAAATTTCTATCAAATTCATTCATGTATCAAATGTGGCTCATCAATGAATTGAATACTATGCATGTGGCTTTACTCACCCCTATCCTCGATATATGATGATGCACTATTTGCATTGAGGTGGACATTACAAGTCCTCCCTCCTTGAATTTTCTTGCCCTTAAGAAAGTCAAGGTTGGGTGATATAAGATGGTATTTGTCCCCCAATCTAAATTCATGTCATGCATGATGTAGACAAATGAAAACTACTACTTCAAATGGATCATTCATTTGTGCCTAGTAAAAGAAATTAGTATTAGGATAAAATAAACCTAGAGAAATTATCAAAGAAATGCAACATTTCCCCCATTTGAATCTATGGTCACTAAACTTGAAATGACAAAAATAGTGTAGAGTGCACACATAACACAAGGATCACCCGCATGGACATTCAAGGAGTTTGAAAATGCAAGCTATGTTAGATTTAACCATGGTGGCAAGGATGTAAACATAGATTCAAGAAGAATGAAGGCAATTTTTTTTTTTTAATTTTTGGGCCAATAGTTTTTATTCATAAAGAGTGTGTGTTTTAATTAAACTTTGTGTGAGAGGAAATATTGACGAGGTTAATGGAGTTGTCACCCTCGAGAAATGATGTATATTTCATTCATTAGATTGAAAAGGGTTTTCTTTTATTTGTTGACAATTATTCCATTTATTGTTAATGTTAATGTTCACTTAAAGTTATGCTTATTGTTAGGTTTAGGGTTCGATTAAGTTAAGGATTATATTACAATTCAATTACAATTAAGATATAAGGGGAAGGATTTAAGAAAAATCTTTAGGTTAGGGTAAGAGTTTAATTAGGCTTAGGCTAAAATATTTTTTTAAATCAAGTTCAAGAATTCTCGAGTTCTTTGCATATTTAAATTAACAAGTATGACTTTGATTATTTTGTATGTATATATATTGTTGGAATGAGAAAGTAAGGTGGATATGCATATCATATATTATTCACATTCATGATATCATTAATGATTGATATTTTTAATGTTAATTTGTATTTGATTGATTCTAAAATTTTATGTTTTATATTTTTAGTGTTTAAGTTATTTTAAGGGTTTAAAGGTATTTTGAGGCATATTTGAAATATTGTTTGTAGGGGTGTTCGACCTTGCACTATATCATGTTATTTTGAAGGGACCTAAGCCTCCAATCTATATTAAAATAAAAAAATAAAACTATCAAAAACATATTGAAATGAATTCCTAGCTTAGAGACATAAACCAAAATCTCAAATCAATATCATTCATTAGAGGAAATGGCCAACAAGACCCAACTTAAGTCCTAAAGGAGAGTTGGATACTATGTGTGATTGTTTCCTCTTTTTGTATTTAATTTGATTTGATATGAATATGTATCGATAAATGATACAAAATAGACAATAATTAATATAAATAGACATATACATAACAATAAATCAAAATGTAAGCTTAGATCTGGAAATGAGATGCAAAGAGGAACCTATAATTGAAATATGAGCTTGGAAATGCTAGACTATGGAGATAGGCAACCTACCTCTACAAGTGTTTTCGTCAACTAAGGCTTCTTGAATCACAAGATTTGTAGATCACTCACTCCAAAATTTAGCCAAAAAACATCAGATTATATAGCTAACCAGATTAGTCCTAGGGTTTTTGCCTATTCAAAATGTCAAACTGTTTGTCTAAGTTTGTTTTGCGTAATTTTGTCACTTTTGCTAGTTGGATCCATAACCTTAAGAATTGATAATGGTGGTGATGCAATTTTCTCTTTAAACAAGTCCTCTAAGTGTTGATGCAATAACATGAATGAATCATAACAAAATCGATCATGCAAATAATACTTGAAGATAAGTTATTGTAGCTTGATGCTCCTTGTGCTCATATATTCTCTTAAATGAAGGAATTAAGATTTGGAATGAGATTCCTAGATGATCAAATGAATTAGAGATGATGCTTTTATATAGGGTTCTCAAGATATTATCACATTTAGGCCGACTTCCAACGGTCATATCAAAATCTTGAGATTAGATAACAAATGGTGGGAACCGACATCCTAAAATGTTTAAATTTGGGCCCCTTTTGGAGGAACTATGATGCTAGGCAACCCAAAAAAAGAGAAAACTAAAGGTAGTTGTTGAGTGCATACATTTAGGACATATGATCAAGTCACCTCATGAGCATATGACAACAATTTGGATTAGATAAGGCTAAAATTGGCTCAAAATGACATAAAAGGAGACACACTAAAGCAAAAGTCAAAAAAAATATGAAATTGTAAATAAGTTGCAATTTATAACACTACAATATCATTTCTATCTTTACAAAAAATAATATAAAGATTGATAAATATCATTCTCTAAATGTTGTTTTTTATTAAATCATATCTATTTTTCTTAGATTTTTAATCAAACATACAAACACCTCAAATACAAAATCTCTTGACATCATTATATAATTTTCTCTAAAAATAAATATGCTAATTACGCCGAAGGTGTCTCCTTATATGAAATGGACAGCCTAATGGTTGAGATCAATGGTTTATATTTACTTAGAGTTGTGCAAGACGATCAAAACGTCTACAACCATTGATTGTTTTTGGTATGTTTACTGCATATACTTCGTATTTCTGAACGACTTGCAACTTGCCTCCACCCGGGCAGTACTATTCATGATGGATTATCTTGCCATCATTTTTGTCGGGCTATCTTCTCATTCACATTTACCTAAAATACTCACCGCCATCTAGGGGAAAGCACCCAGTAGTTGTGCACCCTAACTTTGCGCTTCTCAAAATCCTACTTGGAAATTTCAAATCACTCTGATTTTTTTACAGCAGCTTACTTGGCAAGTCTCCTACTTATAACTAAGGTTTCAGGGCCACATCATCAAATATGATGCCACATTAGCATGCTTTTTGCAAAGGTGTCCAAAACAGCCCCAAAAAAAAGTGAGACCAATAGGCGTGCAAAAGAGACCCCAATAGTTGTGCAGCTGACATGGCATCACCTGATTGGTTACTTTTTACAATATTAGTACGTTTCTTAACAACTATTGGTACACTTCCTAACAACTGTTGGTACATTTCCTAACAAAAATTGATATTTTTTGTTTCAAACAATAGGTTTTATTTGTTCAATTTTTGGAACAAAAGGTATCAACAACCCTCACAACAATTGGTACATGCTCAACTACTGGGTCCTTTCCCCTATAATCATCAAATCTAATCCGCAGTTTTTTTGAGTCTTTTTCTGACGCGCTAACCTTTCCTCCCTCTTCACATGTTTCAAAAACGAGGACAATTTTAAATAAAGGAATTCATTTTGGGTCTCCATTTGTTAACTACACAAATGCATATACAAACATTTTAACTCCACCCAACACACTGCGTGTGTGTATTTCAAATATTAAAAGAACTACTTTTTAAAGAAGATTATAATGATTTTTATTATTTTCTGATAAAAATAAATGCTTAAATATTTATTATTTAAAAGTTATTTTAATAAGAATGTTTCAAGTATTTGTATATGAATTAGTTTTTTAATATTTTTATTTAAATAAATATTTTATGATACATAATTAAATATTTATTATTTTAAAACTATTTTAATAGAGATGTTTTAAGTATTTGTATTTGAATTTTTTTTAATATTTTAATTTAAATTATTATTTTATGATATATAAATATTTTTAAAATATTATTTAATATTTAAGTTATGCATGTGTAAATGTTTATATTTGTTAATAAATTAATTTGTCCGCGCCGACTAAAAATATTTCTTATTTAATATATTTTAGATTTTGTTTTTTAATGTTTTTTATAATTAATATTTTTAATATACAATTATCAATTTTATTTTTATTAAATTGTGCTTGAAATTTTTATTTATTTTTGTTGGACATTGTTGGTTACCTTTCACTTTGTTATCAAACTAAATTTATTTTGTCTTTTTTACATGTGCATTGGTAGGTTAGATTGTGCAAAATTAGTAAGAGAGTTTTTAATTCATTTAAGTAAATATTTTTTAGATTTTATTGTTTTTTAATACCTTTAATTTATAAATATCCTCATGCTTTACTATAGGTTAATAACTTTAACCTTTGTTTTATTCATGTTTGGTAATTTTAGTCATTGATGTTATTAGTTTTAGTTTATTATATTTTTTTGTTTAGTTTTAAATATTTTCAAATAATAAGTTTTTGTTGTGTTTCACATTTTATTTTTTTTGCTCGGTAATAATATTGTATTTATTAAGATAATCAAAGGAAGTACATAAGTTATCTAAACATAGTATCATTATCCAACACATCAAAAACTGCCTCCAAAGCATTAACCCATCCTATCCACCTAGCCGGAAATGATATTAGCAACTACGAAAACAAAACCATTCACAACAAAAACTTCTTGGTGTAAATAAATATTCATTTTGGATATTATTACACTTTACTTAAGTTAACTTAGGATAATGCATCTCTTCGTAGTTTGGATTTGAGACACTTAGGGAAGTGTGCACATAGGGATAGAGCTTGTAGGAGAAATTCCACCCTTTGTGGTCTTATTTTGCTGTTACACTCCACATTCGGTGAGTCATCCACCTCTTGTGGAATATTATATTATTTCTCCTACCTACCCCTAGTATTTCTTACCTACCCTTGTTTCTCATTGAGCCACATGTCATAATTGTGTGCTCGTACATCCATATGGCATTGCCTATATAAGCAGGCCTATATTCATTGTATTGACGAATCCAGTTGATAATTTTCATATTGATGAGAATACAATTTGTTCTTGTCATTCTTTTGTCTCTATTTTTATACTTTTCATTGTGCCCTTGATCTTCGCAAAATCTCACATGGTATCAGAGTTGTTGGGGCTTCATTGATTCATTTTTTGGAGGCATCTTAGAGCGTTTTCGACCTCACCATTGCATCCAGGAGGCCATTTCCATAAAAATCGAATATAAATTCGACCTATTTTGGCAAAAATCAATTTTTGGGTGTGGAGAAAATTTTCTGCCCAATTCGGATGGTACGATACGGAATTTTCGGATTTTTTTCAAAAAAAAATATTATTTTTTTTCTGAAATTTTTTTTCCAGTTTGAAAAAAAAAATGAAAATTATTTTTGGGATCCGTACCTTCTGCCCAGTCAGCAGCACCCAGTCAGTCAACGCCTCATCAGCATTTTCTTTGGAAATTTTTAGACCCCTCTCCGTTGAGCAGTTTGGATTTTTGGGTCAACTTTGGAGGCCCATAACTTGCTCAATTTTGCTCCTTTTTTGGGTGCAATTTGTTTTTATTTGGGCTAATTTTTCGTGCTCTTCGCAGTGGTGTGGTTATTTTTTGGTTTTGGTGCACAGGTGTTTCAGAATTTTTGGATTCTCTCAGCTGTACTTGTCCAATCCCCAATTTTGCAACTTCAAAGGCCTCGTTTGAGCTCATACAACCTCCTTTTCAAGTGTCATTTTTTTTTAAAGTGCATGTTTTTTCGTCTACTTTCATAATCTATGATCAGATTTCAGAGATTTTGAGTGGAAGTTGTACTTTCAGATATTGGTCTTATTTGGCCTATTAGGTACTTGTAAAGTGCTTGGATCTTAGTTGAGATCTCTTGCATTGTTAGTTTGAGTCTCTTTTGGCCTTATTAAGGCAGTTGTAAAATTGAAATCAGAAGTCCACTTTGCCATTTTTTGCAAGTGGCCCATTGTACATGCACTAAGTATAAAGTGTCAAATCATCACTTTTGGGGGGGTTCTTTGATTGACTCAATTTGGGGGGGTATCTTGTGTGATTGTGTCTCTCTTTCCTTGTGCTTTTTCAGTTTTGTTTCAATGAGTCCTCATAAATTTCCACCTTTAACTCCACATAATTATGCATCATGGAAAATTAAAGTTTGGAGCAAATTAATGGAAAAAAGTCTCACGCATTACATAGATGGAACAATAGCAACACCACCTGATCCTAAGGCTGATCCTAATGCTTAGTTAGAATGGCTCACTAAGAATTGCATGGCTCTTGGAACTTTGCGCAAGTATGTATCAGGTGATCTCATCTTTCATATTGAAAAGTGTACTACAACCAAAGATGCTTGGGATATGTTTCAAAAATTGTATGGTCAAGTTGATGAAATCAGAGGTTATAAGATTGACAATGAGCTCACCAACTTGGATCCCAAGAGTTTTGATACAATCCAAGATTATGTCACCAAAGCAAATGAGCTAAGAGCAAAGCTTAAGGATTGTGGAATTGACAAAAAGGATGCTCAGTTGATATTCAACTTGTTAGACAAGCTTGCACCAAAATATGCAACATTTGTGTCTAGCTTCCAAACTCATCGTTTGACAGTGGGGAGTTCCTATGTTATGCCTTCATTTGATGCTTTCACAGAAATGTTGATATTGGAACAATCTAAGTTGTTGAACATGGGGTTTCTCAAGTCTTCAAAGTCCAAGGCTTTGGTGGCTAATCAAGGGAATCAAGGAAGTCAAGGCAAAGATTCCAACAAGAAGAAGAAGCAATCTAAGTTACAGCCACAACAAGAAAAAGGACAATCATCCTCTCCATCACAAGGCGATTTTTCATCCTCTTCCAAGAAGGGGACACCACCTAAGAAGGATAAACCAACTTGTGCATATTGCAAGAAGTATGGTCATGATGAGCATCGATGCCACGCAAAGCAAGTTGATGAGTTAACTAATCTTCTTAAGAAAAACAACATCAACTTGCCATCCGCCTACACCAAGAAGGATTCATCTCCTTTCTCTTCCTCACATTCTAAGGGAAAAGGGAAAGCATTTGTGGCTACAACAGGTTCTTCACAGCAATGGATACTTGACTCGGGTGCCTCATATCACATGGGTTCTACAAAGGAGCAGTTTTCTTCATTGGAGCCATCTAAGGTACCTCACATTTACATAGGTGATGATACACAAGTAGAGGTTGAAGGGAAAGGTTCAGTTGACATGGATGATGGAACATTTGAGAATGTTCTCTATGTTCCTAACTTGTCTACTAACCTTCTCTCTATCTACCAAATCACTCACTATGGGAATGGGAAAAGGTTGAGTTTACACCAGATTCAGTTGTGGTAAAGGAACTTGATGATGATGCCTTGGTAGCAGTAGGACAAGTCAATGACAACTCAAGGCTTTATTCATTCTCCCATTTTGTGCCAAGATCACCTTCTAGGGCCTTGCTTACTCATTCAAATTCAGAAAGTAAGCTATGGCATGAGCAGTTTGGTCACCTCAACTATTGCTATCTTCAGCAGCTCAGCACTAAAGACATGGTCACGGGTCTACCTCGAATCAGTTTTTCAGAGGGTGTATGTTTAGGTTGTTCCATGGGCAAGCATCCCGAGGAGAATTTTGATAAGGGGAAAGCTTGGAGAGCTTTGGAAGTTCTTCAACTTGTTCACAGCGATGTAGCAGGTCCATTTCCAGCACCTTCATTTAGTAAGGCCCGCTATGTCCTCACCTTCATTGATGACTACTCCTGTTTCACTTGGGTCTACTTTCTTATTCATAAGAGTGAAGTATTTGACAGATTTCAGGACTTCAAGACTCGTGTGGAGAAGCAATCAAGGAAAGTGGTCAAGATTCTTCGCACAGATAATGGAAGGGAATATGTGAACAAAAGACTTGAGGATTTTTGTACATTTGAGGGGATTGATCTTCAGCATTTTGTCGCATACACTCCACAGCAGAACGCAAGAACAGAACTCTCAAAGAAATGGCTAGTTGTATGATACATGCACGTTCTCTTGATCCCGCCTTTTGGGCAGAGGCTATTAGTTGTGCCACACACATCCAGAATCGGGTTCCTCACAAAGCTTTGCAAGGTATTACTCCTTTTGAAGCTTGGGCTGGTAGGAAACCGATTGTGAGACATTTCAGAGTCTTTGGGTGTCTAGCATGGGCTCGCATACCTCCATAGAAACGCAAGGCATTGGAACCTCAGAGTCGGCCTTGCATATTTGTTGGATATCCTGAGGGTGTTAAGGCATATAGATTGATGGATCCTAAGACACATGAGGTGTTCATTGAGAGGAGTGTTCACTTTGAGGAAAGCTCTCCTAGCTTAGCCTCTCTACCTCCTCCACCTTCCTCCATTGTGGATAGTGATGCTAGTGATTCAGATGATGAAACTCCTTCAACTCTGACTCGCAGGATTACACCTCCGCAAGGTCCACTTGTAGTTGAGGAGCCTCGTTCTCCACCTCCACCTAGACCTCGTTGGGCTCGACAGACACTTGAGTCCACAGGTTCTCTTGTTGGGGATCCTTTAGATACACGAAGAACTCGATCACAACATCAGGATCTTCCACATGCATTCATTTCTATTGCTTCTGATCCACAGACATTTCGGCAAGCATCAAGGGTTCCTGAGTGGGACCAAGCTATGGAGGAAGAATATAGTTCCTTGATGAGGAACAACACATGGGATTTAGTCCATCTCCCTAAGGGGAGAAAGATGGTTTGATGTAAGTGGATCTATCGAACCAAGTTTGTAGCAGATGGTAGTGTGGATAAGTATAAGGCTCGGCTTGTTGCGAAAGGTTTCTCTCAAGTTGCAGGTGTTGAATATACTGAGACCTTTGCACCCGTAGCCAAGATGAACTCCATTCGTTTGACACTTGTTATTGTTGTAGCTCATGGTTGGGTTGTACATCAGATGGATGTGAAGAGTTCTTTTCTTCATGGTGATCTTGATGAGGAGATTTATATGGAGCAGCCACAGGGTTTCATCCAGGATACTTCCTTGGTTTGCAGACTAAGGAAATCTCTCTATGGCCTTAAGCAGGCCCCCAGGGCTTGGTACACCAAGATGGATTCCTTTCTTCTCTCCGCAGGGTTCACCAGGTGTCATTCTGATCTGAATGTCTACATTTTGCGACACAATGACTCTCACTTGATACTTGTGCTCTATGTTGATGACTTGATCATTACAGGGAGTACCACATCCATCTTTAGCAGGGTCAAATCTGCTTTGCATGACAAATTTTCTATGACTGACTTAGGTCTTTTGCACTACTTTCTCGGGATAGAGATTTCACAGTCACCTTCTGGGATTACACTATCGCAGCCCAAGTATGCTCTTGATCTACTTGCATGCTTTCATATGGCTGATTGTAAGCCTGCCCCGACTCCCTTTCTTTTAGGAGTCAAGCTTGAGGCTCAGTGTTCTCCACCAGTTGATGCCACTTTGTATCGTCAGCTTGTGGGTAGTCTCATCTACTTGACTCATACACGCCCTGATATTTCATTTGTAGTTGGCATGGTTTCCCGCTTCATGCAGGAACCACGTGAGCTTCATTGGAAAGCCACCAAATGCATCCTTCATTACATCTAGGGTACACATCACTGTGGGATTCACTATGCAGCAGGCACAGGACTTCGCTTGGTTGGTTACACAGACTTCGATTGGGCTAGTGATCTTGATGATCGTAAGTCTACTTCCGGTTACAGTTTTCACCTTGGTTCAGGCCCCATTTGTTGGTAGAGCAAGAAGCAACATGCTATTGCTCTCTCTTCGACTGAGGTTGAGTATCGAGGCGCTGTTAACGTAGCGACTGAGACCATTTGGCTCCAACAGATTCTCACAGAGTTTGGATTCACCACTCCACGACCGACAGTTATACATTGCGACAATCAGAGTGCTATTGCAATCTCGAAGAACCCAGTCCAGCACTAGCGAACCAAACACATCGAGATTCATATGCACTATATCCGAGAGCTCATTCAGGAGCAGGTCATTGATTTGCAGTATTGTCCTATAGCGGAGCAGGTTGCTGACATATTCACCAAACCTTTCACCGAGAATAAGTTCCAGCAGTTGCGAGCTCTCTTGGGGGTGCGAGATGTGTCATTAGGGGGGACTTTTTTCTCTTTGAGGTTTTGTCCTTCTTCTTTGAGAGTCTTTTGTACTTTCATCTCTCTTTTGGGGGGGAGTTTTTTTCCACTAGGTTTTCTCCTTTTCTTCGTTTGTGAGAGATTGTATTGCATAGTTTTGCTTGCATTTCCATATTGTACATGGGTGCCTATCATGGCCTAGTAGCCAGGACCCATCTTGCATTGTTGACTTGAGTCTTCATTCCCCTAAGTTGCACTTAAGGGGGGGTGTTGGTGTAAATAAATATTCATTTTGGATATTATTACACTTTACTTAAGTTAACTTAGGATAATGCATCTCTTCGTAGTTTGGATTTGAGACGCTTAGGGAAGTGTGCACAGGGGGATAGAGCTTGTAGGAGAAATTCCACCCTTTGTGGTCTTATTTTGCTATTACACTCCACATTCGATGAGTCATCCACCTCTTGTGGAATATTATATTATTTCTCCTACCTACCCCTAGTATTTCTTACCTACCCTTGTTTCTCATTGAGCCACATGTCATAATTGTGTGCTCATACATCCATATGGCCTTGCCTATATAAGCAGGCCTATATTCATTGTATTGATGAATCCAGTTGATAATTTTCATATTGATGAGAATACAGTTTGTTCTTGTCATTCTTTTGTCTCTATTTTTATACTTTTCATTGTGCCCTTGATCTTGGCAAAATCTCACAAAACTAAACCCCGCCCAAAAAATAACAAACTTAATAGTTTTACACAAAAAGTGGATTTAAGCACTGCGACAAAAATTCCGCTGAGAGTTAGAGAGACATATTTTCCATATGGTATTATTGCCTCTAGGATGAGCTCGCTTCACCACCCAAGATGAAGCCTACGTTCACCTTCCTCTGTCGAAGGACCCTCCTCCCAGCTCCTTCAACCTTTGTCTTTGCTCGATTATTTCATCCAATTCTTTGATTTGGACTAGAACCTTCAAAGCTTCTCATCCCTGTTGAGCCTCCATTCTATGATGAAATCTGCATTGCCCAGGCACCCACCTCACAAATGGTATTATGACCGATTTAATTCCCACTCCATCATTGAAGTAGTCCCCAGTTAGGAGGGACCTCAAAGAGATCAATCCATACCGGTCAACAAGAGTAAACACAATAGAAACATAAAGATGTGATGGAGGCAATACATAACAGATTGTATTATAACATGAAAATTGATTACAACCAACCAATAACAACTGGGTTACAGAAAACAGACTCACGGGCCTGCTAGAACATGCTCAAAGTACAAAAGAGGTCACAACCGGGACCTTTAATCTTAAGATCTATCTTCTACGCTTAGTCTAGCTACTTGATTCTTTGATTGATCGATCATCCCATTCTAATGTGCAATTACAATTATATATACGTTCCAAGGGGATCCGGTCCACCCAAAAAGGGATAAAAACCCAAAGAACAAGACCTAACATGTAAAATCAACAAGGTCGGCCTCCGCCAAGAGATTCCTCCAGAAAATCCTAAGGATGAAGTGTAGATCAAGGGAAAAGGTCGGCCACACGCCAAGGAACATTGGAATCAATGCCCAAGGCTCTGCAAGCTTCGGAAGGGGTTCCAGTAGATCACCAAAATAGGTCTAGGCAATCGGTAACAAGAAACTGTCAACCGGTAATAAGAAACTGTCAAGGAAACCGATAGCAATAACTTGTTGGAAAATGATCCAAATGCGATGTGGTCTGGAAATAAGAAAGATGATCAAGTCTTCAAGTAGAATCCAACTCCACAAGATTTAGTGAGCTGAAACCAGGACACACAAAAAGAAAACAGAAAGGAAAATGTTTTTGCTTGATGCAAGATTTCTATGAACCGAGGATGCTCCTGCATCAGACATCCAAGGTTATTGAAAAAGTGAGCCTCTTACTTTGCTAGGGTCAGAGGAAAACTAAGGCGGTCTACCTCTTCCTGAGAAATCCAAGATGAATCTTCAACCGGTTTGTCCTTCCACTTCACAAGATACTCCTTATACTGACTGCTCTAGGTACTACGCCCAATCCTACAGTGCAAAATTTCTTCATTCTGGGGCAACTGTTTCTCCAAGTTTGCAATACTGTCCTCACTGAATTCTAGTTCATGATACTCATGAAGGTCTACAATGTTAAACAAAAGTGAAATAATCAGACTATCCAGTAACTCCACTTCATATGCATTCCTAGAATTGAAATTCCTCAAAATCCTACAAGGTCCAAACTTTTCCATATGCAATTTGTTAAAAGTTCCAACCAGGAATCTTTCTTTTCTCAGATATACAATCACTTCATCGCCAAATTCAAATTCCTTATGTCTCCTCTTCTCATTTGCCTTCTCCTTATACTTGTTCTTCATGTCCTCCAAATGCTACTTAACCTGAATATGCCAGGCTGCCATGTGATCTGCAAAATCTTCTGCTTTTGAACTTCTCTGGTCTTCACTGCTAATATCTCTTAATTATGTTATACCTCTAGGATGCACTCTGGTAAAAATATCAAAAGGTGTTCTTTTGGTACTCCTATTTACTGAATTGTTGTAGGCAAACTTTGCTTGTGCGAGGATCAAATCCCAACTTCCAGTTTTATCTCCAACTAAACATCTCAACAAATTTCCCAAGCTCTGATTAACTACTTTTGTCTGTCCATCAATCTGTGGATGAAAAGTAGAATTGAAGTTCAAATCTGTCTTCATCTTCTTCCAAAAGTGTTCTCCAAAAATAGCCAACAAACTTAGTGTCTCTGTCTGAAACTATGCTCTTAGGTAATCCATGCAATCTCACTACTTCCTTGAAAAATAGGTCTGCTACATGCAATGCATCCGATGTCTTCTTAAAAGGTATGAAATGAGCCATCTTCGAGAATCTATCCACTACCACAAAGATAGAATCATTCCCTCTTGATGTTTTAGGCAATCCAAGTACAAAATCCATGCTTATATCCTCCCAAGGTCTTACTGGTACTGTCAAAGGTTTATACAATCCCACATTCTGACTACTACCCTTTTCAACTTGACAAAATCTACAACTTTGCACATATTTCTTAACATCCTTATGAATCTAGGGCCAAAAGTACTAGTCACTCACCAATGCTATTGTTTTGTCAATACCAAAATGTCCAGCAAATCCTCCATTGTGTTTCTCCTTTATCAGATTCTCCCTCATAGAACTCTTAGGTATGCACAACTAAACTCCTCCGAATAACATCTCATCCTGAATAAAATAATCCAACTACTTGCTTATGCCTACCATAACATGTTCTCTACATACTTTCCAAGGTTCTGCAAAATCCGGGTCATCATCATACAAAGTCTTTAATTCCTCAAATCCTAATACTGTCACTCTCATCTCAGTCAGCAAATTCCATCTCCTACTCAATGCATCAACAACTTTGTTAGATTTCCCACTTCTATGCTTCAACACAAAGGTGTAACTCTACAAGAATTCTACCCATCTCATATGTCTTTGATTCAACTTACTTTGACTATTCAAATACTGTAAATCTTGATGATCTATATACAACACAAACTCCTTAGGCAACAGGTAATATCTCCACTTGATGATCTATATACAACACAAACTCTTAATCATACATTGAATATCTCCTCTGAGCATCATTCAATTTTTCATTGAAATAAGCTAGTGCTCTCCCTTCCTGACTCAAGACTGCTCTTATTGTTGTTCCACTTGCATCACAATCCACTTGAAATGCTTTATTGAAATTCGGTAAAGCTAACACAGGTTGCTTAGTCACTTTTTTCTTCAACAATTCAAAAATTTTGTTTGCTTTGGTGGTCCACTTGAATTCCTTCTGATCTTCGCTCATGGTCTCAGTCATAGGGTTACAAACTGAATTGAAATTTCTGATGAACTTCTGATAAAAACTAGCCAATCCATGAAATGATCTTACCTCTCCAATGCTCTCTGGTGTAGGCCACTCAACAATTGCTTTTACTTTCTCAGGGTCCATCTTCAAACCATCCTCAGATATCACAAATCCCAAATAGACTAACTCATCCTTCATGAAAGTACACTTCTTAATATTGATCAACAACTTTTCTTCTCTCAACCTCTACAAAACTTGTCTTAAATGCAATAAATACTCCTCTTTTGTCTTACTGAAAATCAGAATGTCATCCAAATACACGATAACAAACTTACCCAATAATTTCTTCAATACCTCATTCATCAGCCTCATGAAAGTAATCGGTGCATTAGTTAACCCAAAAGGCATCACCAACCATTCATACAGTCCTTCATTTGTCTTGAATGTTGTCTTCCACTCATCTCCTTCTCCAATCCTGATCTGATGATATCCACTCTTCAAATCAATATTTGTAAAGTATTTTTCTCCACTCAAACAGTCCATTATGTCATCCATCCTAGGCAAAGGAAAATGGTGTTTCACTGTGATCTTGTTTATTTCTCTAGAATCAGTACATATTCTCCACTCTCAATTCTTCTTAAGTGATAATACTGTTGGTACTACACAAGGGCTCAGATTCTCCCTGATCAAACCTTTCTTCAACAACTCCTGCACTTATCTATTCAGTTCTTCATTCTCTGTCGATGTCATCCGGTGTGCAGCTTTGTTAGGAAAACTAGCTCCGGGAACCAGGTCCATACAATGACTGATACTTCTCACAGGTGGCAATCCATCAAGTACATTATCTGAAATGATGTCTTCATATTTTGTCAGCAAATCTTTTATCTCTTCTGGTTGTTCTTCTTCATGCTCTGAATTCTCAGTCTTCTTAGGAATTAAGGCAAAACACACATTCTCATGTCTCAATCCATCCAGGAATTTCCTTCCATCTACCAAACAGATTCTAGAACTCGTACAGACTTCATTCTTCAAAGGTTTTGTTAGACACAATGCACCACTGAGAGGGGGGGTGAATAAGTGGTTCTCAAACTTTTCCCTTCTAACTATTCTATGCGAGCATACCGGTTAGGGGATCTAACACAATGTAGACTTACCAGTTATTAGGGAGACCAACTCAAATGCAAACACACTCAAAGGGACAACATATAACACCAGTATGTATGAGGAAAACCCAAGATGGGAAAAACCTCAGTGAGCAATGTTGTTGGAGTCTACTGCTCCAATCTAGCTTCACAATGAATCTCTATTACAATGTTTAGGGCTACAACCCAAGGAGCTACAACCCCTAACTTAGGGCACCAACCCCTAACTGATTAATGGGCTACAACCCAAAGGAGCTACAACCCCTGCACCGAGCAAAAACTCAGTGAACACAATAAATATTCAAATACAAAAGTAATATCTTGGTTACAAAAGAGTTTTTCAACCTCTGCACATAACTTCCTTTTGTTGGTGAAACACCTTCTCTGCTACACCGATTCACTCTTTTGTTGCTCTCATCTGCTGCTGCATTGCCGGTAAACTCTACCGGTTCACCTCTCCTTTGTTCTTCTCTACTGGATCTCCTCCTCACCGCTCTTCTCTTTACTGATACTATACTCTGTCAGTTCTATGTCTACCTTCTCTGCAACTTCCTTCACTTCTACTATGTTGGTATGGACACTATCGGTTCTGCACTGCTACCGGTTGAACACTTCAATCTAGTTCTCCCTCACACTCAGTCTCTTCTCAGATACTTACTGAGTACTTGACTGATTTTCTCTCACATGCAGAAGTAACACTTAATCACTTCACAACAACACTATCTTCTTCTATTCATCATCCCTATCAATATCTTTGGCTTGCATATTTATAGCCTGGTTTTCTCGCCAAAAGCCAATTAAAATCTCAGGCAGTTAGGGTTTCCTCATCAACCTCAAGGCAAACCAAATCCAATCTGATCTTGTCTAATCTGATCTCCTAGACAACAAACTGTACATCTCCACCATTAACGTGCCTTCCAATACACGTCTTCTAATCTTAGCAACCACGACCTCGTCTCTCGACCTACCTTTGTCAAAACACCATTAATGTCTTTGTTGTTTCCTTCTCGAGGTCTTCTCACAATCTGATCTTCTTTCTTAAATCCAGGCTCCGACAACTCCTTCATTTGTCTATGTTGCTCATTCTTCCTCGAGCCACACTCTTCTAATTCAATCCACAAATCACGGAATTCATATTAAGTGCACACCTGTAAAAACATGTTGTAGACTTATAAAAATGACCATATTCCTAAATGAATATTTAATATTCATTTTATTCTCATTCCTCTATTTAAGTTAAATCTAATTTAATTAAATCATCCACATTCCTCTATTTAATTAAATAAATTATTCAATTTATTTATTTAAATTCACTTAAGCCTTTTATATCATTTAATTAAATAAATCATTTTATTTAATTAAATCCCTTCTCTCTACTTTTAATTAAATTTCCATTTAATTAAGTAGTTCACCCCAAATAAATAAATCTAATTTATTTAAATTCCCCACTTACAACCAAATTAAAATAAAGTAATTTATTTTAATTATCCCTCGCCCACTTGCATTTTCCTACATCTCCCACTTGCCTCCTAACCCTCTTCCTAAATTCTTCTAGAATCCTCCTAATCCTAATCAATTAACCTAAACTCTTCAATTATCCCCTTTCCCTAAATTTGAGGAGGTCACTTCTCAAATTTGGAGTAAAGTTTTCCAAAGGCATTAAAGCCTTTATGCCTTCAACAAGCTAACTTATTGAATACCCCCAAATTTGGAAGGACTCTTACAAATTTGTCCCCAAAGTATTTCAAACCATTAATGGTTAACTAACCCTTTGTGGCATGATTAGAGACTTTTTGCCTAACTCAACCCTCATCTAACCCAGGGGTCTCATCAAGCATTCATTGCTTTGACCATGGTTATTCCTTTAACCCTTGCACAAGAGTTTACCCTTTGGGTAAAAGCTTTATCCAATAGATAACCTTAACCTAACCTTAGCTCTTACCTCCTAGGGTACCCATGAGGTCTTCTCAAGCATTTAATGCTTCTTACATCTCCTCTCAAATAGTCTTATGTTGACAATTGTCACCATTTCATTGGTGAGAATTGCAAGCATGGATTGATAACTTTCAATCCTAACCCTTGATTAGATCATTCAATCCTGACCATCCATTGCCCTATTTCTTCTCTAAATAGAGCCCTCATCCCTCCATTTTATGATCCAAGTCTTTAGCATCATACTTATACTCAATTTTAGCAAACATTTAGCCTCTCTTTGTAATAGAAATAAATCTAATAATCATTTTAGAGTATTTATATCATCTTAGATTAAATCATATAACTAGTATATCATGTTAGGATAGTATTTTTTTACTAACCTTGTCATCTCATCATCTAGATTATTTCATTTGTTAGAATCATGCACAAATAGGATGCATTCATACTAAATTTGATCTAAAGCATCCCTCGTTCTTACATTTGTCATCCCTAAGTCACTTTGCTCAGTGATCTGAGAGCAAAGGTATTGGCTTGAGGGACCTTGTGAGATAGAGAACCATGGAACACTCCTTGGGAAGTTGACCTATTCCTCATGGCTCCATAACTTGCACCAAGAGTCCCATGGGTGTGTGGGCAAATTTATGTTTCATTGAACCGCTTTTCCCACATACATTTCTGGCACCCACTGTGAGCCATAACCTCATTAATCAAATCGGTTTTTGAATATGACCAACTTTGCAGGTACATGGAAAACGAGAATCGACGCGTAGGGAACCTTTGGTAGCGCATCCGGTTAAAACTTCAGTGCATCTGGTCTACTATTCAACGCGTTGGACTCATTACTTAATGCATGGGAGCCCTTACTTAGCGCATAGAGTTTTTAATCTTTCCTATAGCTTTCAGCGCGGGAATTTAACAGTTCAGCGCATTTGGCAAACAACTTAGCACGTTCATTCTGTCTGGCATACAATGTATCCTGTAGCACATCACAAATAGAGGACAAGAAATAATTTGTAACAGAGACCTCAAGAATTAGACTTGTGGAAGTCCACAAAACCATTCTTTTTGCTAACTGACTAACTGGTTTTCTATAGGTTACTAACAGTTGGATTGCAGGTTTAGGTTTTATTTTACTTAAGGATTAAATTAGTTTAATTTTTCTACTAGCTTTTGCAAAGTTAGTTCAAAAATTAAAATTTCCTTCATTTCTTGTTTAAAATTGAACTCACATTTCATTTTGGTCACCTAAAAAGAACAACAACAAGAATCTTTCTTACTTTCTTAGGAAAAAATTTTTGTTTGGGCATTTAAAAAGAACCAACAAACTTTCATTTTTGCAAAGGAGCTTTAAAAAGAACCTCACCATCCTTTGGTGTTTAAAAAGATCAACTTTAATTTTTGCAAGAAAAAAAAGAACCTCACTTGTCCAGTTTATGTAAAGTAAAAGAGGGAAGTTCTTCCCCTTTATCGATTTTCTTTTGTTGACCAAAAATCGAATTTTTGCCTAGTTGACCAAGTTTCTTTACTAGAATAGACAATCACTGATTTAAGGCAATAAAATAAACACCATGTTTTTGTGGAGCAATATCTCCACATAGGCTTTAACAAATTATTGCGATAAAAGGCTAAAAAGAACACTTGTGTGCTTTGCTTCGAAAGTGGAAGGAATGTGCTCTCCTCTTAACTGGGTGATCAAAAAGTCAAACCACTCTTACGCTTTCAGTGTTTTTAAGCATTAAATCCTTTAGCAGGCTTGCCCTCCCGAGGAGTTAACAACTCTTAAAGCCATTCTTTGGCTGGTGTGAGGGGAACGACCTAAGTGGGGAACGACTTTGAAGCCAAGTGTTTCAACCCACTATAATCAAAAGTGGAAAGTGATGAAAGTCTTTTTCAACGATTGCGCATGGCAATTATCCTTCCCCCAGTATCTTTACGATACGTAAAGCCTTTGTTCTAAAGGTTGGGAAGCCTTCTGAGGGATTTTATCACTGACGGCCGAACAGGAAGCCTGATTACGAACTTTAGCATTAGAAACTTTGAGCCGAGTCAGTATCCAAACATTTGCAGTATCATAGTGCAAGGGTGGGGAAGAATCCGCCCTCAAGATTACTCACCATATATCTCCCAAGATAACTACTCAATTGTGAAGCAATTTACTTTGAGTTAATTTCTGGCAAAAGGAAAAAAAATGGGCGCCCCCTAGGGGGTGACAAGGTTGTTTGAGTTTGTAGCATCGTAAATTGTACGCACTTGCTAGGGTGGTACAATTTCACACCTAGTTTAGCACCCGCCTTGGCGCATTTTGCATTTTGCATTGCATTTCCCCTTTAGCACTTAATTAATCAAATTAATTAGGTCTAAGGTTCTATTTTATCATCTCCCACATCATAAAGTTGGCCCCTTTCATTAAAGTGTGCCCTTTTCATTTTATTCCTCCTATACATCATTTAATCAAAAACCCTAATTAGGCCCTATTTCGAACTTGGGGGCTTGGTTTCGGGGGTCAAAACATCTCGAAATCACCTGTAACTTCGGGATTCTCTCTAAAATCATCATATCTGATGGCCCTGAAAATTTGGTGAAAAGTTGTTGGGACCATGGCGCCCGGAGTGCAACATGGTCCTGGACATTTTTCCCGAAATTTTAGGAGCGCGATTCAATCATAAAATAAAGCTTAACCCCAAGAAATTGGCGGGAGATTCAATCTCTAGGTCGGCCAAAAGTTGAAATTGCGACCTAGGGTTTCATACATAAGAGCTCTCTTTCTTCATTTGAAAGGATCCGATTTTTGTTTTCAAGAACTTCATATGCAGCAAAAGAGAAGATCTTTGAAGACTTCAACAACATCCAACATCTTTCTATCAAGCATTTATCAATTTCATTCATCCATTTAGGGCTTGGAAGACATTGAAGAACAATAGGAGATTACCGACTGAAGATTGGCTTGTACTCCTCCCTTGAGGGTTGGGTATGATTTCATGTTGTTTTCATGTCTTTGCATAAGCTTCAAATATCCTTTATTCATGCTTTAGATCACTTTGCATCTTGATTTAGAGCATTTACATTATCATTTACAAGCAATTAGGGTTTACTTTCTAGGTTGCTCTAGTTTGCTTTCTTGCATTTTAGGACCTTGTACACACACTAGGTCTGCACACACAATACATTTTACAATACAACTTGGCTATTCGTGGAGGTGGAAATCACCGAAGTGGGGGTTTGACTAAGGCAAAACCCTATATAGCCACCCAAACACCTTTTCAGATATAAGTGCAGGTTTTGGGACTCGGACGACGCCGCAAGTTACAGATCCGGAAGAAGCAGACGGAGACCAAACAACACACCAAGTTTCAGAGCAAAAGACCAGGACAGGGGCGTAGAGCGCCCTGGTCCTGCCAGGACAGGGGCACTGGGCGCCCTGGTCCCTGGGACAGGGGCGCTGGGCGCCCTGGTCCTCCTGACAGACAGCATTTTCAGCATTTTTGACAGCTTTTTCCAAAGTGGAAAACAGCAGTTTCCGGAGTAGTTTCAGGGGCAGAATCAGGACAGTGGCGCCCGTGCCCCCGTCCCGAACATTTTCAGTCAGATTTTAACTCCGGGTATGCATTTTTATTCTTGTCTTATCCTTGTGTTTACAGCTTTCCATCATTTAAGTTCAATTCTGTAATCTTGTTATTAGTTCATACTTGCACTTTGGGTTTAGGGATTGAACTTGCATCATTTTATCTTTCAATTACAACAAGGGAATAGAAATCCTAATAGGTATCCCGTGGCTCTCTCTTCCACAAAAAGAAGTAGCCAATTGTGTGATACCTCTAGGCTCTTTCGTATTCCACAAATGTGTGATTGAAAGTGAGATTAGGGCATGTTTGCTTAGTGTCACTTTTTCTCCTACACAGAGTTGATGAAGTATCGAGACTAGTGAGCTATGGTATTGTTGATGACCCTTGAATAAAGAGTTTGATTGAATTGTATTTTCTGTATCAAAACCTGTTAAAACATTAGGGATTTGAACACATCCTCGCAGAACATACACTCATTGTTTAGACTAAGCAAAATGGTTATCTATTTTGAGTTGTGTTTTCATTTCTTACTTCAGAAAATCATCCATCATAGTTAAAAGATAAAGTTCAAAAATCACAGAAAACCACCAAGTCAAACTACCAGGGCAGTTTTGTGCATAAGAGCAACATCTTGGTGCTTTGGAACCATATATTAGTACGTCCAAGCTTCAACATAACACATCAGTTCTAAACTTTAGCGCATAAAGAAATCTCAGCATTCAACAGTTCAAACCTTAGCGCTTTCTGAAAACATTCTAGTGCGTTGGAGCAACAGCTTAGTGCGTCAAGATCAAGCATTAGCGCATTAAGATCAATAGTTAGCGCATTAATATTAGCGCATAGCTTTTCAAACCAAACCAACATCAAACAGTCTGAATTAGCATGTTAGAAAGGCAACTTAGCGCGTTGAGATCATTCTCTAGCGCATTGAGGATATTTGGTAGCGCATTAGGTTTCTGGCTTAGCGCATAGCCAAAACTAAGAAAACAGAGGGCAAAACAGAAACTATTTTTGAAAATTCTAAAAACAATTTAGAAAGCCCTTTTTCCTCACTTGGACTCCCTTTGACAGAAAATCAAAATCAGATTATCAAAACTATACTCCAAAAGCAAGCTCTCCTTAAAATGAAGTTGTCAAAAGCCAAAAACTAGTCAAAAGATTAACACATCTTTCCTATCAGAATCAGGTAACACTATCACATGTATCAAAAGGTCCTCCAAACAAATGGATTTTATCCCAAAAACATACTTGTTTCAAACTAAAGTTGTCAAATCGAATTTCCATATCGGGAAAGCTCTTATTCCATTACATTTGATGCACTTTGTCATGAGGGGGCATCTAAACCTTCATTTGATAAAAGTAGACTTAGTTTCCAAAAAAGATATCTTGAATCCAAACAAATCAAAGGGAACCATTGATCACCTGTGCATGACTAATCCTCATATTTTGAGAAGAAAGAGTATTTATCACAACACTAAGTTGAGGAAACAACAAACCAGTTCTTTGAGACTTGCTAAATGCGATAGGTTTTTATACATCAATTGCCAACTCTTCAAATCTCATCGAACATTCCTCTATCATATGCACTTGTACCTTCAAGACAAAAAAAACGAATTTGACAAGGAACCATTGAGGAGTAGAGCATTCTGTCAAAAAGCGGAATTCAGCCAAAGCTTAAATCCCAAAGGAAAAATCAATCTGACTTTCTTCCTAAACGTTTGCATCACCTACAACACACCTTGAGTAGAGCCACCAACACCTGAACAAGACCCAAAAGAGGAATTCATTCCCTTCATCACAAAAAGTTTCTACTAGATGCCCACTATCACTCGCTCTCAACGAAACAAACAAAGGGAAACACAACCAAAGTCCAGTATGGGGTGACGATTATCTTCAAATATCCAAATCTAGAAGACATGGAGATCACTGAAGAACTCCTTTAGGAATGCCAAGAAAGTGTCTCGTTCCAAAGACTCGTGGAAAGACTCATAGAGGCTGATAAAGAAAAATACCTACTCATGCTCGCAAGCAAAGGAGTTAGGATTCCTGAAGATTTTGATTCAAACACTTTTAGAACAAGGTCTCGACTCTATACTTATCAAGAACAACAAAGAGAAGAGGACCTAGGTGACCCTGAGCAAAACCTCCCTGAGCAAAACATACCCGAGCAAAACATCCCTGAGAAAAACATACTACTACACACACCATTCCAGCCTAGACACAATGAGAGGGAAGAACTCTTCCCTCGGCAAACGAATGCACCCTTGATTGCTCTTACACAGCAAATGCAAATGCTGCAAAAACAAATGCAAGACATGCAACAAGGATCAATAGTATGGTATTCCTTGAATGAAATTTGTCCTTATCCTTTTAACAAAAGGTTAAACATGGTACCTTTTCCCCCAAATTCAGATGTTCCCAAATTTGACAAATATGATGGGAAAAGTGATCCTCGTGATCATGTCCGGGAATTTTGTACCATGAGCCTAGAATTTGCCCATGATGAGACTTATTTAATGAGATTATTTCCAAGAAGCTTGGGCGGGCAAACCATGGAATGGTTATCCAAAATCACACCTCCAATCAGATCCTTTGATGAGTTAGTCAACAAATTCATAACTCAATATTCCTACAACATTCAACATGCCATCACCATGCTAGATTTTTGCAATACCAAATAGAAAAACAATGAAACGTTCATGGTATTCCTTCAACGTTGGCAACAAATGGTCTCAAGCTATCCTCAAGATGTGCCTGAAAAGGAAAAGATGGAAATTTTCATCGACAACTTGAATAGTGAGATGAGTTACATACTCAAACTCCAATGCATACCATATTTTGCTAAATTGATTGAAAATGGCATCTAAGTAGAGGAGGCATGTGTCAAGAAAGGAACATTGAAATTTTTTAGAGAAGGGACGAATTCATCCTACTCTAATTACAATAACCAAAACAACAATAACTTAGACAAATCCAGGTTCTGGACCAGAAACAAAAATGCTGGAAATGAAGGAGGAAACGAAACTAATGATGTGAAATCCAAACAACTACTGTTAGCCTTATCAGGTAATCCTCAAGCTACCAAGAATCAAAAAGGTGCTAACCAATGTACTAACACTTATGCACCAACTACCAATCAAGATCATCTTAATACAAACAACACCAACAATACCCAAGACAATAACACCACTCGAGGACCTAATACAAACTCGCGAGGTAACACCAACAACTTTACAAAACGCGTCTACACACCATTAGGGCAATCATTAGAGTCGGCATTTCGAGAGCTCCTGGCAAACAAAATTATCTCCTTACCGAAAATAAACAACTTTGAACCACAAATCAAACCACCTTGGTGGAATGACTCACACTTTTGTGATTTTCATTGAAACAAAAGACATCAAACAAATGATTGCATGAGACTGAAAAACATTGTTCAAGACATGATTGATAGAGGCGATTTAACAGTCAATGGTCTCAAAACAAATGGTGACCATGGCGCCTTTAAGAATCTTCTTCCAAACTACAACAAAGATGGAGCTTTGACCTCAAACGATACACGTGGAGCTCATATCAATCACGTATACAATAACACCATCAATCATATATCAACCGATGACAATCAAGTAAATGTCATTACAATCAAGGACAAACGCGAACACGAATCAATCAATGTAACCACTAGAGCTCAAAAATATGTTTTGAAGGGACATACGTCAGCAGCAAACACCATACCCAAGATTCAATATGACCTGGTCAGTCAACTGCACAAAACTCCTGCTCAAATATCTATACTTGAGTTGCTGAAACTTTCACCAAAACACAAGGACATCTTGGAACAAGCACTATTGGAAACAAATGTACCCTAGGATCTGGATACTGAAAAATTCCAAGCCATGGTGGCTCACATGATAGGGCCTCATAATCTCACCTTTTCTAAGCAGGATAATATTTCATTGAGCCATCCACATAATACTCCACTCCACATTGAAGTCTTGGTCTACAAACGTCGAGTCAAAAGAGTATTAATAGATAGAGGGGTTGGACTCAATATCTGTACCTTAAAACGTATATGTGCATTAGGCTTCTCTGAGTAGTCTATTGATCCATGCAAAAAGATCACTATCAAAGCATATGATGATGAAGAACAATCATCAAAAGGAACAATGGTGTTGCCAATTCAAGTGGGACCAATACAAAGGGACACTATGTGCCAAGTCTTAGACATAGACCTTGTTGGCATTTGCGTTGAGTATGTTGACATGATGATATTATGTTATCATTGATGTCAATATGTTGGAGAGTGAATCGGCAATATGCTAAAATGTGAACCGGTACAATGTGGTGAACCGGTATATGTGCAAAGCAGTGAACAAGTATATTGAAGCTAAACAGTTGGCGAAGTGAACCGGTATAGTGGTATAAACCAGTATTTTGAGCAATAGGTGAAGTGGTATGTTTGTCCAAGAGAACCGATATGATGAAATGTGAACCAACATATGGAATGTTCTCTATGAAGACTTAACATGATATGACTACCGATTGGTAGTCTTAGCTTAAGGGTTTCCGGTTGAAGTGTTCCAAGCCTATGTGACTCAATCGATGACATTGTGTGATGAGTTAGCATTGTAATGAAGATTCAATCGTGTTGCCACATCAGCTTGAGCGCATGAAGGATATTACATGAAGAAGATCGGTCCTATCTACCTCAGGAATATGTGAAGTCTCTATAAATGGTGGAGAACGTGTGATGGGTTACAAGCTGCCATGAAAGTGGTGAAGAATGAACGATGGAGAATGTCTTGAGATATGTTCAAGACTTTTGTATTCAAATGTAAAGTATTCAATGGCCAGGATTGAACCTCCTGAATTGCTTAACCTAAATGTTTAGGGTTTAGGGTTTAGGGTTTATGCTACCGACCTATCAGTTTCCTATAAGGTCGATGTTGTGTTTCTTTCTGAGGTTGTTGGCAAATGGTGTGTGTGTATCTAAGTGAAGAGATACATTATTCTTGTCAGACCAAATGAGATAAGAGGATTAATTCTTGCATTGTGTGTGCAGAAGGAAGGAACTTAAGAAGATCTACATTAGGCATTGAGTGCTATTATCAGATCATTGTAATACCTGTTGATCTTTAACCACTTCAACAATTGGAAAATCCCTTAACCAGGTAGCTTTAATCAGCTTGTTGTAAATCCTTTAACATGGTGACTCAAACTAATTGAGTTCTTGAAATCCTCTAGCAATGTAACCTTTAACAGGGTTTAACCCTTAACTGGGTATTTAGCCATCCCTTAACCGGGTGATCCCTAACAGGATCGGTTCCTAGCAGAACCTATTGTAATAGTCTTTAACTGGACTAGGCTCCTAACAGAGCAGACTTCTAAAGAGTTCAAAAGCAGTTTGTGGGTATTCATCTCCACCGTGGTTTTTCCCAGTTGGGTTTCCATGTGAGAAATTTGTGTGTCATGTGTAGTATTTTTCATGTGATGATTTAAGTGATTTGTGTCTGAAGGTAAATCATGTTATTATATTTCTGATGATAGATTACCTATTCAAGCATAAGGGTGAAATGGAAGTGTAGTATTAAGTTGAGTGGAAAAATAAGTGATTAACCAGTTAACGCTTGTCACAGTCATTCCTAGCCTTACCGGTTACATTCTGTTTCAAACCGGCTTTACTGTCTGTCAAACATTTGCAGTGTTTGCAGTCAAACTAGTTCGGGAAAAAATTTTATGACTGTACTGATTCACCCCCCCCTCTTAGTACCGGTTTGGTACTTATTGTTCATCATTGTGTTATCAATTGGTATCAAAGCATCCTCCATGCCCTATGTGTTGTAAGCTTAACCGCTTGAGGAAAAGATCCTATTGTAATGATGAAGAGAGAAGGTCCAAAGTTCAACAGAGATAACTTCAAAATTTGGAAGGACAGAATGAATATTTACATCAGAAGCATGGGTGCTCAACACTAGAGCTATATTGAGAATGTTTTTGTTATTCCTACCGGTACTCTCACCGTTGATCAAAAGAGAGAAATACAGGAGAATGGGCAAGTCATGGAAGCCCTAATCAGTAGCTTATCTGACATTGAGTTTATTGATGTCCAGGATAAAGATAATCCCAAAGAAGTATGGGACACTCTTGAGAATATCTATGGCGGTGATGAGCATTTAAAACAAGCTAAGGAAGAAAGCCTTAGAGGGAAGTTTGAAGACATGCAGATGGTTGAAGGTGAGACCATTCAACAGTATGGAATAAGGATCAAAATTGTTGTTGGAGATATCAAGAGCGCAGGTGGTAAAATGGAAGATTCCACAGTGGTAAGCAAAGTTTTGAGATCCTTATTACCAGTCTATGCAATAAGGGTTGCTGCTATTCAGGGGTTGAGATCAATAGACAAGACTAAGGTATCCCTAGACTCCATCATTGCAAAGTTGACAACCTATGAGCTAAATAGTTTTGATGGCAGTGTTCAAAAGACTGAATTGGCCTTTAGAGCTTCTGTTATACCATCCAGAAAAAGGAAAAGAAGCAAGCACCAGTGGTGAACCAAGACAGAGCAGAGAAATGGATGATGAGGAGATCCTAATCGAATTTGAAGCTCTTCTTGCCAGGAAACTTCCTAAAGGAACCGATAAATATAGAGGTAATCTCCCTTTGAAATGCTTTTCTTGTAATCGGATAGGACATATTGCTATAAACTGTCCTAATGGTTATAGCAAGGACAAACCAGAGAGGTTCAAGAAATTCAAAGGAGGAAACCGGAGAAACTATTTTGTTGTAGTTGATGAAGGTGTCACAGATGAGGAATCAGAAGATGAAGAGAATGAAGATATTGTGTTTGTTGCAGTAAAGGAAGATGTGTCAGACAAGAAGGCTCTTGTCTCCCACTTTGATAATTCTAATGAGTGGATTATTGACAGTGGCTGTTCTCACCATATGAGTGGTGACCGGAGCAAGTTTCTATCTTTGGAAGAATATGATGGTGGTGTGGTTCGCTTTGGTAATGATGCACCATGTATGGTTAAAGGAAGAGGGTCCATCTCTCTGAATGGAAAGAGTAGTGCCGATAATGTGTATTGGGTGGAAGGTCTTAGACACAAGCTATTGAGTGTTGCCCAACTGAATGACAATGGACTCACTCCAGAATTCAAAAATGGAGAGTGCAAAATCAAAGGAAAGAATGGTGAATTGATGGCCACTGGTATGCAGACCAAAGGTAACTTATTTCAGCTAAATGCAAATGTAAGTACATGTCTTATGGCTAAATTTGATGATAGCTGGATATGGTATAGGAGACTCTGCCATGTAAACTTTGATAACTTTGTGAAGGCCAGTAAGACAAAGGCAGTCAGAGGATTGTCAGTGCTAAGAAAACCGAAAAATCCTTTGTGCAGAGAATGTCAACTGGGGAAAATCTCTTCCTCAACTTTCAAAGGTAAATCTTTCACCGTAGACAATTTACTTGATCTTGTGCATACTGATTTGTGTGGTCCTATGAAAACTAGGAGTGTGCAGGGAGATAGGTATTTTATGATTCTTACAAATGATTGCTCAAGAATGATGTGGGTCACATTCTTGAAGGACAAGTCTGAAGCCTTTGGAAAGTTCAAAGCTTTTAGAGCATTGGTAGAAAGGGAAAGTGGTAGAAGAATCAAATGCCTTAGAACTGATCAAGGAGGGGAATTCACTTCCGGTGAATTCAACAAATATTGTGAAGAGAATGGCATCAAGAGGCAACTGTCTGCCCCCCGGACTCCACAGCAGAATGGCTTAGTAGAGAGAAACAACCGGACTATGGTTGAAGCAGCTTGAACTATGTTGATCCAAGAAAAAGTTGCTCACACCTTTTGGAGAGAAGCGGTGAGCACTGTAGTATACACAATGAACCGGGTACTTATCAAGAAAGGAAAGGATAAGACTCCTTATGAGTATTGGACTGGTAAGACACCAGTGGTAAGCTACTTTAGAATGTTTGGTAGCAGATGTTATATCAAGAGAAGTGAACATCAGAGCAAGTTAGATGCAAAATGTGATGAAGGAATATTCCTAGGATATTCCACCAAGAGCAAAGGTCTCAAATGTTTCAACAATAGGACTCAGAGAATTGTTGAAAGCATCAATGTTAGAGCTGATGAAAATTATGGAAAACCTGAGGAAACCGGTAGTAAGAAAGTAAGAGATGAACCAGTAGTAACCTTCTGGGAACCGGTTGCTAATCAACCAAGTACCGGTAATAGTGTTCCTACACCGGTAGATGTCGATGCTGATGAAGATGAGGATGAAGAAGAAAAGCAAGAGGAATCAGTCAAGAGCATTCCTCGATATGTCAAACTGAATCATGATCCAAAGCATATCATAGGAGATAAGGATGTAGGAATCCTTACAAGAAGAAAGTTCAGAGAAAATTCTTGTATGATCTCTGAATTTGAGCCTAAATCATTCAAAGAGGCACATAAAGATGAAGACTAGATCAAGGCAATGGAGGAGGAACTTGACCAGATAGAGAAGAATGGTACATGGTCTTTGGTACCCAGACCGGAGCATAAAAATGTCATTGGTACCAAATGGGTTTTCAGAAACAAGCTGAATGAGGATGGCACAGTGATAAGGAGCAAAGCCAGATTAGTATGTAAAGGATATGCTCAAGAAGAAGGAGAAGACTATGGATAAACCTTTGCCCTGGTAGCCAGATTGGAAGGAGTTCGTATGCTTCTGGCATATGCAGCTTTTAAAGGATTCAAGGTATACCAAATGGATGTAAAATCTGCATTCCTAAATGGAACACTTGAAGAGGAGGTGTATATAGAGCAACCAGATGGGTTTTCCCTATCAGAAGATAGTGACATGGTGTGTAGGCTACATAAAAGCCTTGTATGGACTGAAGCAGGCACCTAAAGCATGGTATGAACGCTTGCACTCCCATCTTGTGAAGATTGGATTTGAAAGAACAAATGAAGATAGAAATATCTACTTGAAATCAGAAGGAGATCAAATTCTGATATGTGAAGTATTTGTTGATGATATCATCTTTGGAGGTGATGACAAGATGAGTCATGAATTTGTTGATGAGATGAAAAAGGAGTTTGAAATGTCACTCATAGGGGAGATTAAGTTATCCATTAGACTACAAATTCAACAAATGAAAGATGGAATCTTTATTACTCAGTCAAAGTATGTCAAAGAGGTGTTGAAGACCTTTGGCATGGAAGATAGTAAACCGGTTGGTACACCAATGGTGACCGGGTGTAAGCTATCAAAAAAAGATGACTCAATGGTGGTAAATGAGAAGGATTACCAATCAATGATTGGTAAGTTGCATTATGTAGTGCATAGCAGACCGGACATTGCACATGCAGTGGGTATTACCACTCAGTTTCAGCAAAGCCCTAGAGAATCCCACTTGGTAGCAATCAAGTGGATTCTTAGATATCTAAAGGGAACTATTGACTATGGGTTATGGTATCCATACAATAATGATTTCAACCTGAAAGTGTTCACAGATGCTGATTGGGTTGTTAATATAGATGACCAGAAGAGCACAACCAGTGGTGCATTCTTTCTCGGTGGTAGACTGGTCTCAAGGATGAGTAAAAAGTAGAGTTGTATCTCTCAGTCTACAGCAGAAGTGGAGTATGTTGCAGCTTTTATGAATTGCACCCAGACTATTTGGATGAAGCGTGTATTAAATGGCTTCAAAGTTCCTGTATCTGAACCAGTAAGCATATTTTATGACAATACAAGTGCAATTAACATTTCCAAGAATCCAGTTTTGCATGCTAGAGCCAAGCACTTTGAGCTCAAGTATCATTTTTTGAGGGAAAAGGTTCAGAACAAGGAGGTTGTACTGGAACATGTTTCCAGTAAGGAGTAGTTAGCAGATATATTCACCAAGCCTCTACCAAAGGATTCATTTACCTATTTAAGAGGTGAATTAGGGGTGTTTCCCATTCAAGAGGTGAACTAAAAGTATGTACTCCACATCAATCAGGTATTGCAGTGTACAATTTTTTCCGGATTAATGTGTTGAAAGATGCTACTCCTCAAGGGGAGCAGCATAGTGGAATAGGAAAGCTTGTGCCTCCACTTTGGCATTATTGTCAAAGGGGGAGAAGAGGTGAAGCAAAGAAGATATCTGCAGCAATGGGGAGAAGATGTGATGTAGAAAGAGAGATCTTTGTATATTGCCATCAATGCCAAAGGGGGAGATTGTTGGCATTCGTGCTGAGTATGTTGACATGATGATATTATGTTGTCATTGATGTCAATATGTTGGAGAGTGAACCGGCAATATGCTGAAATGTGGTGAACCAGTACAATGTGGTGAACCGGTATATGTGTAAAGCAGTGAACTGGTATATTGAAGCTAAACAGTTAGCGAAGTGAACCGGTATTTTGAGCAATAGGTGAAGTGGTATGTTTATCCAAGAGAACCGGTATGATGAAATGTGAACCGGCATATGGAATGTTCTCTATGAAGACTTAACATGATATGACTACCGGTTGGTAGTCTTAGCTTAAGGGTTTCCAATTGAAGTGTTCCAAGCCTGTGTGACTCAACCGATGACATTGTGTGATGAGTTAGCATTGTAATGAAGATCCGATCATGTTGCCACGTCAGCTTGAGCGCGTGAAGGATCTTCCATGAAGAAGATCGATCCTATCTACCTCAAGAATATGCGAAGCCTTTGTAAATGGTGGAGAATGCATGATGGGTTACAAGCCGCCATAAAAGCGGTGAAGAATGAACGATGGAGAATGTCTTGAGATATGTTCAAGACTTTTGTATTCAAATGCAAAGTGTTCAATGGCCAGGATTGAACTGCCTGAATTGCTTAACCTAATGTTTAGGGTTTAGGGTTTATGCTACCGACCTATCTGTTTCCTATAAGGTCGATGTTGTGTTTCTTTCTGAGGTTGTTGGAAAATGGTGTGTGTGTGTGTATCTAAGTGAAGAGATACGTGATTCTTGTCAGACCAGATGAGATAAGAGGATTAATTCCTGCATTGTGTGTGTGCAGAAGGAAGGAACTTAAGCGGATCTGCATTAGGCATTGATTGCTATTATCAGATCATTGTAATACCTATTGATCTTTAACCACTTCAACAGTTGGAAAATCCCTTAACCGAGTAGCTTTAATCAGCTTGATGTAAATCCTTTAATAGGGTGACTCAAACTAATTGAGTTCTTGAAATCCTCTAACAAGGTAACCTTTAATAGGGTTTAACACTTAACCGGGTATTTAGCCATCCCTTAACTGGGTGATCCCTAACAGGATCGGTTCCTAGCAAAACCTATTGTAACAGTCTTTAACCGGACTAGGCTCCTAACATAGTGGACTTCTAAAGAGTTCAAAAGCAGCTTGTGGGTATTCATCCCCACCGTGGTTTTTCCCAGTTGGGTTTCCACGTGAAAAATTTGTGTGTCGTGTGTAGTATTTTTCATGTGATGATTTAAGTGATTTGTGTCTGAAGGTAAATCATGCTGAGCTAGTTGTTATTATAATTCTGATGATGGATTACCTATTCAAGCATAAGGGTGAAATGGAAGTGTAGTATTAAGCTGAGTGGAAAACTAAGTGATTAACCGGTTAGCACTTGTCACAGTCATTCCTAGCCTTACCGATTACATTCTGTTTCAAACCGGGTTTACTATCTGTCAAACATTTGTAGTGTTTGCAGTCAAACCGGTTCAGGAAAAGTTTTTGTGGCTGTACTAATTCACCCCCCTCCCCTCTTAGTATCGGTTTGGTACTTATTATTCATCATTGTGTTATCAGACCTCACATATAATATCTTATTGGGTCGACCTTGGATACATGAAATGCAAGAAGTACCTTCAACTTATCACCAATGTGTTAAGTTCCCCTACAATGGATAGGAGATTTCTATATCAACAGATCATAACCCTTTTCAACATTGTAATTCTATGGGGGCAGCCCAAGACAGTTTAGTTCCCCATAACAGAGAAAAACAAATTTCCTCGACACTGGATCTTTAGCAAGAAAAGCCTAAATCTCTATGTATGGATTTCAAACAAAAAATGAAAATCAAAGAACAAGGCATGGGAGAATACTCTTTGTAACCCTTGTGTCTAACCAACTTACCAACATCGCCTAAATCTCATGGGTTACCTTCAGTATCAACACATCAAGAAACACAACCCATCACCACATTTGATGGCAAATTCATTCAACTAGGCACACTAGCACATGAATTAGAAGAAAAGGACATCCTTAGTTGGCTATACAAGGATGAGGAAGAAGACAGAGCAACTACTATGGAAGTAGCTATACCAACACAACTATATGGAAAAGGCTACCTAATCATGCAACAAATGGGATACAATGGCAAAGGACCTATTGCCAAGCATCAAGAAGGCGTTACAGAACCATTAGATCCTCCTTCACAATTTTGTAAAGATAAAACAGGATTGGGCTATGAACACACTCTACCACCAAAGAAGACACCAAGCAAATACCAAAAACCTTAGTGGAAAGCAAAGAAGAAATACAAGGAAGACTCATGGCAGGAGGCACTATTTGATTCAGCAGAAACAATACGCAAGGAACGTGAATACCAGGAAAAAGAGAAACATCAAGAACAATCAGTCAGTCAAAAGGCAGAAGCACCTTGTGCAGAGGTACATCATATTCAAGAACCTATTTCAAACAAAGAAGAATCACCCCCGGACAACCTCACTACTCTCAGAGGAGAGACAATATATGATCAAATGCAAAGAGTAGAAGTAGGATCTTATACATAATCAGAGAAAACTATCAGACTAGTATCAATCATCGAAGACCTGTTTTCACCCTACAACATACCAATCCACAACAGTTTTCACCCTACAACATACCAATCCACAACACTGCAAGAATCTGGGATAATACCTCTTAGACTGATTCAAATGAATATGAATGGGGCAGTTGTTCCAATGTTACTGAAGATATTGTTGCAAATGACTTTCATACATCCATTTATCAAGAAGAACAAGGCACAAAACCTAGAATACTTGAATTTGGTCCACAAAATATCTATGATGCCAAGGAAAATGAGCAGCGACATTACGAGAAAGTCTACACAGAAGATGATACCATCGAAGACCTCGACAAAATCATTAACTTATTTAATATCTCGACTAACCTCAATGATACCACCATCCTAACACTTATAGTAGCTGAACTCGACCCACCCAATGACTCTTGACCACTTATCTTTCCTGACCTCATAAACTGGGATGAACCTGAAAATCATGACATACTAATTTTTCTAAATGATGATTCCATTATCTATTACTTATGTACCATCAACCTGGAAACAGACTCTACCAGTGAACAAGGTAATGACATCTGCAATCAGGGGAGTGCCAAGTCTCTCAGTTGCAAAAATGAATGAAATAAAGGATCTATTGCTGAAGACCAGTCAATGGTAGCACTAGATCACAAAAAAGTAAAAATAAAGGACGCATTTGCAGGTGAAAACCTTTTTAAGGCACCTAAAAATGGGAGACTTGACACTCTTCCTAAACATTATCAAGAGCAATCACCCATATTGATTGAGCTTACTCAAACAACCAACATTGGTACAACAGAAGCAGCCAAAAACATACACTTAGCAGGATCTCTGACAGAGGAAGAAAAATCAGTTTATCCACTTCTTCAAAGAAAACAAAAACATTTTTTCTTGGTTATACGTAGATATGCCCAAGATTGATCCATACTTAATCATGCATCACTTGTCCATTGCTCCAGGAGCCAAGCCAGTTAAGCAAAAATTGAGAAAGATGAATCCACATGTAGCACTCATGGTCAAAGCTGAGCTAAAGAAACTATTAGACATCGGATTTATTCGACCTATCGACTATGCTTAATGGATCTCCAACATTGTGCCAGTTTCAAAACCAGATGGCAGCATTAGGTTATGCACCGATTTTAGAGATGTCAACAAAGCTTGTCCAAAGGATGACTTTCCTTTGCCCAGTATCGACATAATTGTAGACCTCACAGCAGACCATGCAATGCTATCACTAATGGATGGTTTTTCTGGCTATTATCAAATCAAGATAGATCCAGAGGATCAAGATAAAACAACATTTAACTGTCCTTGGGGAACATACTATTGGAATGTCATGTCGTTTGGCTTAAAGAATGTTGGGGCAACTTATCAATGACCAATGACAACAATCTTTCATGACATGATGCATACCTTCATGGAAGACTATGTGGATGATTTACTAGCTAAGTCATTTACCCGAGCAGAACATCTAAGCATCTTAGAAAATATTTTTGACAGATTGGAAAAATTTCAAGTCAGGCTCAACCCTAAGAAGTGTGTCTTTAGGGTTACATCAAACAAATTATTAGGCTACATAGTCTCAGAAAAGGGCATTGAAGTAGATCCAGCAAAGGTACAATCCATCATGGAGATGCCACCACCTAAGAACATCAGTCAACTCAGATCCTTGCAAGGACAGCTCCAATCAATAGGCGATTCATCGCTCAACTAGCAGATAAAAGTCTACCATTCAATCATTTGCTACATAAGAATGTACCATTCAGATGGGAGGCCAAATGTGCAAAATCATTCTACCAAATCAAGCAATATCTAATGAACCCGCCAGTTCTAGTACCACCCATAGCAGGGAAGCCACTTATTCTCTACATATCAACAACAGACATATCACTGGGGGCACTGTTAGCACAAGAAAATCAAGAAGGCAAGGAACGAGCTATCTATTACATCAATAGAACTTTGAATGGATATGAGCACAATTATATATTCATTGAGAAGGCTTGTCTAATAGTGGTATTTGCTTCTCAAAAGTTCCGACACTATATGCTAGCTCATACAATCAAGCTAGTAGCAAAAATTGACCCTCTAAAATACTTGCTCAGCAAAGCAGCTCTCACTAGCAGATTGGCTAAATGGTAATGATTCTCAGTGAATTTGATATCCACTATACAGAGCGTCGAGCTATCAAAAGATAGGTAATTGCAGATCAATTAGCCAATGCACTACTACCAGATAAACAACCAATGGAGATCAAATTTCCTGATAGGGATGTTCTTACTCTTAACACCAAGAAATGGACCCTATACTTTGATGGATCCTACACTCAACATGGCTCAAGTGTTGGCATTCTATTCATCACTCCTAACGAGCACACCATACCAAGATCATATAGGCTCATGTTTCCATGCACAAATAACATTGTTGAATATGAGGCACTGGTTACAGGGATCAAAATGGTCGTGGAATGGAGAATCACATAATTGAAAGTCTACGGAGATTCACAACTAGTCATAAATCAGATCAACAATGACTATCAGATGAAAGATGACAAGCTGCTACCATACAAATGAATGGTGGATGATTTCAAACAATATTTTGTACACATCACCTTCGAGAAAATACCAAGGTTGGACAACAAAGCAGCCAATGCAATGGCTACTATCGCTTCACTCCTACAAATTCCAAAACAACAGAGTCGTTATGAGTTTCTGGTAGAGCAATTATTCTCCCCCGCCTATGACAATTCTGCATCCCATGTTATCTATGCCCTAACTGGTTCAAACTCTCCGTTATACAGAACAATAAATGACTATCTCAAAACCAATACCTTACCCATTGACCTATCTTGAAATAAAAAATGCAACTTTATCCGGCAAGCCACCCATTATACCCTTACTGTTGATACTCTGTACCGTCGAGGTCTAGATGGTACTCTTCTTCGTTGCCTTGATCGTAATGAATATGACTCTGCTTTACAAGAGCTTCATGAAGGTATCTATGGCACACATTCAAGTGGTCCTACTCTTGCTAAAAAAATTCTAAGAATGGGATATTACTGGCCGACAATGGAAAAGGATTCTTATCATTTTGCAAAGAAATGTCCTAAATGCCAAATCCATGGCAATCTTATACATGCACCAGCATAGGAACTACAGCCATTCACAACATCCTGGCCTTTTTGCCAATGGGGACTGGACTTAGTGGGAAAAATACATCCTTCATCTTCAAATGGACACAAGTTCATTATCACTGCAACAGAATACTTTACCAAATGGATTGAAGCAGTCCCCATGACCACAGTGACTGGAAAGCAAATTGCCTCTTTCATTCTTAATTATCTGATATGCAGATATAGCATTCCAAGTTCCATCATCACAGATAATGGATGACCTTTCAAAAACTAGGATGTGTGAGAACTATGTGAACGATTCAAGATCCAACATCGTTTCTCTACACCTTACTATCCACAGGGGAATGGTCAAGCTGAGGCATCCAACAAAACAATATTGAAAATCCTTAAGAAAACAATGAATGATGTAGGAAAAGATTGGCACGTGCAACTCAATCTAGCACTTTGGGCATACAGAAATAACATCTCCACACCTACAGGAGCTACGTCATATTCATTGGTGTATGGATCAAAAGCAATTTTACCCCTGGGGGTAGAAATCCTATCTCTCAAAGTATCTTTGAAAGGCCTCATTCCAGATGAAGAGTATCGAGTAAACTGACTGCAAGAGCTAGAAATTCTAGATGAAAAGTGACAACATGCCTACACTCACCTCAAAGCATATCAGAAACGCATGTTTCTAAGCTACAATCACAAGGTCATCCCTGGGATTTTTTAAAATGGCGATCTAGAACTCAAAGAAAAACCTAGAAATCAACAAGATCGGGAAAAGAAAGGGAAGTTTGAACCTAACTTATTAGGTTCCTATGTCATCATATCAGCCTATGGATCACCTATCAGCTAACAGATTCAAAAGGAGATGTGCTTGATGAACCAATTAACAACATACATTTGAAGAAATACTATACTTGAGGAGTCTAATGCGCAGAAAAGTCAAAAAATCAAAAACTGCAAAAAATAAAAAACTGCAAAAAAAAATCAAAAAATCAAAAAAAGCAAATAAAAAGGTACAATAAATCCAACTGGTGAAAACCTGGAAACAGGCGCTATTGTGAGAGGACAACTCCTCTATCTATGTTTACTCTCAAACTTTTATATCCACAGTCAAGCACTATCGGCCATCACCCAACACGTTATCAAAGCAATATTATCTAGGATATACTTAGCGTAGTCACTATCCTGGTTTATCCAAAAATCATTTCATCATATCCCACCATGGCTTGGTAATCACTATACATATCCATGTTAGGAGGTAACTTTAGCTAAGGGCACCATTAATCAACATTTCGTTCTAAATCAAAACTTGCAGCAGACTAAGAGCATCATGTCCAGCAAACAAATCAACAATCGCAAGAACAAACATTGATCACTTAAAACGATTCACAACACATGATGGATGATTTTTTGAAGTATAAAATGTTTTCATCTAGCATGAAGTTTTGACTATTTTTGCACTTAAACTTTTTTTGAACTATTGGATCCTCTACATTTTCTCAACGATTCATCGAGCTAGAGAAACTTTTTTTGAACTCCAATATTTTTTAGTTTTTTGTCTGTGAGGCGATCACTTGTACTGTGCAAATACTTGTCTCGCGACGTGATTCAAAGCATATCACTGAAGACATGATTCCACTTTACGCATACAAACGGTTTAATCTTGTATGTTTATATACAAGCCACACTTAGGTTATCTTGGTCCAATTATACCTTGATGTTTGTGCCATCTTGCAAAATCAAAAATCATGTAAATTTTTCTTAGGTCATTATGGTTCAATTATACCATTATGCTTGTATAAATTTTCAACATATCCCAACAGCTTAATGATGATAAACACAAAGAAAGCAACAACATGTGACTATACAGGAATGACAAATGAAAGAATGAGGATGATCAATTAGTTGCATATCATTTTACAATTAGTTGCATATCGTTATCATACATCTCATTTTCAAGATACATCTCACATCATATCATTATCATACATCTCATTTTCAAGATACATCTCACATCATATCATTATCATACATCTCATTTTCAAGATACATCTCATAGCATATCATGCATCATGCACCATCATATCATATACATCAAATATCAAATCACATGCATCCATCTAAGCATTACAATATCATCATAGAATCATCAAGATCATATATGAAGCATCATCAATCAAACACATCACATGTGGATCAAAGAAAACGGTGTCGTATCTATATATCTCAAAAATGATCAAGTATACAAAAGATGTCATGTCTGTCCCAAATACAACAAAAGATCAAAATACAATAGAGACAAGGTCTCTCAAGTATGACTATCTCCTAAGGGTGATGGTCTCACGACAGATGTCCCAACACCTAGATCTCCAGGTGGATCATGTTGAGGTGGCCCAGTCACACCCCTACTCTTTGTCCCTTACTAACTCCGAGATGACCGACTAGCATTAAAGCTAGGGGCCCTCTGCTCTCTTAGGACTAGGTCCTCATACAACCGCCTATAGTACTCGACTGCCATGGTAGTGTGTCGTATCTCCCTCAGTGTGTCTTGCATCGGGGCACCTACTGTCGCTCTCTGCAGTCTCTCTGCAAGCTCCTCTGTTCGACCCCGACGCTCTCTCTTTGTGTCCCGCTCTGCGGTTAGCTGAGTAATCTGGCGATGATGCGCCAGCAACTGTGTCTGCAGATGTTGCATTGACAATTGTAAGGATCTAATATGAGCATCCTCACGATGTGTGAGAATATGAATCTACAGGGGTACCTATGTCATGGTACCCCATGTCCCTCTCCCTATCCTCGATGCTGGTGGGGGTAAAACATTTGACCTTCACCTCTAGGTCGGTCGCCTAAAATAATCTGTCCCACCCACAACTGCTATCACCTCCCCTCCTTGCCCACCACCCTCAGCTCCAATCACCAAACCTCCCCTGCCTCTATCCTCCACTGCCTGCCGCACTACCCGTATCCTTCTATCCCCACCGCCTCCACCTCTATCTCCTCTCCTCCCCTGATCTCCTCTCCCTCTATCTCCATGCTGACCTCGGCCACCTCCTCCACCATCTCCACCATCATCACCTCCGCCATCCCCACCTCTCTCCTCAAACTCCTCTCCCTCCTCTCTCCATCTCCCTAGCCTCTCGAGCTTCTCATCCTCATCATCATCAAAAGCAGGAATCATCTCTGCTGGATCCAATATCCTAGCCACCGCATGAGCCACAAACAGTGCTGCAAACTCATCAGTCATCCCCGCATCCACTATCCTATAGGCATAGTCCCATATCTGGCTAGCTAGGTGCATGTACTCCTCAACTGCCTCAACGCTATCAATGGTGGGTCCCCACTCTGGCACATCCTACCTCCGTCGAGCATACAAGCATGCTCCCTGTGGTATCCCCTGTTGTCGTCCATACTGCCGCAAAACTCAGTTGTGCAGAAATCTCTCAATAACAAAGGGTGTCCACCCTATCAAAAATTGGGACATGTAGACATAAGGCATCTCCATCTCATCATTTGCCCACACCTCACAATCTGTATACAGTATCCAGATGACCGTGTCAATATCATCAAGCACTCGCCTCCAATGCTCTAGTTTGCCCAGCCTACGCTGGACAACTATCCCTTAGTATCCATAGGCATAAGCACACCCAATAGGCCTATCTCTATCTGTAAGTGGCCTCGCTGTGGGAATATGCTCCCATGCCCACACCTGTAGCAACATAACCCCATCTGATAGACTCCCATATCCCAAGTACACCACCTGATGCAGTTCCCTGTATAAGTGGGCCAACATAGCAGACCCCCATGCAAATCGGCGACCCTGTGTTACCATGTCCTCCAAGACCAACCCCCATCCTACTGCCAGTCCCTTCGACCTATGATCGGGACATAAGAAGCCACCTATAAATCCTGCCAGCACTGATGGTAGAAGAGCATAATCCAAATCAATAAACTCCTGCCACGGGATCTCATACCCACAAATATGCTCATCATACAAAATCTGACGAAGAGCCTCTATCCCGCCCTCCTCAGTCTGCTCATATGGTAAAAGTGTACCTACCATGGGAATCCGCAAAATCTGGTAGCAATCCTCAGGTGTCATTGTAATCTCACTTGTCACCAAATGAAAGGTGTTGGTGTCACTATGCCACCTCTCAACCAAAACTGTCAATAAACCCCGGTTAATGATATACCGGGGCATCTCTAACAAAGAGGATAGTCCACATCTCTCAATAATGTCCCTGTATGCCTGTGCCAGTCGTGGTATCAAAGACCATGGTCTCAAAAATCACTCTCACGATTGCACAACCCCAAGCCCCTCCTGTCACAAACAAAACATGTCCAATATCAGTTTCCTCATCAAATCACAATTCATATCAAAATCAAATTCATATCAACTTGAAACATTGAAAATATAATCAAGTTCCACATCATATCAATCCATATCAATATCAGATCATTTCAACTTGCAAAACCGCAAGTCAAATCAAGTTATCTATCAAATCCATATCAACTTGAAAAATAACTCTCAAGTTTCGCATCCATATCAGCTTGAAAAACAACTCAAGTTTCACAACCATATCAACTTGAAAAACAACTCAAGTTTCCCATTCATATCAACTTGAAACAGTGCATATAAATCAAGTTCATATCAAATCAAATCCATATCAAAATCCATATCAAATCCATATCAAATCCATATCAACATCAACTCGAAACATTGAAAATCAAATCAAGTTATCTATCAAAAATCCAAATCAAAGTACCATATCAGAACTCATATCGGACAATTTATCAAAACAACACACAATAGGCACACAGACTGACTATCGCACCCATCTTGGAAAAACTAGCAAACACCTACCTATCTTCATTTATCGCATCATCCCTCCCAAAATCCTATTTTCTCCAACATTTTCTTTCTACGTGCTAAAAACTTTTTTCCATGCGCTACGCTGCTCGCCATGCGCTATCCAAAATCCGCCATGCGCTACCAAATACACCCTAAGCGCTAAAATGCACCTATGCGCTACCCTGATCTAGGTATACGCCACCTAGAACACCCTATGCACTAGGTTACACCTACGTGCTAGCCTAATCTACCCCTACAAACCCCTGTCGACCCTATGCGCTAGGTCTTACCTATGCGCTACCCTATACCCACTACGCACTAGCCTGTTAACCTGTTGTACTAAAGAACCTTGATGTGCTACCCTAACCAACCCATGCGCTACCCAACTCAACCCGGGCGCTACCCTAATTTCAAAAACTCTATGCAGTACCCCTTTTATCATATGCGCCAGGGTACAAACCCTACGCGCTAAACCGTTAAAATTCGCATGAAAATTTGGAAAACGTGACTAAAAATGACAAAACGAAAAGCAAAAAGGGGCAAAAATTGATGACTTACCGGTGGTCCATACGTGGCGGGCCTCCAATACCTCCGAACGCGCTCGAATCGATGAGAAGCATGGGGAACTGACATTTTGTCTTTCTCTCCAAAAGTCACTTTCTCCAAAGTCAACAAGCACAAATGATACAAATAAAACCACTTTTTACCTTTTTATAGGGTCAATGGAAATTAGAGTTGCGTGGTGGAACACATAAATTGCTCATGGTCTCACTTCTAACCCTAACAAACATCATTATCAGGAGATGAATCAAATTAACGCATTCAACATAGACAAAACTTTAAAATGCAATAAAATTTATCAAAATCAAATCAAATTTTCAAAAATTTTGATTCATCTCCTGAGGGGGCATTATCAACATCATTTATCAAATCTGGAATATCATTTATCAAATCTGGGGCATGACATGAACATCTTGATACACGTCATCACACTGATCACTGATCAAATTTTGATGACACATCAAATTTTCTTTGAATCAACATGTGCACACACGTCACTTCAAAGAGGGGCAAAATGTAGACATATAGAAATGACCATATTCCTAAATGAATATTTAATGTTCATTTTATTCTCATTCCTCTATTTAATTTAAATCTAATTTAATTAAATCATCCACATTCCTCTATTTAATTAAATAAATTATTCAATTTATTTATTTAAATTCACTTAAGCCTTTTATATCATTTAATTAAATAAATCATTTTATTTAATTAAATCCCTTCTCTCTACTTTTAATTAAATTTCCATTTAATTAAGTAGTTCACCCCAAATAAATAAATCTAATTTATTTAAATTCCCCACTTACAACCAAATTAAAATAAAGTAATTTATTTTAATTATCCCTCGCCCACTTGCATTTTCCTACATCTCCCACTTGCCTCCTAACCCTCTTCCTAAATTCTTCTAGAATCCTCCTAATCCTAATCAATTAACCTAAACTCTTCAATTATCCCCTTTCCCTAAATTTGAGGAGGTCACTTCTCAAATTTGGAGTAAAGTCTTCCAAAGGCATTAAAGCCTTTATGCCTTCAACAAGCTAACTTGTTGAATACCCCCAAATTTGGAAGGACTCTTACAAATTTGTCCCCAAAGTCTTTCAAACCATTAATGGTTAACTAACCCTTTGTGGCATGGTTAGAGATTTTTTCCTAACTCAACCTTCATCTAACCCAGGGGTCTCATCAAGCATTCATTGCTTTGACCATGGTTATTCCTTTAACCCTTGCACAAGAGTTTACCTTTTGGGTAAAAGCTTTATCCAATGGATAACCTTAACCTAACCTTAACCCTTACCTCCTAGGGTAACCATGAGGTCTTCTCAAGCATTTAATGCTTCTTACATCTCCTCTCAAGCAGTTTTATGTTGACATTTGTCATCATTTCATTGGTGAGAATTGCAAGCATGGATTGATAGCTTTCAATCCTAACCCTTGATTAGATCATTCAATCCTGACCATCCATTGCCCTATTTATTCTATAAATAGAGCCCTCATCCCTCCATTTTATCATCCAAATCTTTAGCATCATACTTATACTCAATTTTAGCAAACATTTAGCCTTTCTTTGTAATCGAAATAAATCTAATAATCATTTTAGAGTATTTCTATAATCTTAGATTAAATCATATAACTAGTATATCATGTTAAGATAGTATTTTTTTACTAACCTTGTCATCTTATCATCTAGTTTATTTTATTTGTTATAATCATGCATAAATAGGATGCATTCATAATAAATTTGATCTAAAGCATCCCTCGTTCTTGCATTTGTCATCCCTAAGTCACTTTGCTCAGTGATCTGAGAGCAAAGGCATTGGCTTGAGGGACCTTGTGAGACAGAGAACCATGGAACACTCCTTGAGATGTTGATCTATTCCTCATGGCTCCATAACTTGCACCAAGAGTCCCATGGGTGTGTGGGCAAGCCTTTGAAAATTTTCACAATTTAAGTTTGATTGAATCGCTTTTCCTGCATACACATGTATCTCTACACGACACTCCACTGACCTCTGCATGCTTGCTAGCTCATCTCTTTATGTAATCCACATCGACATCCACCTCTTCTTGAGCCACTATGTTGGTATGGATGGGATCACCAACCAATTCCATTACCGGGTTTATCTACCGGTAATCTAACCCTATCAGTTAAACCCTCAAACCGGTCTATCATCAACCTTGAATTCTGCTTCTCTTTCGGTGAATTGCTCAATCGGTCAACACTCTTAATAACCTTCCTTAAGCACAGCTTCATCAGATGGGGATTCTTATTCATCTGCACCTTTTCTATATTACCGGTGGACTTACATACCGGTAAACACTCTTGTCCATCTTCAATCCGACCATTTTCCTTTGTCTGGATCTGCTCAGCCTTGCCTTCTCCCTGATCATCTCGGATCATATCTCAACTAGTTTGTCAAGAAGCTAAACCCCAACAACCTTCAACTACATCGACATCCCAACATGCCTTCTTTGTTGGTCAGTGTATAACCCTGATTTCATGCACTTAAGGCATTACTTTGTTTCATTGGTAGATCCGGTGTGAGCCTTCAAACACTTGTCTTTACCTCTTCTTCCTTATCTCACAGAACTATAATGCACATTATGCATAATAGGAGATAAGCTCCACTTACCGGTGGAGTAACACCTTGTATTTTGCATCCTGCAATGCACTCATGTGACTTCCCTGTTTGTGCAGCACATCTTCAAACAGGCACAGGTGATCTGATGTGGGCACATTCACTGTCAATCATTGCTTCTCATGATGACTGCATCTTCATCTGGTGGGAATCTTGTTGTTCTGCAACCTCACAACATACTTGTGACCTGTTGATTCTTCTCCTCCAGTGTTGATGTGATTTAGGTAACATTCTTCCTCTTCATCACAAACAACATCCAAGCACCTTGCTCATCCTGCTTGTACACTAGTCATGACCTTTTCAGGTTGACAACCACTTACTTGGTTGATCTGACTTCTCCATGTCAACACATCACTTACCATTTGACATCCTTTCCTTACCGGTGATGCACTGTACCGGTACCGGTAACCTTACCATTCCATTCACACAAGTCAGGCACTAACTTGTGTACCGGTGACACCAGTGATCATTCCTCTTAATGACATTCTCTTCCTTACCTTACCAGTGTTCTACAACACAAGGTGATATCGAGGATATATTATCTTGTACTCTTGCATGACAGTGTTGCACATACATCTCTCATACCGATAGTTATCCTATACCGGTTGACATCAATGACAACATAATGCCAACAATCTCCCCCTTTGGTATTGATGTCAACTCATGTAGTATTTGGCATACTACGTAATCTCTCTCCCCCTTTGTATGATCCAATGGTTTCTCACATATGTAGTATGCAGTATACTACGAAATCTTTCTCCCCCTTTGACAACACTGGCAAATGGCACTATCGGGATATCATTCCTCCTTGTATTTACCGATCACTGACAAAATTATTTCTCCCCCTTTATCTTCATTGGAGGCATCTCCTCCTTTGATACTACTTGTTACATCTTATCAAGTCACAACACTTGAGATGGAGGACTCAACCATCAACTGACACCAATTGAGTATGCAAATATGATATTATTTGTTAAAACACTCAATTGTAGAAGAATGTGTCAGTGAATACTACTCACCTGCTAGTCAACCTACATCACCTCTCGTTTGATCCCAAATTTATTTAGAATCAAATGTGATTGTACTATGAATACAACCAACTAAATGACAAGTAGATACCCATAACCATGAATTTCTCCTGGGTATACCTACTTTAATTTCCATCTTCTGCAGTTTGGACAGTCAGTATCTTTACAAGTTCAAGCATGTTGGCTCAGCATCATAAGCACTTGAACTCCCCCTGATTCATACATCTCAGGTCCTCATCTTCGGTCAGGTCTAATATTGGGGCTCCAATCTTCACCATATACAGGTTGAGCTATGCAACTGTGATCATCTGATAATCTTTCAGCTTCATTATTTCACCATAGCCTATGACATGATCCTGAATTCACACAATACCATACAAAGACATCACCATGCCATAAATTAAACCGGTTAGCCCAAAAATATGCATGCCTGCATGATTAACCACCGAGCCAATCATATGTCATTCAGATCATCATCAACAACACCTGAGACATAAAATCCCATTCCATGTTACCAAGGCTATTGCAATAATATCCAACCACATTGTCTTACATAACCTGCAAGTACCTGTTAGCATTCATGCCGGTAACATCCTACATATATCGGTTTCCTATACCAGTCCACTAACACTATCAGAGAACCTTCCTGTGACTCCTAACCTTTTGTGTCATTTTGTATCTTGTCATACATTGACACAGTAGTAGTGATCCAACATTCCTCTGTAGGTGTGTAGTCAGGGCAACCTCTACACACACTTATCTTCTCATTTTCTTCCTTAATACCGGTAGCAATTTGTTCTTCCATGTGTCCTTATTTGCTGAGGGGATGAATGATAAATCCAATGTGCTACTCCCCCTGAGGTCTTGCATCTCCTCTAAGCCTTAGGAGATATCGCATATGCATTGAATGCATAGTGTCGGTCCATGATCTTCTTCCTCCATACCTGCTTGGTCTTATTCTTCTTCCCATTTTCCATCTTGGGAATAGGTCTTTCCTTCTTCTGCTGATGAGTCCTTTCATTTCTAGATTCTGCGTCACACAGAGAAGCAGTGCTATAGTATCACATAACATTCATCCCAACTTCAAGATTGGGGAATCTCTTAACATACCGATTTGACCATCTTCTCTTGGTCATGTTGTTGTGTCTAGCAACTGAAACCGGTGGACCTCTTGCTCCTGTAGGGACATTTCTCCTTTGGTTCCATGCAATTATCTGAATTCCATATTCTCTATATCCACCTTTCTACAAAGAATAGTTGTTGTATCGACATCCATGTGACTGTAAGTTCCTCTTCCTGCATTCAAACTCTCTATGACCAAATCCATTGCAGTAATAACATACAATATTTGCATTTTTAGGGATAGTAAATGGATTATTTCTAGCATAACAGGGAGAGGGGACATGCATGAATCTACTCCTGGATACATTTTTCTCATATGCATGATGTCTATGAGATCCTATATTATTCTTTCTAGATCTCTTTCTGCATTCCTATGCCCTATGGCCATAAGCATTGCATGCAAAGCAATAACCAGAGAAAGATGGCATATGACTTACAAATTTATTCTGCCATGCATGGGGAGATCTTACCAGTTTAGCATCTTCACTTCTCCTTTCTTGAGAATGGATCATGGGTTGTCCATTCTTTGTAGTTATACCATCTTGTCTCTTCTTCTCCCACACTTACTTTGTATTGTGGGTAGCAGCATTCCTTTGACCTCTGTCAGTAGGAGGTCCTCTTTGTTGTCTTCCCATGTTCTTGCTTCTGATGAAGATGTCATCTCCCATCTTCCCTTTTCCTTTGGGATCTGCATCTTTCCTCCTTCTCACAGCACCAGTCTTCATTCTTGTCTGCAAGTCTTCACCGGTTGTATTTAGATCAACCTTCTTCCGGGGAGCATTTCTAACTGTGAAGGTTTGGCCTTTGTTTTCTCCATTTGAGGAGACAAACAAAATGTCATTGTGAGGGACATTCTTGCTGGTGGAGCATTCACCGACACCACTTCCTTAACCTTCAGTATCCTTGGCATGCTTTTGCTTCTTCAACATTTTGTCCAAGGCTTCACTGCTACCATCAAACCGGATTCTTACCTTGAGCTCATCTTGTCATTTCTCAAGATTATTTATGAGAATCTCCATTTCTCCAACTAGCTGCTGATATTCTTTATCTTTAACTTCTAGCACATATGCTAGATCATTACACTGGCACTCCTTGGTGCCTTCTTCTTGATTCTTCAACTCTGAGATACATTTCTCAGATTCTTCAAGGCATTTGATCAACCGGTTCTGCTCCACTATAGCAACATTCTTGAATAGCTTGTATTCCTTTCTTACTCTATTGAGTTATTCAAGTGCATTTACAAGCTCTCCTTCAAGATCAACTTATGCTTCATATTATTCTTCATCTTCACTATCAAATAGATCTTGATGGCTAGATCTATCTGCCTTGTCTCCTTCTTCCTCATCATCAATGTCGAACACATCATATCTGTGGGATCCATTTGCCCTATCACTTTCATATGTGTGCACCTCATCTTCTGATTCTTGAGCCATGAAGAGGTGGGTTCCTTCACCATCGTTGTTGTAGATACTAGCAGATATGCCTTCATCATTTGCAGATACATGAGATGCATTTCTCATCATATTACCACAAGCCGGTTCTGCGGTAGTGGGCTCATTTCCATAAAGATTCTTCAATCTCTCCCATAAGCTTTTTGCCAATTTTCATTTATCCACCCGTGAGGAGACATCATTGGTAAGTCCACTGAATATAGCCTTCATGGCTTCTTCATTGCACAAGCATCTTCTTTCTTCTTCAGATCCGGTGGGAGGACTGACATTCCTAGGGAGACCATTAACAACCAACATCCATACATCAAACCCTAGAGAGGACAAGTAGACTTCCATTCTACAATTCCAGATATAATAGTTTGAACCATTAAACATAGGAGTAGGGATTGACACTAAACAGACCATTGTGTCCTTAAGCCAGAATCTACCTAAGCGAGAGAAAGATTGATAAAACAGGGTACCTAGGCTCTGATACCAATTGTTAGACACAATGCACCACTAAGAGGGGGGGTGAATCAGTGGTTCTCAAACTTTTCCCTTCTAACTATTCTATGTGAGCATACCGGTTAGGGGATATAACATAATGTAGACTTACCAATTAGTGGGGAGACCAACTCAAATGCAAACACACTCAAAGGGACAACACATAACACCAGTATGTATGAGGAAAACCCAAGATGGGAAAAACCTCGGTGAGAAATGTTGTTGGAGTCTACTGCTCCAATCTAGCCTCACAATGAATCTTTGTTACAATGTTTAGGGCTACAACCCAATGAGCTACAACCCCTGATTTAGGGCACCAACCCAAGGAGCACCAACCCCTAACTGATTTATGGGCTACAACCCCTGCATTGAGCTACAACTCAGTGAACACAATAAAAATTCAAATACAAAAGTAATATCCTGGTTACAAAAGAGTTTTGCAACCTCTGCACACAACATCCTTCTGTCGGTGAGACACCTTCTCTACTACACCGGTTCACTCTTTTGTTGCTCTCATTTGCTGCTACATTGCCAGTAAACTCTACTATTTCACCTCTCCTCTGTTATGCTCTACTGGATCTCCTCCTCACTGCTCTGCTCTTTACCGGTACTATACTTTGTCGGTTCTATGTCTGCCTTCTCTACAGCTTCCTTCACTTCTGCTCTGTCGGTATGGACACTACCAGTTCTGCACTACTACCGGTTGAACACTTCAACCCGGTTCAACCCCCCTCTCAGTGGTGCATTGTGTCTAACAGGTTCCTCCAAGGGCAACAAGGTTTTCTTCATTCCATTGGCCACAATAGTGTATGTATTTGTTCGGTGTGGAGCATGATCAGTCTCCAAGTGGGAGATTGTTGAAATTTGGTGACTGATCAGCAAAGTACTGTACACTCAGCACGTATCCTCGCCGGGGTCTGGGGCCGGGTTGGGCCCCAGGTAGGGGTTCGAGGGCGACAGCCCCCGAGAAAAGTGGGGGTTCGGGGGCGGGAGCCCCCAAGAAATTTTTTTGGGGGTATTTTTTTGATGAAAACCGACATTGAAATAAAACCCTAAAAAGGTTGACTTTGTTTTTGCCCTAAAAATGCATGTTATAAGCAACTGGGATGCTTAAGGCATTGTAAGGTTGATGTACTATTTTTGCTGGATAATAAGAAAGATTGGACGACTGTGTATGGTGGACGTAACCCATTCTGGGTGAACCACGTTAAATCTCTGTGTTACCTATGTCTTGTTTTATTTCTTTATCCTTTGTATTTAAAGCTGCATATAATTGTTAGTTCATATTTGCTTCGGATCTGCTTAAAACTCTAACAATTGGTATTAGAGCGAGGTTTTCTGTAAATTGGCAGGACTTTCAGATTTGAGTGGGAGCAATGGAGGATTCCAAATTCAAGGTCAAAAAGTTTAACGGCCAAAATTATCAGTTATAGAAAATGCAGATGGAGGATTACCTATATCAAAAGGATTTGTGGCGGCCATTGGAAGGAAAGGCAAAGAAACCGACCACAATGTCAGATGAAGAGTGGGACATTTTAGATAGAAAGGCACTGGGATCCATTCGATTGTGCCTTGCACCATCTGTAGCATTCAATATAACAGAAACAAAAATGACTGTAGATTTGATGGCGACATTGGCTAAGTTGTATGAGAAACCCTCAGGTTCGAATAAGGTATTTCTTATGAAGTGTCTGTTTAATTTGAAAATGAGTGAGGGAGGATCTGTAGCGGAGCACTTAAATGAATTTAATACAATTACCAGTCAATTGTCTTCGGTAAAAATTACTTTTGCAGAAGAGGTTAGGGCTCTCTTGATTTTATGTTCTTTGCCAGAAAGTTGGAATAGCTTGGTTATGGCTGTAAGTAACTCTGTCTTTGGAAAAAATACTTTAGTATTTGATGATATTGTTGGTGTTATCCTAAGTGAGAAAATGCGAAGGAAAAGCACAGGTGAGACTCCAACATCATCGGGTAGTGTTTTGAATGTGGAGAACAGAGGAAGATCAAAGGAAAGAGGAAAAGGCCTTGGGAATGAGAAGTCACAAGGGAAGTCAAAGAAAGGACGCTCTCAATATAGAGGAAAGAAAGATTGCTGGTACTACGGAAAGCCTGGTCATCTAAAGAAAGACTATTGGTCTCGGAAAAATAAAGAAGGAGGCAAAAATGAAAATGACAGTAAGGAAGCTAATATTGCAAGTAATACTTTACAAGATGCTTTAATCTTACGTTTGGATAATGTTAATGATTCCTAGGTAATAGATTCTGGGGCTTCATTTCATGCTAAACCCCATAGAAAATATTTTCTAGATTATGTTCAAGGTGATTTTGGACAGGTATATTTGGGTGATGATGAGCCTTGTCAAATTGTTGGAAAAGGAAAGATAAAGATCAAGTTGCAGAATGGAAATGACTGGTTTTTGCAGGAGGTAAGACATGTTCCTAATTTAAGAAGAAATTTAATTTCTGTAGGGTAACTAGGTTTTGAAGGTTGCATAGTTACCCTCTCAGACAGTATGTGGAAGGTTGCTAAAGGTGCGAAGGTAGGCACATTATATCTGTGTACAGGTAACACTTACTCTACCCTAGTTGCTACAAATAAAGTTACTACAGGGACAACAACAATGAATGTTGCAAGAACAGATTCGATAATGTGGCACCATAGGCTTGGGCACATGAGTGAGAAAGGGATGAAAATCCTTCACTCCAAAAATCTATTGCCAGGACTAAAGAAGATTGATTTAGAGTTCTGTGAAAATTGTGTTTATGGTAAACAGAAAAGAGTCAGACTTCTCAAGGTTGGGAAAGAGAAGAAGAGTGAGAAGTTAGAGCTTGTACATTCAAATGTATGGGGACCAGCTCAGGTATCATCTCTTGGTGGCTCTTGTTATTATGTTATTTTTATTGATGACTCAACCAGAAAAACATGGGTATATTTCCTAAAACAAAAATCAGATGTTTTTGAAACTTTTAAGAAATGGAAAGCTTTGGTTGTGAATGAGACAGGAAAAAAGTTGAAGTGTCTCAGATCAGATAATGGAGGTGAGTATTGTAGCAAAGCATTTGAAGATTATTGCTCCTTAAATGGGATTTGAAAGCAGAAGACAGTTCCAGGAACTCCACAGGAAAATGGTGTGTTAGAGAGAATGAATAGGACTATCATGGAACGTGCGAGGAGCATGAGATTGCATGTTGGATTGCCCTTACATTTTTGGACAGATGTTGTACATACTGTTGTCTATTTGATAAATAGAGGACCTTCAACCCCTTTGGATGGTGCTATTCCAAAGGAGGCATGGACTGGTAAAAAGGTAAATTATTCTTTTCTAAAAACTTTTGGTTGCAAAGCTTTTGTCCATGTTGATAAAGAAAATAGAACCAAGCTTGATGTTAAATCTTAGAAATGTACCTTCATCGGATATGGGATAGATGAATATGGCTATCGGTTATGGGATTTTGAAAATAAGAAAATAATTAGAAGTAGAGATGTTATATTCAATGAGAAGGTCATGTATAAAGAACAGATGCAGGAAAAGAAGCATGAACAGGACAAACAAGAATATGTGGTGTTGGATGAGATTTCTGAAAATGAAATGCCACAGGTACCTGATGCTCAACAACAACAGATTGTCACACAAACTCCTGTAAGTGTTAGATGTTCTACGAGGACAAGTAGACCCCCTGAAAGATTTTCTCCTTCTTTGTATTCTATTTTATTAATGGATTCTAGTGAACCAGAAGAATATGAAGAAGCAATGCAGGTAGATGCCAAACAATAGTGGGAGCTAGGCATGAAAGAGGAGATGGACTCCTTGATGAAAAATAAGACTTGGGAATTAGTCCCTTTACCTATAGAAAAAAGAGCCTTGCCTAACAAATGGGTTTATCGGCTAAAGGAGGAGGAAGGAGGTCAGAAAAGATATAAGGCTAGACTTGTGGTAAAAGGTTTTGCACAGAAAAAGGGTATAGATTATGATGAAATATTTTCTCCAGTTGTAAAAATGACATCAATTAGAACTGTACTTAGTCTTGTGGCTGCAAATGATTTACATCTTGAACAATTAGATGTCAAAACAACTTTTCTCCATGGAGATTTGGAGGAAGAAATTTACATGTTGCAACCACAGGGATATGAGGTCAAAGGTAAGGAGAACTTGGTGTGCAGGTTGAAGAAAAATCTGTATGGCCTAAAGCAAGCACCCCGACAATGGTATTTAAAATTTGATAGTTTCATGGCTGAACACGGTTATCATAGATGTCATTCTAATCATTGTGTATATTTTAAAAGATTTGATAATGGCAGTTATATTATCCTGTTGCTTTATGTTGATGACATGCTTGTTGCTGGGTCTAACATGCAACATATAAATGATCTTAAACATAAATTAGCCAGGTCATTTGCTATGAAAGATTTGGGTGCAACTAAGCAAATTCTCGGTATGAGGATTACACGAGACAGGAAAAATAGAACCTTGAATTTGTCTCAAAGTGAGTATATAAAGAAGGTGTTGAAAAGATTTAACATGCAGGATGCAAAAGCAGTTAGTACACCTTTGGCTAGTCATTTCAAATTGACTAAGGAGATGTGCCCAAAGGCACAGGAAGAGGTTAATAAAATGTCTAACATCCCATATTCATCAGTTGTTGGCAGTCTGATGTATGCAATGGTATGCACAAGGCCAGATATTGCACATGCAGTGGGAGTTGTGAGCAGGTTTATGAGTAATCTGGGTATGGAACATTGGAATGTTGTGAAATGGATTCTTCGATATTTGAAAGGAACTACTACGAAGGCATTATGTTTCAAAGGATCTAATGTTGCTTTGAGTGGATTTGTTGACTCTAATCTGGCGGGTGATATTGATTCACGGAGGAGTACTACAAGGTATGTTTTTACTATAAGGGGAACTGTAGTCAATTGGATTTCTAGGCTACAAAAGGTTGTTGCACTTTCAACCACTGAAGCTGAGTATGTTGTTGCTACAAAAGCCAGCAAGGAGATGATTTGGTTGCAATGTTTTCTGGAGGAATTAGGTCAGACACAAGAGGATAGCCCATTGTATACTGATAGCCAGAGTGCCATTCATCTTGCGAAGAACTCTACTTTTCATTCAAGGACAAAGCACATTTAGCTCAGGTACCACTTCATCCAGACTATTTTGGAGGGTTAGTTACGACTTGAGAAGATTCACACAAGTGAGAATCCTGCTGATATGTTTACGAAGGTAGTTCCACAGGAGAAGCTGATTTCTTTATCATTTTCTGTTGGTCTTCTTGATTGATAATTGTGGAATTTATACCAGTCGATACCTAGTGTTTTATCCAGCGGATGTTGCATGTACAGTGGTGTCATGTAGTATCAGTCTCCAAGTGGGAGATTGTTCGGTGTGGAGCCTGATCAGTCTCCAAGTGGGAGATTATTGAAATGTGGTGACTAATCAACAAAGTACTATACACTCAGCAAGAAAAAAAAATTGGGTATTTTTTTGATGAAAACCGACATTATAATAAAACCCTAAAAAGGTCGACTTTGTTTTTGCCCTAAAAATGCATGTTATAAGCGGCTGGGATGCTTAAGGCATTGTAAGGTTGATGTATTATTTTTGCTGGATAATAAGAAAGATTGGACAACTGTGTATGGTGGACGTAACCCATTCTGGGTGAACCACATTAAATCTCTGTGTTATCTATGTCCTATTTTTTTAATTTATCTTTTGTATTTAAATCTGCATATAATTGTTAGTTCATATTTGCTTCGGATCTGCTTGAAACCCTAACAATATTCTTCCTCCCATCATGTATTGCCTGTCTATCAAACTACCAAGGTCTACCTAACAAAAGATGACAAATATCCATAGGCATAATATCACACAAGACTTCATCATGATAATTCCCAATTTTCAATTTCACCAAACATTGCTCACTTACTAACAACTTATGTTCATCCTGAATCCATGCTATCTAATAAGGTTTAGGGTGTTTCAATCTCTCCAAATTTAACTTATTCACCATCTCTTCTGAAACAAGATTATCTGAACTACCACTATCAATAACAACTTTATAAGACTTACCAGATACCTTACATCTGGTCTTGAACAAATTCTTCCTCTGCAAAGGCTCTTCATCTCTTCTGGTATGACACAAAGTTCTCCTCATCACAACAGTTCTCCATCTTTTGGTTTATTGTCTGATCTGGTGGGGTTTCTTCCATCACTGTTGCTCTTTCGGTATTCTTTGTCTTCTTACACTCGAAAGAACGATGTCCTTCTCCTCCACACTTATAGCAAGTTCCTCTAAATGTTCTCTTGTTTGGTCTTCCAAAATTCTCATTCCGATAGCATCCGGTCTCTCCTCCGGTAGAAATTTCTATCATCTTTCCAGTATGAATTACCTTCTTTGTTCACTTCCTTGTCCTTATTCTGATTTGTACAGGTTCCTCTACCTCCAGTATATCCTCTTCCTCCTTGAAATCTCCCTCCGGTAAACCTTCCACCTCTGCCTCTTTGCCTCTGCTCATGTCTTTTGTTTAGTTTCTCTTCTGTCTTTAAGGCATACTGGTAAGCCTCTTCAACACTCTCTAATTTGATCAAACTAAGTTCATCTTGTATAGACATCCGCAATCCATTTAAATATCTTGCAACTTGTTCAACTTCATCATAAACATGTCTGGATCTAATGTTCAACTTGTAAAATGCCTCAGTGTACTCCTTCACACTAGATTCCTTTTGTCTCAAATTTTGCAACTTTCAGAATAGATTCACTTGATAATCAGCTGGCATAAAATTTGATTTCAACTTAGCAATCATCTGATCTCGTGTCTTAATCTTCTCTTTACCTCTTCTATGTCTATCAACTTGCAAATGCTCCCACCAAAGAGATGCGTGACCTTTCAACCGGGTACATGCATATTTCACCTTCCTTTCTTCTGCAATATTTTCAAAATCAAAATACTTCTCCATCTCCGAGATCCAATCCATCAATTCATCTGAATCCAACTTTCCATCATATTCCAGTGGGGTAAAATGAGGTTTAGTATTCGCCCTACTCAAAACCCTAAAAAACCTTTCCTCATCCGGATCAACCACCGATGGGCTTACTTGTTCTGTCGGGGCTTCTTCTCCTTCATCTTCACTTACATCTTCAATATGTCGGCCTCTTCTCTAGGTTGTCTCGACGGCTTCCAACCGGGCTGCTATACCTTGCAACATTTTCATCACAATAGGGTATGCATTCCCACGCACTCCACCATTCCTATTTCCTCTTTGTGCCATCATTCATGTCGGTCCTCTACAGCTGCAGGTTGGATCCACAATCCACCACCCTACAACAAAAATCTCAGGTTACGCAACCTCTAGAATGAAAACTCGCTTTGATACCACTTGAAGCAGTCACCAGTTAGGAGGGACCTCAAAGAGATCAATCTAGACCGGTCAGCAAGAGTAAACATAACAAAAACACAAAGATATAATGGAGGCAATGTAGAACAATTTGATTTATTTCATGAAAATTGATAACAACCAACCGGTAATAATCGGGTTACAAAAATCATCTCACAAGCCTGCTAAAACATGCTCAAAGTACAAAATGGGTCGCAACCGGGACCTTCAATCTTAAGATCTATCTTCTACGCTCAGTCTAGCTACTTGATTGTTCGATTGTTATATTCTAATGCATAATTACAATTATATATATGATCCAAGGGGATTTGATCAGCCCAAAAAGGGATAAAAACCCAAAGAACAAGACCAAACGTGTAAAACCAACAAGGTCGGCCTTTGCCAAGAGATTCCTCCAGAAAATCCAAAGGATGAAATATAGATTGCGGGAAAAAGTCAGCCACATGCCAAGGAACATCGGAATCAACGCCCAAGGCTACACAAACTTCGGAAGGGGTTATGGTAGATCACCAAAATAGGTCCAGGCAATCGGTAACAGGAAACTATCAAGGAAACCAATAGCGATAACTTGCCAAAAAATGATTCAAATGCGATGCGGTCTGGAAATAAGAAAGATGATCAAGTCTTCAAGTAGAATCCAACTCCATAGGATCCGGTGAGCCAAAATTGGGACACACAAAAAGAAATGTTGAAACTGTAAACAAAAAACAAAACAGAAAGGAAAATGTTTTTGGTTGATGCAATATTTCTATGAACCAAGGACGCTCCTGCATCAATCATGCTCCACTCCTTCACCAATGTCAAAACCCTCTCCAGGGACAACCCATTCCAGCAAAGAGTTCAATTCCCCCAGGTAATCTGATGGAACCAACGCCTCCATTATTCTCCTCACAGTCCCACTATTATCTCGACACTCCAAACCTCATGCCATTACCAGGGAATACACATACATTATTGTTTTGTATTGATCTTTAATACCTTCAAACTCCTTACCAAAAATGAGAAGTAAACATGGCACAAGATGTTCATCCCATAACTTTAAAAAGCTCCTCATCCTTTTAGAATTTAACTCCCCGCGAAAGAGGCATAATTGTTTCTACGTTAGAAGCGTAAAATTGGCTTCCATTTCTCTACCCTGCAATCCTCTACCACTAACTCACCACAACTTCACCACCCAAAAACTTCTACAGAGCGCTGCAACCCCACTCTTTCACCTACAACTCTACCTTCACTTCCAAAACAGACACTAGAATGTGAGGTAGATGGTAATTAAATCAAATTTGCCTTGGCTCTCTCTCCACATTAATTTTCCTTCTCGACATAAATGCCCGCCGCCATCCAAATCCTCTCACATGCATTGGTCGTACTCACCGAGTACTTAGAATTAAAACACAATCTTCTCACTGACCCATCACAAAACTAGCCAAAATTAAATTCTTCCAAATTTAAGTGTCGCATATCCTTGACTCTCATTTCTCCTATTTCATCAAATTTTATAGCCCATTTAGATAAAATGTTCGCTTCCACATTTCCCATCCGCTTAACATGACTCACTTTAAATTCATCAAATTTATTTACCTCCTCTGTAACATTGAAGATTGAGTTTTGTAAATGCCAAGCCTCAATCGACCCCCTCATTATTGCATGGATTATTATCAACGAGTCCCCTTCTAAATGCAATTTTCTAACTCCAATCTTCCTACAAAAACTAATTGCAATCAAAGTAGTCAATACTTCAGCTACATTGTTGGTCCCTGGCTCAAGCTTTTTCTCTCTCAAAACTATCACTTCCCCTTTCCAATCTCTTACAATGAATCTTCACCTGATGGTCTAGGATTGCCTTTTGAGGCACCGTCAAAATTAACTTTTACCCACCCCTCTGAAGGTCTCTTCCAAATCTCCTTAATCTGAGAGGTAGAGCTAGATTGAACCCAGCTATGCCCACTAACAAGCTATTAATTAAAATTATTCAATAAGTCACTTGTTAATGATTAAATTATCATTTTTTTATTATTGGAGTTATAAAAAATTCAAAAAAAAAAATTAGATTAATATAGTGTTTTTATTCATGTTAGTGTAATGTGAATTTGTTAGAATTTGTTAGAATTTGTTCATGATTGATTGCATTTATTTAGAATTTTTAACATTAAAATGTTAGTTTCTACACTTTGTATTCATTTATAATTTTAAATAATTGGAATTATAAGCATTCATGGTTTGCACTAACATTATTTCAATTATAATTTTATATTTTTAAAATTAATTATTTTTATATTTTAATTTAGTGTTTTTTCATGTAATGTGTGTTTAATTTGTTAGAATTTGTTCATGATGAATGCATTTGATTAAAAATATTTACGTTAAAACGTTAGTTTTTTTTAAAGGATTTATATGCATTCTCATTTCATTTTTTCCTCTTCTTGATGAAAACTTGATAAAAAATACACATGATAAATAATCTAGAAAGCTTTTTACAATTATTCATCGACTATGGAAAGCTCATACCATTTATATACAATTATTATGTCATTTTTTTATTAATTTATAAGAATGTAAATTTTTATTTGTTAAATTAAAAGAAAGAATAATTATGATAATTTAAAGTATATTTATAAATGTATTTAATATTATAATTATATTTAATATTTTATATTGTATAATATATATTATTTAAAATAATCTAACACATATAAAATTATGATATTATTTAAAATTAATCTATATAAATTTAAAAGAATTAATTAATAGTTACAACAAAGTTTAATTATGCGTTAACTCATTATGATCTTAATAATATTTTTAATAATATCAATTATATATTTTTTTGATCGGTAACAGGTTTTAGATTTATATTGCTTGAAAGGAAAAACACATGCCTTCAGCTGCTTTGCAACATTCCACTATCTAAAGACTATGGGGTCTCGCCCCTACAAAATCAACATGAAACCCGAGACATGAATCACTCCAACTATGCCTACCACTAAGGATACATTCCATACAATAGGGAAAAACCACCCAAAAAACCAACGGCCTACTCAGGAAACCAACCTACCGAAACCAGCCAAGGGCCTCCTCCCTGGAGAAGTTAGGGATGGCCTAACTAGTTCATGCATTGGGCAGCGCCATCCCAACACTTGTCGAGGTTCCCGACCGTCCTCCTCGCAACTCACTGCATTCCACGCTCTTTGCACTCTTCCGCGGGATTTGGTGACGCACCAACGACTGCCCATCTTCATCAATCGGAGCTTGTGACTTCACCGGGGTTTGCTTGCCATGCAGTTTTGCTCGCTCCATCGGTCCTATCTTCCGCACAAATTCCAATAGTTCCCGCCACCCTTTCCTTGTATCCTCCAACAAGGTTTCAATTGGGCGAGAGGCCGACCACACCACCAGAGGCTACACTGCATCATTTCAGCCGCCTAAGCGCCTCCACGACCCTTGCTCCATTCTAAAACCCACTCCAATCTCTGCACGCTCCACCAACACTGCCAGCCCACCCAACCATTTTGGTCTTAGCACTAGAGACGCCACCTGCAACACCCCCTCCCTTGAACTTCCCACCATCAGCACCTGAGCCACAAACAGGGACGATATGTCCAAATTCATTCTCAGGCAACAATCAATGTCTAGGAATTCGCCCCCAAACATCAAGCGAACAACCCTCCAAAATTCTTCCTCATCCACCCTAAAAACATTCTTCAATCAATGGCTTGAAATTGTGCCTCGAAAGGCACGCATTTGGCCCAGTGTGAGCAGCAAAAAAATTGCTTCCATCGTTCCCCTGTCACATAGCCAAAACACAACGCTTGCAAGAGAAAACGCAGTCCTTTGTCCAGTGCCAAAAAGAAAATGAGGACCGTAATGACACAACCCATTGCCACCCCATCCATTTATTTCATCACATGCACCACCTCACACCATAAATCGCCAGCAATCCAAAGTTCCATACACTATCATCATTGCACCTACGCCGCCATTTCACAACTTGCTGCCATTACGGTGAACGCAAACCACGTGAACCATCCCCACCCCTTAACCTGCATATCTAAAATGGTTCCCGCATAGCTCATCACAACTTCTCGAGTTCCCCTTTCATACTCAAAGCACCTTCATACAAATTCTAAGGGATCCAAATCCCTTAAGTATTCAAATAAATTAAAATGTTCTGCCAAGGAACCATTTGCACCTACATTCAAGAGCACATCAACTTCAGCATTCGCTTCCCTTAAAACATGCGATACTTTAAAATCCTCGAACCCATTCAGAATGTTATTTATTCTTTTGATATGTTAATCCAGGTGCCATGCCTCCATCTTACCCCTAGCGATGCCATTCACCACTAGCTGGGAGTCCCCTTCAAGGTGTAGTTTTTTCACCTCCAGTTTTTTTGCCATAAGAATTGCTTCAATTGTTGCCTAACACTCAGCTTCATTGTTAGTGTCATCCACCAATCTCTTTGCTCCAAGTGCTAAAATACTACCTTTCTCATCTCGAGCTATGACCCCTGCACCGAAAATCCTCGGATTCCCCCTGGATGCTCCGTCAAAGTTGATCTTGATCCATCCCCTATCTAGCGGCATCCACACATGACTTTTAACACCAACCCTAGGAGGATAAGCCCTCAAAGGCCCATTAACAGGCCTGAAATAATATCAATTATATTATATACAATTTAAATTTACTTTTTAAATAAAAAAATATTTCATAACAAAAAATATTACATATAAATATGTAGTTAGTATATAATATTTTTTATTTTGTACAAATTTCATTACATATATTATAATTATATTTATTATTTTGTATAATATTTGATATAAATTTATATTTTATATAAGTTTGATGTTTTTAATGATTTATACCCATTTTTATGAAATTACAAATAATAATTAAAAGTTATTAGAATTAATTTAATTTATGATTATTTGTCTTATTAAAATATTAATCATTGTATAGTAATTATATTTTTTATTTTTAGTTGTATAATAAAGTAACTTTTGATTAGTCTCTCTCTCTCTCTCTCTCCAAATTTTTATCTCTCTATTTCTCTTCCTCTCTCTCCCCCCTCTATCTATAAATATATATATTTCCCTTCTATCACTATCACCTAATCTATCACTTGAACAAACACTCCATGTTTCTCCTTCCCTAATTCTACTCTCTCTCTCTCTCTCCAACGACAGAATAGGGTGGTTGCTAACCACCGAAAATGCGACTACAAAATATCTCTCTCTCTCTCACCGAAAATGCGACTACAATATCTCTCTCTCTCACCGAAAATGTGACTACAATATCTCTCTCTCTCTCTCTCTCTCTCTCTCTCCAACGACAGAATAGGGTGGCCACTAACCACCAAAAATGCGACTACAAAATAGGGAGGATCTTGCACCTTCGAAACTGCAACAATGCCAAACTCCAACTGGAATTTGTAGATACAAAGAAAATATAAAATTCACCATACCAACAACTTGTTAGGACCTGGAGGCAACTAAGAGGGGGGGGGGGGGGTGGGGGTGAATCAGTTGTCTATTAATTTCAACCCAAATATAACTTAACCAAACTTAATGTCGGTTGACAATTTAACATTTAATAATAGTACCGGTAAAGTTTAATGCATGAAACAGAAAGACAAATAACATCCACAACACATAACACAAATATTTGTACGTGGAAACCCTGTAAGGGGAAAAACCATGGTGGGAAACCTTACCCACAATCAGATGATACTACTGTAGATAGTATGTGTGTACAAATGGGGTATGCACATGTAGAAAGGCCAATTGCCTAGAGCTCACTGCTCAATCACAAAATGGGAGTCACACACGACTACAATTGGATGGTTAGATCCAATGATAATGTACTGCTCAAAATAACATCTTCATATGCTGGATTCAGTACCAGTTAAGCTTTGATTATCTTCTTAATACCTTCCTTGAATCTTCAAATGATGTCTGCGTGTATAGCTCTACTTATATTCACATATACCTTATTACATTCCCTCTCACACCTTACCAATAATCTCACAAATGAGATATTACATATATACCAAAACCTAAGACCAAATGTGTAGGTTGGCTCACTAAGAATATTACAATTAAATCAATTACAAATGAAGTAATATGCAATGCATCATGTCGGATTAATGCATTTACAATATTAACCAATCAATAAAACATCTCCATAACGTGTCGTGCTAATCTGGAATAGATAACGCTTGTCAGTCCATAACCTAGACCTATTTGCCGATAACAACAAATATGCAAACTCGATTAGACCAATGACCAAATCACCAAAACAGAGTGTCCAAACAATGTCTTCAACATAACCAAGTAATCTCCAGATGATAAGAGATCATCCTCAGTGCTGGTGAACAATATAACCTATCGGTGAACCAGATACTGGTGATTGTGCATAAGTCACTGAACATGCCGGTGAACATAACAAAAGATCTTCAGTGTTGATAAGTGTTCATAAGTGTTGACATCAATGACAAAACCAATGCAACACATCCATAATACCAACAATCTCCCCCTTTGGCATTGACGACAACACAAGATGGAAAAACCATCTAAGTGCCAAAGCAGAAATGCCAAAAACCAAAAACCAACAATCTCCCAAAGAGATCAATTACTAGAAATCAAAATACATAATATTTCTCCCCCTAGGAATAATCTCTCCCCAAAAGATAATGTGTTTTCCATAGATATCTCTCCCCCTTTGACATCAAATGCCAAAGCAATACAAAACCAAATACAATCAGTTCATAGAACTTATTACAAATACCAATTGTTATAACCAAATTTATCCAATCTACTCCCCCTGAGAAGTAGCTCTCCTTCATCAAAGTCATAAAAAGATTTCTTTGTTAATTCTGTCGGTCTGATGCCATGCTCCAACTGTCTAAGTATCTACCGGTGAGGGTATAACTCCAAGCTGCTCTCTGAGATATTCAAAAGTTTCCTTAGGCAAAGGCTTAGTAAAGATATTTGCAATCTGCTCTTTAGTATTCACATAAACCAATTTCACTTCTTTTGCTTCAACATTCTCTTTCAGAAAATTGAATTTGATAGAAACATGTTTAGTTTTAGAGTGAAATACCAGATTCTTTGATATATCAATTGCTGCCATGTTATCACAATAAATGATTATAGGTTCTTTGCATTTTACCTTTATGTCCTTCAACATTTGCTTAATCCATAATACCCGTGTACAATTAGTTGTTGTTGCAACATATTTTGATTCTTCTGTTGATAGTGATGTACAACTTTATTTCTTGCTCAACCATGAAATTAGTCTGCTACCAAGAAAAAATGCTTCGTCGGTGGTGCTTTTTCTATCATCTACATCTCCTGCCCAATTTGCATCTGTGTATGCACATAAATCAAAATTTTCATCTTTAGGATACCATAAGCCAAGATTTGTTGTGCCTTGTAGGTACCGAAAAATCATTTTCACTACTGATTCATGATTTTCCTTAAGATTACTCTGAAATCTTGAAACAATGCATACTGCATTCATAATATTAGGTCTTATTTGTGTCAAATACAGTAAACCTCCAATCATAGATTTATATCTTGTCAGATTAACAGGTGTTGATTCATCCTTCAATGATAGTTTATCAGTTGTAGTCATAGGAGTACTTACCGGTTTAGAGTTATCCATACCAAATTTCTTTAGTAGTTCTTTCAAGTACTTTGATTGATTTATGAATATACCTTTATCAGTCTGTGAAATATGCAATCCTAAAAAGAATTTTATCTCCCCAATCATAGACATTTCAAATTCTTCATGCATCTTATTAGAAAAGTCTTTACAAAATCCTTCTTCTCCTCCAAAAATGATATCATCAACAAAAACTTCAATAACCAAGATGTCATCATTAGTCACTTTGTAATATAAGTTGTTGTCATCATTACCTTTAGTGTAACCAAGCTTCAAAAGATATTTGTCCAATCTAGCATACCAAGCTCTAGGAGCTTGCTTCAATCCATATAAAGCTTTCCTTAACCTGCAAACCATATCTTTGTCATCTGTCAAAGAAAATCCATCAGGTTGTTCAATGTAAACTTCCTCTTCAAGATCACCATTCAGAAATGCACATTTAACATCCTGTAGCGTCCTAAAATTGCGACACTTGCAATTTCGACCGCATTTGGGTCTTCACGATGGCGACGCAACACTAAACCTGAATGGAGACCCCGAAACTTGCTCATGACATCAAAAACTGCATTTCTCAGCACCCTGGCCTGATCCTCCTTGCACCCTGTTGTCCCGGGAGGTGGGACCAGAGCGCCCAGCGCCCTGGTCCCTGGCCCTATTTTGGGCCCGGTCTCCTATGGGACTTCGGGTCTTTTTGTTTGCAATTTGGAAAATAACATTTCCTGGTCGGCCTAAGGTCGGGAAAATCAGTCTTTCAACCCTAATTGGCAAGTATATAAACTACATTTCCTCTCCCATTTTGAGGAGGAAGGACAGATGTGTACAAGACGTGGAAACTCTATTCAAACATTCAAGCATTCAAGCATTCAAGCATTCCTTCAAGCAATTGATCATTCTAAGTCTCCATTCAAGGCTAGGTGTTGCATTCAAGACAAGGATTCAACCATTGAAGAGGAGATCACATACTACAACATCTATACCTTCGCATATAAGGATACAAACATCCTTCCGACAAGGTATTAGTACTTGTTTTACATTATATTTACAGCTTTTCTCACTTCTTGGTTAATTCCAAAACTGGGGTTTGACCTAAGGGAAAACCCCTAATCCCTAACCCCCCAATCGTCTTCGCTTTTCTGTGTGTAGGTTGCAGGTACGTGGCTGAAATTGAAGATCTGGAATCCTTGTGCAGAGACGAACAGATCCCCCTTCGTTTCGCGGATTTTTCGGAGGACCGTGTGCACGCCGGGCGCCATCGTCCCGTCAACTTTTGCTCAAATTTGCAGGACAGCGCCGTCTCGACATTTTACTGCTAATTCCAGGTCCGCAGCTTCATATCATATCCCTATCTCTATTTATAAGTGAATCTTTCTCGCTTCTACATGCATTCCTAGTTCAATCTTTCTATCTACATTCTTTACAAAAGAGGGTATCCTTGCTACCACAACCCTTGAAACTCATATAGAATCCAATCTTGCATTGCGTGGGATTGGATCTTGTGGGTTTCAACCCCTCTTTTGAATGTAAAGTCCCTCCTAAGTGAAAACCATCAACCCTAGTGACTCTCCCTTCTCTCTCCTCGGAGTTGGGGAGGGGGAGAACGACTAGGGTTCGATTTTTCTGCTTTACATTTTGGTGAACCCGACGTGAACATCCTCATTCTGATTATTCATGGTTAGATCTAAAAATTTTGTTTCCTTAATTACATTTCCATGTTTGATCTTTTGCAAATTTTAGAGGTTGATTGCATAAAAACCCTAAAAATTTTCTTTTTAAGTAATTAAACTTGTGAAATGTTTAATTGTTAATGCTTGTTTCAGATCTGCCCTTCTATTACAAATTATCAATTCATATTTGTGCTTTAATTCTGAAAATTAAGTGGTTAAGTGTCAAAACCCTAATTTTTGAAACCCTCTTGATTCAACCTTTGTTTGACAATTTCACTAATCAAAACATCTCCAAATCGGCTGTAACTTTGGATTCCACAATAAAATCACAATATCTTTCATCCCTGAAAATTTGGAAAAAAGTTGCGAGGACCGTGTGCACCCCGAGCGCCATCGTCCCCGACATTTTTTCCGAAATTTCGGGAGCTAGATCTTACTGTATTTTTCTGCTAAAATCCAGAATTTTGGCTGATTTTATCAATTTTAACACTTTCAAAATTACAGTCAAAGTTGGTCTAGTGATTGCTTGGATTGAGGCTTCTAATCATTCAAAAATTGTTGAAATTGAAATTTGTGTCAAAATTGTGTTTCTTACAGTCCTAAATCTGAAAAGTGTGTTATCATTCATTCGAAATTTCAGTGATTTATCCAAATTTTTTACAATTTGTGACTTTTGAAATTAAGTGTTTAATTGCAACAACCTTGATTTCCACTTTTAGAATTGAATTTTGCATGAAATCGAGTCAACTTTTAAATTTCAAAACTTGCATTGCTTTTGGTATTCCCTCTAAAATCATAAAATTCAAAATTTCAGTTTCCCTCTCTTTTTCAAAATTCAAATTTTGCATTTTTCAACAATCTTGGTAGGGTTCAATTTTGAGATTGCAACTTTAATTTGGCCTATCTACAGATCGTAAAATCACTCAATTTTTTCAGGTTAGCTGTAAAATCATCATAACTTTCATCCCTGCAAATTTCAAAAAAAGTTGCGAGGATCGTGTGCACCCCGAGCGCCATGGTCCCGGACATTTTTTCCGAAATTTCGGGAGATTGTCCTGATTGTATTTAACAGCTTAAATCTGGAAGATTGGCTGGTTTTACTGAAATTTGCTACCTCTAAAATTCAAAATCTTCTCTCTTTCTTTAGTGCATGAGTTTTACAACAATAAGCCCTACCTACACTATTCCCGTTAGACGAAGCCTTAGAATTAAGTCTTTCCAAGGTTTAATTACTGAGGAGATGGAACCTAATTTGAATGGTCTTTTTAACGAGGACATGGGTAATTCCTCTAATCCTCTTAATGATGAAGAAGCTCTCCATGAGTTTTCTGTAGAACAACTTTCAAAATTGGATAACCAATTTGATGATTTTCGACAATGGATGTCTCAAGAATACCCTGATAGTCAAGCTCTTCCTTTAATTGAGGGTCTAAAACGTATGGTTCAAAGTGATAAGAATGGAATTGATATTTTGCGTGGTATTGCACACATTGTGGATTCAAATGTAATGCCTATGAAAAGTTGTGCCGAAACCTTAGGTTATACACAACCTCCTACTCGAGTCAATCATTCTATTCCTTTGACGACTCCTATTACTAGTATACCTACTTTTACATCAAACATAATGACTACTTCAACACAAGACATTCCCCCTATGATCACCAGTCATGGGGGCAATCCCTCTTCTTCAATCAACCCTCTTCCTTCATTCAATCCAACTTCTTCATTCATTCCTTCAGTGAGTGTTCCTCTTATATCTCCACAAATGAACATGACACAAGGGGGCAATTCGTTTAATCATTCCATTCCTCCTTGTAGTGTTCCTCCTGTCCAATCATCTCCTATGACTAACTATCATAGTGTCCCACCACCTTACTCTCTACCTTCTTTCAATAACATAACACCTCCATCACAATCTAACACGTCTAATATGAACTCTTCGACTGAAGCGAACATTAACAATCTTGCACAAACTGTCTCTTCTTTACAGCAACAAATTGCCTCTATGAATCAATCTAAGTTTAGTGTGCCCACATTTGATGTTGCGAGCCCACTTTCTCTTGACATTGTCTGAGCTATTCCCCCTAAACATGTTGAAATTCCGCATTTGGAGCTTTATAATGGTAAGGGTGATCCTCTAACACATGTTAAGACCTTTCAAACAATATGTACTGATTTTGCTTATGACCAAAGGTTGCTTGCAAAACTGTTTACTAGAACATTAAGAGACAAAGCCCTACAATGGTATTGCTCGTTGCCTTCCTATTCTATTACTTCTTTCGAACAACTTGCAAATGCTTTTATTCAACAATTTCAAAACAATATAAGTCCTAAAGTTACTTTGATTGATTTAATGCATTGTAAACAAGGTGTTAAAGAAAAAGTGACTGATTTCATTGGTAGATATAAGCATTTGTATGCTCAGATTTCTTTTCCAGTGCCTGACAATGATATTCAAAGAATCTTTATTTCTAATTTACAAAAAGACATTAGAGAAAAACTCCTGTTTTCTGAGTTTACTTCTTTCCAACAGTTGTGCGCAACTCTTCACAATTATCAACTGACTGTGAGTCAAATGGAACAATCACATCCTATGGCTCCAAGTGATAAGGGTGATAGTAGTCAACAACCATTTGGGAAGTTTAAATTCAATGAAAACATCATCAACAACAATGTGAATGCAGCATCAGGTGTGTCTCCTATTTCTAAGTTTTTCAAGAAAGAAAGAAAGTTTACTCCTTTGAATGAATCATTGCATAGTATTATGAATAAGTTATTGGAACAAAATGTTCTTACTCTTCCTCCTATAAGGCAAATTGATCCTGCAAAGATTAATTCACCCTATTTTGATAACAAATCTTTTTGTCAATTTCATCGTCAACCTGGGCATGATACTGAAAAATGTTTTGCTTTAAAGGGGAAAATTCAAGATTTGATTGATAATAATACTATCTCTGTTTCTGGAGTGAATGATAAAGGCAACACATCTGTAGCTCCCCCTAACCAAAATCTTCATATTTTTACTGATCCATTACCTTCTCATACCTCTAATGCGATTGATACTACTGATTCCTCTGTCTCACCTGATGATCTTGTCTCTATGACTCCAAATGTGATTAACTTTGTGGAACAGCAGAAAATCCCTAAAGAACCTTCCATCACATTTGATTCCAGTGAAACTATCAAGGCACCTGATGGTCCTTTATATATAGTTACAAAAGTCAAGAATACACCTTGCCGTGGAGTGCTTATTGATCCTTCTTGCATGGTTAATGTCATTACTAAAGAATTTCTTTTTACTTTGCAATTGAATCAAGTGATCTATGATGAAACAAATGTGGTTGTGAAACTATTTGATGCATTTTCTTCTCCTGCAATTGGTTCTATTACATTACCTATCGAGGTCCATAACAAATCCCTTGATGTGGACTTTGCTATTATTCCATCATCTGAACAATTTCATGTGAAGCTAGGCTATCCTTGGTTATCTTCCATGAAAGCTATTGCTTCTCCTATTCACAAGTGTTTGAAATTTCCCCATAATGGTGAAGTTGTTACTGTCAATCATAGTCTCTTTAAACCAGCTGAAAGAATTTCTAGCGTTCCTATTGATTACTTTTGGCCTAAACAATTCCAATCTCTCCCTCCGCGAAGTGATCATCTTTTCAAATCTTATCAAAAGTGGAAAAAAGATATGATCCTATCTCTAAGTGAACCTAGAACACCCAAACTTGACATTCCTATCATTCTTGAGAAGGAAGTTCTTCCTTTGAAAGATAAAACTAATATCTTTCCTCGAGAAGATTCCCAACCTATTCCTATGGATGTGACTATGCCTATATCTAATAAACTTCCTAAAAGTAGACCTATCCCTCCTCGTCATGATGGACTTGGTCTCCTTCCTAAACCAAATATTCCTCCCTTATATGGAGCATTTCCTCCTCCTTCCTCTTATGGAGAGAAGAGACCTTCCTCTTCTCCTATTATTCAACCTAAGAGACCACAACCTAAACACCCAAGCGATAAGGATGAGAACATTCCTCCTCCTCAATCTTCTCAACTTCCTACTAAGACTAGACGAAATCGTTCTGCACGTGAACGCCGACGAACGTCGTCTTAGAGCTCAGGCAGCTGCCTCTCAAACTTTGCAATCCCCAAAAACACCTTCAACAAGCATTATTCCATTTTCTCCTCAGCCGACGATTGAGCCGAAATCTCCTAAACATAAGATGCATGATGGTCTTGATCCTGTGCGAGTTAAAGATCCTATTTTTATAAATCTTGATGATGATATAGATGAAAATGTTATTCATGATGAAAATGCTACTTCTCCTGTTCATTATGATAGTGAATATGAACTTGTTGATATTGATAACCATTTATCTAATGAATTTTCTAAAGCACTTATCCTAGCTCCTAGACAAGAACACCGTGGCTTGGGGCATGAACATAGCCCTTGTTTGGATCTTGTGATAGCTCCATCTGTTGTGTTGGATGTTCCTCCTCTAGCGTGTTTCCTACCTTCTCAAAATATTGATCAGCAAGATCAGGGGGTAGATGACGTGCTAGACTAGTTTCATTAGCATAGCAGATTCTCTCCTCCTCTCTTTTGTTACTTCTTCTATGTGTTATTCTCATTCTTCTATTTGTTGTCCTTGGTGTTGTCTACTTGAGGACGATGCAAAGCATTGAGATCTCTCGATCTCTCTCATGTTGACTCAAAAGACACATGTGTTCCCTTCTTCTAGGTGACCTTCCTTGATTGGGGAATGAAGAACAATTATGCATACATACATATGATATACATGAATTATCATACAGCATACTGACCCCGAGGAAAGCGAAGTCACCTTGTGCTTTGTGTTTTGTACCTATTATCCTTGGGCTTATCTCACACTTGGGGGCTAAATCCTTGTGATAACGTGCTCCTTTCTCATTTCTTATATGTATCACTACCTTAAAGCAATCACCCCCAGTGAGGCGTGTGCGATCGCTTTAACGTAGGGGGGCATACATCCCATTCATATCTTTTCAAGATACTTGAAAATTTCTTGACAAATTTAGCTTTGCCTTGAAAATTTTTGATATCTTTCTTGCATGACTCATAGTGAGGGAACCTTACTACTGACAGTCATGGTTCTCCCTCGTGATCTTCCCTTTTACTTTGTCAATCGAAGTCGTAAGATCCTTAGTCCACTGGGGGCTTGGTGTATCTTTCCTCCCTGACGTGGTGAAATTTTTTCAATATTGTTTCCTTGTACTTTACCGGAAGTATGAGCGTACGCTTATACTCCCGCTAAAGTGGGGGCTAAATGTAGCATCCTAAAATTGCGACACTTGCAATTTCGACCGCATTTGGGTCTTCACGATGGCGACGCAACACTAAACCTAAATGGAGACCCCGAAACTTGCTCATGACATCAAAAACTGCATTTCTCAGCACCCTGGCCTGATCCTCCTTGCACCCTGCTGTCCCGGGAGGTGGGACCAGAGCGCCCAGCGCCCTGGTCCCTGGCCCTATTTTGGGCCCGGTCTCTTATGGGACTTCGGGTCTTTTTGTTTGCAATTTGGAAAATAACATTTCCTGGTCGGCCTAAGGTCGAGAAAATAAATCTTTCAACCCTAATTGGCAAGTATATAAACTACATTTCCTCTCCCATTTTGAGGAGGAAGGACAGATGTGTACAAGACGTGGAAACTCTATTCAAACATTCAAGCATTCAAGCATTCAAGCATTCCTTCAAGCAATTGATCATTCTAAGTCTCCATTCAAGGCTAGGTGTTGCATTCAAGACAAGGATTCAACCATTGAAGAGGAGATCACATACTACAACATCTATACCTTCGCATATAAGGATACAAACATCCTTACAACAAGGTATTAGTACTTGTTTTATATTATATTTACAGCTTTTCTCACTTCTTGGTTAATTCCAAAACCGGGGTTTGACCTAAGGGCAAACCCCTAATCCCTAACCCCCCAATCGTCTTCGCTTTTTTGTGTGTAGGTTGCAGGTACGTGGTTGAAATTGAAGATCTAGAATCCTTGTGCAGAGACGAACAGATCCCCCTTCGTTTCGCGGATTTTTCGGAGGACCGTGTGCACGCCGGGCGCCATCGTCCTGTCAACTTTTGCTCAAATTTGCAGGACAGTGCCGTCTCGACATTTTACTGCTAATTTCAGGTCCGCAGCTTCATATCATATCCCTATCTCTATTTACAAGTGAATCTTTCTCGCTTCTACATGCATTCCTAGTTCAATCTTTCTATCTACATTCTTTACAAAAGAGGGTATCCTTGCTACCACAACCCTTGAAACTCATATAGAATCCAATCTTGCATTGCGTGGGATTGGATCTTGTGGGTTGCAACCCCTCTTTTGAATGTAAAGTCCCTCCTAAGTGAAAACCATCAACCCTAGTGACTCTCCCTTCTCTCTCCTCGGAGTTGGGGAGGGGAGAACGACTAGGGTTCGATTTTTCCGCTTTACACATCCATTTGATATACTTTATAGTTCTTGTGTGCTGCAAAAGCTAAGAATAATCTGACTGTCTCAAATCTAGCTATCGGTGCAAAGGTTTCATTGTAATCAATTCCTTCTTTCTGTGAATATCCCTTACACACTAATCTTGCTTTCTTTCTGATTACCTTACCATCTTCATTAAGTTTATTTCTGAATACCCATTTAGTTCCAATTAGATTTTTGTTTTTAGGTCGGGGAACCAATGTCCATGTGTTATTCTTTTCAATTTGTTCCAATTCATCTTCCATAGCCTTAATCCAGTGTTTATCTTCACATGCCTCATTAATAGTTGCTGGTTCAATTTGAGAATTTAGACATACCTCTTCATTTTCCAATCTTCCTCTAGTCATAACACCTTGATATTTATTCCCAATTATCTGACTTTTAGAGTGATTCAATCTTACATACCGGGGTGTATTCACTTGTTGTTGTTCTTCAGTCACTGTGGAATTCTCAGATGATGTCGGTGTGACTGGATCAACATTTTGTACCAGTGTACTCATTGTAGGTTCATTTGTGATTATCTCAACTATCGATTCAGAGTCCATAGACCTTGAATTACCTCTAGTTTGATTACCAGTTGCAATTTCCAAACCAGTTCTATTCATGATTTTGCATTTAACATTCTTGAATTGTAATTGAAATCCCTTTTCAACTAATTGACCAACACTCAAAAGATTATGCTTCAAACCTTCAACATAATAAACATTGTCAGTATTGTTCTTACCATCAAAAGATATAGTGCCTTTTCCTCTGATCAAAAAAGCTTTATCATCCCCAAATCTTACTAGACCTCCATTGTATTCCTGAAAGGTTAAGAATTTACTTTTATCACCAGTCATGTGATGTGAACATCCGGAATCAATGATCCATTCATCCTTTTCTTCAATTTTAGCTGCCAGGGCTTGCTCTACCGGTTGAACAGTAGGTGTCGGATGATCTTTTGTTATTGCAATAAAAGCTCATCCATTGTCTGTCGGTTCCTCATCAGAATCATCAGTAACTCCTTCATCAGCATAGTAACATGATTTGTCTCTATTCTTCTTAAATCTATATCTTTGATATTCAGGGTTAGGCTTATATGTTCTTTTAGCTTCTCCCTTCAATCTTGCATGTCTATCAGGTCACCTAGATGCCATATGACAAATTTTATTGTAGTTAAAACATTTAAATGGTGCTTTACCTTCATACTTACTTCCAACTAGATCTTTGGGCATTTTCCTTGCAAATAGTGCTTCAAGCTCTTCAAGTTCTTCATTCTCTCTTCTGATTTCTTCAAGTTCTCTAGCATAGAGTGTTTTCCAATCAGATTTTTTAGATGATGATGATGATGTTGCAGATGATGATTCTTTGAAAGCCAAATCTGTCTTAATTGTAGCAACAAGACCAAATTCCTCAAGTTCAAAAGCTTAAAGTTTTCCAACCAAGGTATCTCTAGATACTGATGTATTAGGCATTGTTCTCAATTAATTAATAGAAGTTACTTTCATTTTGTATGTCGGTGGCAATGCTCTTAAAACTTTAGAAACAATTTAATCTTCACTTAAGGATCCTCCACAACATTGTATACCCAAATCAATTTCATTAACTCTGTCCATAAAAGTAGAAATCCTTTCATCTTCTTCCATTTTCAGATTTTCATACCTAACCCAGAAGTATTCCAATTTTGCAATTTTGACAGTGGTATCACCTTCATTTAATGTCTCCAATTTATCCCAAATAGATTTAGCAGTAGATCGGTATGATAATCCCATGATTTGTTGGTCTGACAATGCACTCAAAAGTGCTTCTCTTGCTTTGCAATCATTCTCCTGATCTTTAGCCAAGGTTGGTAGATTAGGTTGACTCTGTGTAGGACCAACATACCCATTCTTTGTAACATCCCATATGTCTTTTCCAATGCAATTCAGATGTGTCTCCATTCCAATCTTCCATTTACCATAGTTAGTTCCATCAAGCTTCAGACTGTCCTTCCTGAAATAGTTAGTTGCCATAGAATCTCCTCAAGCTATTAAACTTCTGCAAAAAGAGGACTTAGCTCTGATACCAATTGTTAGGACCCAGAGGCAACTGAGAGGGGGGGTGAATCAGTTGTCTATTAATTTAAATCCAAATATAATTTAATCAAACTTAATGCATAATACCGGTAAACCAAACTTAATGTCGGTTGACAGTTTAACAGTTAATAACAGTACTAGTAAAGTTTAATGCATAAAATAGAAAGATAAATAACATCCACAACATATAACACATATATTTGTACGTGGAAACCCTGTAAGGGGAAAATCCACGATGGGAAACCTTACCCGCAATCAAATGATACTATTGTAGATAGTATGTGTGTACAAATGGGGTTTGCACATGCTGGAAGGCCAATTGCCTAGAGCTCACTGCTCAATCACAAAATGAGAGTCACACTGACTACAATTGAATGGTTAGATCCAATGATAATGTACTGCTCAAAATAGCATCTTCATATGCTTGATTCACTACCGGTTAAGCTCTGATTGTCTTCTTCATACCTTCCTTGAATCTTCAAATGATGTATACGTGTATAGCTCTGCTTATATTCACATATACCTTATTGCATTCCCTTTCACACCTTACCAATAATCTCACAAATGAGATCTTACATATATACCAAAACCTAAGACCAAATGTGTAGGTCGGCTCACTAAGAATATTACAATTAAATCAGTTACAAATGAATCAATATGCAATGCATCATGTCGTCTTAATGCATTTACAAGAATAACCAATCAATAAAACATCTCCATAACGTGTTGTGCTGATTTGGAATAGATAACGCTTGTCGGTCCATAACCTAGACCTATTTGCCGGTAGCAACAAATATGCAAACTCGATTAGACCAATGACCAAATCACCAAAACAAAGTGTCCAAACAATGTCTTTGACATAACCAAGTAATCTCCAGATGATAACAGATCATCCTCAGTGTCGATGAACAATATAACCTACCGGTGAACCAGATATCGGTGACTGTGCATAAGTCATTGAACATGTTGGTGAACATAACAAAAGATCTTCAGTGCTGATAAGTGTTGATAAGTGTTGACATCAATGACAAAACCAATGCAACACATCCATAATACCAACACAACTATGCCAAACTCGACCTTATAAAGAGCTCTGGGAAGTTTCCCAAAGGGTTACAAGCAGGCCGACAATAGTTTATTATTTTATTAATTTGGGCCCCTTTATTTAATAATTTAATTAATTAATTAAATGAGTCCTTATGATATTATTTAAAATTTAGGACCACTTAATTAATTAACTTAGTTAAGTTACTTTATTAAAATTGGGGACATTACAGTCCTCCCGACCCAAAGATTGCTTGCCCTCAAGCAATCTGTAACTATCTACCATCTGACAAGCTCTGAGATCGTAGACCATGTGTGGATACTGGTAGCCATATCCGTTGAAAGCTTGACATCGCACCATGACTGTGAGCACCACTTACAAATCCCCAACCAGCTTGCACTGCTCCACTCTGATATAAACATTTCCCTACCCAAAGTTGAGGAATAGCTCATCAAAATCCAACTTGCTTTCTTCATATATATGCCACTCACAAGGAGAGATGACAATCATGCATGCCTCATGCCCAACCAAAGGGTAAACTTCGTATTCAACCAACTGTAGAGATTGCTCCTGTAAGGGATCATTGCTAGAGTTCGCATCTCCATGAAGTTGATCAACCACTCTTGGCTTGACAAAATTCATATAAACATCTTCATCCTTGCAGTTGTCATGAAAGTTTATGTGTTCTCCACTTGAAGGGACAATTGTTGTCTCTAGCTTGTTCATATCCTCTTGTTGTTGGGGTGAACATGTGAACTTGCCTTCATCTTTCTTTGATTTTGATTGAGTTCCTAATTCAAGATCCAACTCCTCTTTTCTTTTCCTTACATAGTACCTATCAAAGGATTCAGTAGCCTTGATCTCCTCAAGTTCACTTGAGTATTCATCAAAGATTATGATAACCTCCTCATGCACATGTATACTTTTTCCTATCAGAACTAGATATTCTTGAAATGTCAAAAGATTCTTCCTCTTGATATTTTTATACCACTTGGTGATTTTATTGGGAACAATTTCATTATCCATTTCTTCCATTTATGTAGTCATCCCAAGCATTCCACAGGTTGGCAAAATTTTGGCTCTAATACTACTGTAACGTACCAACCGTACAGTACCCAAATTTCCACCACACGTCACGTACCACTGTGATGTACCGACACTCTCTTACGACACAGTACCCGAGGGAAAAGTATCTAAGGGCAATTATCGAGGAAACTATACCCGAGGGCAATTACTGCGGGAAGTACCCGAGGGCAATTACCTTATGGAAGCACTTGAGGGAAAAGCACCTTAGACACCTTCGACCCTCAATCAACGACACTCAGCACCTAGGATCCAATCATAGATAATTCCTCCGTCGATAAGATTATTGCAGATACATGAATGAATTATCAACATAGAGTATACACCAACGACATTGAATGGCCAAGAACTAGATATTTGTAATTATATTTCCACACGGTAGGGATAGATCCAACAATGAAGTACAAAGTGAAATATCAGAAATGATATCTCCAACGACAAAATAGGGTGGCTGCTAACCACCGAAACTGCCACTACAGAATAGGGAGGATCTTGCACCTCTGAAACTGCAACAGTGTCAAACTCCTACTGGAATTCGCAGATACAAAGAAAATATTAAATTCACTATACCAACAACTATGCCAAACTCGGCCTTATAAAGAGCTCTGAGAAGTTTCCCGAAGGGTTACAAGCAGGCCGACAATAGTTTATTATTTTATTGATTTGGGCCCCTTTATTTAATAATTAAATTAATTAATTAAATAAATCCTTATGATATTATTTAAAATTTAGGACCACTTAATTAATTAACTTAATTAAGTCACTTTATTAAAATTAGGGATATTACAGTCCTATGGGCCCAAAGATTGCTTGCCCTCAAGCAATCCGTAACTATCTGCCATCTGACAAGCTCCGGGATCCCATACCATGTGCGGATGCTAGTAGCCGTATCCACTGAAAGCTTGATGTTGCACCATGACTGCGAGCACCACTTGCAAATCCCCAACCAGCTTGCACTGCTCCACTATGATATAAACATTGCCCTGCCCAAAGTTGAGGAATAACTCATCAAAATCCAACTTGCTTTCTTCATATATATGCCACTCACAAGGAGAGATGACAATCATGCATGCCTCATGCCCAACCAAAGGGTAAACTTCATATTCAACCAACTGTAGAGATTGCTCCTATAAGGGATCATTGCTAGAATTCGCATCTTCATGAAGTTGATCAACCACTCTTGGCTTGACAAAATTCATACAAACATCTTCATCATTGCAGTTGTCATGAAAGTTTAAGTGTTCTTCACTTGAAGGGACAATTGTTGTCTCTGGCTTGTTCATATCCTCCTGTTGTTGGGGTGAACATGTGAACTTGTCTTCATCTTTCTTTGATTCTGATTGAGTTCCTAATTCAAGATCCAACTCCTCTTTTCTTTTCCTTACATAGTACCTATCAAAGGATTTGATAGCCTTGATCTCCTTAGGTTCACTTGAGTATTCATCAAAGATTATGATAACCTCCTCATGCACAAGTATACTTTTCCTATCAGAGCTAGATATTCTTGAAATGTCAAAAGATTCTTCCTCTTTTGATATTTGTTATACCACTTGGTGCTTTTATTGGCAGTAATTTCATGATCCCTTTCTTCCATTTCTGTAGTCATCCCAAGCATTCCACAGGCTGGCAAGATTTTGGCTCTAATACCACTGTAATGTACCAATCGTACGGTACCCAAATTTCCACCACATGTCACGTACCACTGTGATGTACCGACACTCTCTTATGACATGGTACCTGAGGGCAATTATTGAGGGAAGTACCCAAGGGAAATACCCAAGGGCAAAATACCCGAGGGAAGTATACTAGAGGGTAAAGTACCCAAGGGAAGTACCTGAGGGCAATTACTGAGGGAAGTACTCAAGGGCAAATACCGACGGAAGTACCCGAGGGCAATTATCGAGGGAAGTACCTGAGGGAAGTACCCAAGGGCAAATACCCGAGGGAAGCACTTGAGGGCAAAGTACCTTCAACCCTCAATCAATGGCACTCGGCACCCAGGATCCAATCATAGATAATTCCTCTATCAATAAGATTATTCCAGATACAGGAATGAATTATCAACACAGAGTATATACCAACAACATTGAATGGCCAAGAACTAGATATTTGTAATTATATTTCCACATGGTAGGGATAGATTCGACAATGAAGTACAAAGTGAAATATCAGAAATGAAATCTCCAATGGCATAATAGGGTGGCTGCTTGGTGCAGGAGCACCCTTCTAAGGTCTTCCTCCTTTTGGTTTTTGTTGGTGTTTTGCTTCTTTGAGAAGCCATTGTAAATGTAATAAGAGCCATGAGCTCATTGGTCTTATTTAGGTCCTAGTTTAGGTCCTAGGTTCTCAAGTCTTGGTTGAGATTTCTTGTGGAGGAGAGGTTATGTGTGCCATTGATGAGTTTGGGGTCCTTTTAGCATGGTGGTGTCCATAGGATAGCCCAATGTAGGCCTAGGAGTCAAGAAAAGCAACTTTGCAAAAGTTGCTCAAAAGTTGCAAAAAGTTGCATGACAACTTTTCAAAGTTGTCAAGCAACTTTTCCACCTAATAGGTCAAAAACCTTTGTTTAGCATGGAGAACCCTAATTTTAGCACACATACAGAGGAAAGGATACTATATATAGTTACAAACCCTAAAATGATGGATTGGATGTTAGTTTTTGTACGGCCCAAGAAAAGAGACCTTGACTGTGACTGTGATTTTGTTGCCAGTCGGCACAAATGGAGCATCAGACAGTGATAATGGATTGTTTTGCAGAATAAACTATGTTGAGAGCTTTGTGTTGTGTTTACTCTTCCATTTTGAGCAATTAGCTTTGTATATGGTGAAAATGGATAGCAATAAACAACAATATTGAAAGACTAAAATGGATTCAACCACCAAACCCTAGCCTAACAATGAACAAAGATCCACCATAACATATGAAGATAACCTAAGACAATGCAAATATAACTCAAAAATCACAAAGATTATACCATCACATGTCCACTAGGGTTTTGATCTCCATTCTTCCTATCTCCATTGATCTTGTTTGATATGCTTGCTCTCAGATTTTTGTAGGCACAAGAGCTCAACAAAGAACGGAATGTGGTTGCAAGTAGGATCGTAGTGTAGCCAAGTACTCCAAAATTAGTCATTCGGATTAGTCATTAGGGTATGTCATTAGGGTTTGGTAATGAAGAAAGCATCTCCTTAAATAGAAGACACAATAGAAAATGGAGGGTTAAGATTGAGAGGTGTAAAAAGAGAGGTCGGCTAGGATTAGAGGGTAGGTATAAGAAATACCAAAATAATGAAAGGGGTAGGTAGTGTAGGAAATAAGAGATGAATGACATGTGTCATGTGTAGAAAAAGATAATGAATTAATTAAATAAATAAAGATTTATTTAATTAATAGAAGAAGTAGGACAATTAAATAAATAAAATATTTATTTAATTTAGGAAAGGGATAATTTAAATAAATAAATGTATTTATTTAAATGAGAAATAAGGCTAGAAGAGGATAAATGAATTAATTAAATAAATAAAGATTTATTTAATTAATAGAAGAATTAGGCTTAGATAATTAAATAAATAAAATATTTATTTAATTAGACATGACAATTTTGGGTGTCTACATTTTGCCCCTCTTTGAGACAATGCGGCTTGTCGCGTTGTTTCAAAGAAAATAAGATGAACTGATACAGAGTTGCCCCAGGATGGGAATAATATGCCCCCTCGAGAGATTGGATGAAAAATGTCTGAAAAGATTGCAGACAATCTCTCGATAAGAAAGATGGGAAAGAATGGACCGATTGGATAAAGTGACAAAGTCACGGGATGAGGAAGACTGACTCGGGAAATGAGGGCGAGGGCTAGGGTAGGCTATAAGATAGACCGCGGGCAAAAGACATCCTCATTGTCATTCACACCCTTACGAGATCACAGTGCAGAGCGAGAAAAGAGCAGCAGCAGTCAGCAGCGATGGCATTCGTTCATAGATTCGACCGTGTCCGCCGATTCCAGCGACCAGCCGATGCAGGAGAGCCAGTAAGTACCCGAAAACCTCCTCGTACTTTCACGCATTTCAAGTTTTGTCATAAATGCATGTTTAGGAGCAATAAATGCGCTAGAAATAGGATAGTTTAAAAGTGCAAAAACGCGCAACCGCGTCTGTGTCAGCGCCAGGCGCGTCTGTGTCCAACAGGCGCGTCTGTGTCAGGTCCAGGCGCGTCTGTGCTTGGAACCGCGTTTGTGTTGAATGCGGACGCGTTTGTGAAATGCAGTAGCGTCTGTGCTTTTGAATAGCGTTTATGTCATGCGGGGACGTCTGTGTTCCCCGATCGCGTTTGTGTCCGGCATAGGCACGTTTGTGTTTAGAAAGCGCGTCTGTGTTGCAGAGGCGCGTTTATGCAGTCTATAAGCGCGTTTATGAGTTAAAAGCGCGTGTGTGTTGAAAAAGTGCGTTTATGTGTTTAAATGCATGGTTTTAGTCCTTTAGGTCAAATCGGCAGTTCTGTGATGAACATACGCTGTCGATTGGATAAGCTGCTGAGAGGATACACTCAAGCAGGTCCTCTAGGAAGATTAGGATAAATCAAGGCACTTTGTGATGAACAGGGAGCACCAGGATATGCAGCACTTTGTGATGAACAGGGAGTGCGAATGTGAATGACACTTTGTGATGAACAGGGAATGTCACACTCGTAGTACTTTGTGATGAACAGTGAGCACTACTAGGATAAATAGCAACACTTTGTGATGAACAGTGAGTGTCACTAGGGTAGATAGCCATATGCATTTAGGTAGCGAGTAGCATTTTGTGATAAACAGTGAATGCCACGATAACTGACAAGATTGATTTGCTTGACTGCAGGAGTATTTGCCGATGTTGGAGTCACGGGAGAGATTCCCGTCGACACAGAGACTGCGACCAGAGTTGTCTATCCAGGACATGATTTCCATTGAGGAGATGGGTCTCACATATATGCTCTATGTGCCCGAGTTTCGGGCAAACATGGGGTTGCTGACTGCACTGGCCGAGAGATGGCACTCAGAGACATGCACGTTTCACCTGCCGATGGGTGAGATGACAGTGACACTGGAGGATGTATACAGGATATTACATGTCCCTATTGATGGAGAGTTGATTCCCTATGACCGTGACGGTGACAGGGAGGCATTGAGACGGGTCTTTCAGGATCCTGAGTTGGAGATGCGAGCAGGCCATGTAGCCTGGGACACCATGACTGCCACAGGATTAGCATTGCCGGCAGTTGTTGGGGGAGTTATCAGTGGATACCTGTGTCCAGACAGGGCCACACGAGGATTGGCAGTGGGCTGGGGAGGGGCCTTGGAGACGCTGATGGCAGAGCACACTAGGTATGCATGGGGGCCATGTGTCCTAGCACATTTGTACTATGAGCTGCATCAGTTTGTATACCACGGATCAGTGGGTTTGGGCTGCGGTGTGACTCTCTTGCAGGTGTGGGCCTATGAGCATCTTCCTATCACACGGCCGATTCACTTCAGAGGCAGAGGACAGGGACAGAGTTTTGTTCATTTGTATGCCATGATTACATCCCAGCCTCGGATTGGGAGATTGGAGCACTGGAGGAGAGTCATTGATGACATTGATATGGTGATCTGGAGGCCGTACCTGGGGTGCGAGGAGTGGGGGGACGATGCATTGGAGCTGCCCTACACCTTCCGGAGCAGGTACCTGATTGGGCGGACGCCCTATATATTAGAGAGACAGCTGGTGGACCGGGTATGCAGGCAGTATGGCCGGATTCAGAGGATGCCCCGAGGCTCGGGTATGTATGCCCGTACTGTTAGAGATCAGGTGCAGTTTGGCCCACTGCTATCTTATGATCAGGCAGTGATGCAGCTAGCGGAGATGATGCCGATGCCATGGGACATGTGGCCAGAGGTAGATGATGCAGGGATGGACGCAGAGTACTCTGCGTACTGGGCAGAGCATCCATTTCCGAGGTTGACAGATCCGGCAGAGCCAGTGGATGGAGAGGGTGGAGGAGATGATGATGAGGGAGGAGGGGATGCAGGTAGGGGCCGGCGGAGGCGGAGGGGAGTGGTGGGAGAGAGACGGGTAGCACCTCGGAGGGAGGGAGGTCAGGAGAGAGCAGCTCCAGTGGTGAGAGGACGGGGTGGACTGCCCCTACAGGTGCCAGCAGCACAGGGTCCCAGAGAGGGACAGAGACAGGTGCAGCCAGAGGGACAGAGACAGGTACAGCCACAGGTACCTATACAGGCACAGGGACAGGTGCAGGCAGAGGCACAGGGACAGGCACCTGTAGAGGAGGAGCCACAGGCAGGGACAGAGAGCGGAGACTCCGAGGAGGATGAGGTGGTGAGGCTGCGGGAGATCTGCCAGGGCCAGGCAGATGAGATTGAGGATTTGGTTCGAGAGAGGAACCACCTCAGGATCAGGGTCCGAGATACAGAGCGGGAGAGGGATCAGGCCATTCAGAGATATACCGAGGCCGAGACAGCTCTGAGGGCAGGTAGGCGGGCAGCAGAGGATGCCGGGGCAGGCTACGCCTATGTTTTGCGAGCGGGAGAGGAGATCGCCTACTGGAGGGATCTATATTATGCAGCCGTGCCAGCAGAGCAGCGGGCTAGGAGCTTCCAGAGGTCGTCGCGCACAGCGACGGCTACGGGAGGGAGCCGCAGGAGACAGGCATCCAGCGGTGGGGTTATGGGGCCTCCACCACCACCAGAGGGACAGGGGGATCCAGGGGCAGGGCCATCTACAGCTCAGACTCCGTCGAGGCGAGGTGGCTCCGAGGGAGGGAGTTCCTCATAGCTATAGTGGGCTCCCATTGTATCAGTAGATGTATCATTGTTGTATTGTAGACACCTGCGGGTGATTCTTTTGTAGCCATATGATTCTTTTGACATCATTGTATTATGACACATTTGATTGATTATATATATGAGATGATTCATCTTTTGCGGCAGCTATATGCATGTGTACCTTATGTGATGCATGTGTTATGATATGGATGCTTATATGATGTAATGCCATATATTTTTGTTCTTTTATGTTGTATATGTGATGCATGATGCGAATGAAAATGTATGTGATGCAAATGAATATGATAATGCAAATGATTATTTACATAATGAAAATGTGAGATGTGCTAACATGTGTTGTATGCAGGATGTGATGCAATTATAATATCTATATGTATGAAATGCTTATATGTGGTGATGCAGGTGCAACTATATGAAATGCAAATGTTTTTGGTGTGTCATTATACTCAGTCATGTGATAGCGGACTCGAGAAGGACAATGAAAGTCAATCAAGAAAGGGGGATGGAAGACAGAAGATATGAACGTGAAAGAGCTTCTTGTGCGTTATCATCATTGAGCTTTATTATGGCAGAATAGGTTATGACAATCGAGGCATATGTTCGGCCCAGAAAGTCATTGTACCTGTTTGCATGGAGATAAGACAGTCACAAACAAGGAATGCCCCAGTTCACACTAGACTCACAGTGTCCTCATATCCTTGGACAAGTCATAGCATTACTAAAAGACAATCCACAGACAGCAAATGCAAATAAGTGACGATACCCCATCCTCGCCTTTCTAGTCAAAGACATCCTGGAGATAGAATCTCTAGTCAAAGACATCCTGGAAAAGCTAAAAGACATGTCACCAAAAAGATAAAACCAAAAGAAAACCAAGACTCGACACCCACATCCACTGTAGTCCTCAAGTTTGTGTCTCTTGTCACTTGTTTAAGTCAAATTTTGATTGTGGTCACAATGTTCACTTTCACAAAAAGGATAGATAGCACTGAACCATATGTTGTCTGAATCTGTTAAAAGATTTGATTTTGTTGAAGCCCATTGTTGCTGCTGTGTCTCCTTGGAAACTGACTGAATCCATGAAATTGATACCTTATTGTGGAGAAGATGGAACTTTATTGCGGATCTGCGATGCAAAATGTTGCTTTATTGCGAATTGCGCGCGGATAGACCTTATTGTGCGCGGATAGACCGAAGAGAGCTGAAAGAAACTGTACTCCTCGAAACATGTGATGTTCTCAGTTCCACACCCATTACTAGACGTAGGAATTGGTCGTAGTCACAGATAGGATCTGATTTATTATGGATGGAAAGAGAGTGAAAAGGGAGGGTTTATTATGAATGGCTAACCAATCTTGGGTAGATCAATAACAAGCCATGATGGGAATGGGTAAGTTTATTGTGAGTGAATTGGTCGTGAGTGTGTGCGAAGTGAAAGAATGAAAGGGAATCCTGAAAGAGGGAGGAGCAAAGTCCCTACGCATGGCGCTGGTGACCCAGTTTTCACCATGGTACTTGCCCAGGGCGCCACCGAAGTGGTTTTCACCGTTAGACGAAATTATTTCTCTTTACTTTTTTGGATTTTGCAATTTTTTTGTTGTCACAAGGCGCCTGTTTGCCAGGTTTTCGCCAAGTAACGGTTTTTTTGTTTTTATAATTTTTTTTGTATTTTTGAATTTTTGATTTTTTTGTTTTTTTGCATTAGGATACTCAAAAAGAGCTTATGTGTAGAACCTGCGAAGGTGCATGCTGTTGATAGGATCCTCCAAAGATTCCCCTTCTGTAGTTGAGAGTTGATATGCCCCAGATCCATATACTGCTGTGATGATGTAAGGACCAAGCCAGTTGGGTTCAAATTTGCCCTTCTTTTCTCTATCTTGCTGATTCTTGGGGTTCTCTCTGAGGACTAAGTCACCTACCTCAAATGTGCGAGGCTTGACCTTGTGATTGTAACTGCGACTCATTCGTTGTTGGTAAGCCTTGAGATGATTAAAAGCAGTGTGTCGTCGTTCCTCCAGCAGTTCTAGTTCTTGTAGGCGAGAGACCCTGTAGTCTTCATCGTTGATTAAGTTTCTCAAGGAGACCCGTAAAGAAGGTAACTCGACCTCAATAGGCAAGATGGCTTCAGCACCGTAGACAAGTGAGTAAGGTGTAGCTCCTGTAGGTGTGCGGACACTGGTACGATAGGCCCAAAGTGCGGGATTGAGTTGGACATGCCAGTTACGGCCAGCGTCGTCGACTGTCTTTTTAAGTATTTTGAGAATTGTTTTGTTAGACGCCTCAGCTTGGCCATTACCTTGGGGGTAATATGGTGTGGAGAAACGATGAGAGATATGGAAGCGCTCACAGAGTTCACGAACATCCTGATTCTTGAAAGGACGCCCGTTGTCAGTGATAATGGAAGTAGGAATCCCGTATCGGCAAATGATGTAGTTCAGGATGAAAGTAGCGATTTGTTTCCCAGTAATTTGCGTGAGAGGCACGGCTTCAATCCACTTTGTGAAATACTCTGTGGCTGTGATAATGAATTTATGTCCGTTGGAAGAAGGAGGGTGAATCTTGCCTATGAGATCGAGTCCCCACTGACAAAAGGGCCAAGGAGATGCAAGTGGCTGTAGTTCTTGTGCTGGTGCGTGTATGAGGTCTCCATGAATTTGACACTGCTTACACCTCTTGACAAACTGATATGCATCTTTTTCCATAGTAGGCCAGTAGTATCCAGTCCTGATGAGTTTCTTGGCCAAGGTAGGACCACTAGTATGCGGACCACATATCCCTTCGTGCACTTCTCGTAACGCAATCTGAGCTTCGTCACTCTCTAAACATCTAAGGAGGGTGCCATCTAGACCTCGTCGGTATAGGATATCAGCTAGGATAACGTATCGGGAGGATTGGCGGATGAAAGTGCGGCGTTGGTTGTTCGATAAATCGGGAGGTAAGATGTTGTCGCGAAGGTATGTGAATATGGAACCATATAACTGGGATTCAGGACCAACAACGCATATCATTTCCGTGAGAGTGATCTCATATGACGGAATCAGCAGGTTGTCAACCAGGAACTCATAACAGGTCTCATTTTGTGGTAGGTCAATGAGTGAAGCAATTGTAGCCATGGCATCAGCAGCGCGATTCTGTTCTCTTGGTATCTGCTCAAACTCTATCTTTGCAAAGTGTTGTTTCAGATCATCTACCAGTTGTTTGTAAGGCATTAGCTTTTCATCTTTTGTTTGATAATCATCAGTTGCTTGACGGATGACAAGTTGAGAATCGCCAAAAACACGAAGTTCCTGGATCTTCCACTGAACTGCAATTCTTAACCCCGTTGTTAATGCCTCGTATTCCGCTATGTTGTTGGTGCAAGGAAATGATAAGCGGTATGACTTTGGTATAGAATCGCCTTGGGGAGTTATAAAGAGTATACCCGCTCCTGCCCCATGCTGTGTGTATGAGCCATCAAAGTATAGTTGCCATGGCTTTGCAGGTGATATTGTTAGAATGGACTCATCTGGAAATTCTGACTGTAGAGGAACATCATCTATCATGGGAGCATCTGCCAGTTGATCTGCGATGGCTTGTCCTTTGATTGCTTTTCTGTCCACGTATTCAATGTCGAATTCACTCAAAATCATTACCCACTTGGCCAGTCGCCCAGTAAGTGTAGCTTTGTTGAGCAGATATTTTAGTGGATCAATTCTGGCAATCAACTTGGTCTTGTGAGTGAGCATATAATGTCGTAATTTTTGTGAAGCGAAGACCACAGCGAGACATGCACGCTCAATTGGTGTGTAGTTGAGCTCATATCCCACCAATGTGCGACTGATATAGTAGACTGCTTTTTTCTTGCCGTCAGGTATTTGCTGTGCTAGTAGTGCCCCCAGTGCTGTTGGAGTAGCTGATATGTAAAGTAGCAATGGTTGATTCGGGATTGGTGGCATCAAAACTGGCGGGTTCAAAAGATAGTCTTTAAGTGCCTGAAAAGCCTGTTGACAGTTCTCGTCCCATTTGAACTTAATGTTTTTGTGTAGCAGGTGCTGGAAAGGATTACACTTATTTGCAAGTTGTGCTATGAATCTTCGTATGGACTGGAGTCTCCCTTGTAAAGACCGAAGTTGACTGATATTCTTGGGTGGCGGCATGTCCAAGATAGCCTTGACTTTTGCTGGATCCGCTTCTATTCCTCTTTTAGACACAATGAATCCTAGGAGCTTCCCGGAGGTTACTCCAAAGACACATTTCTTTGGGTTTAATCTTACCTTGTATTTTTCCAGCCTATCAAAAGCAACTGAAAGTATGTCCAAGTGTGTATTTCTGTCTATTGATTTAACCAAAAGGTCGTCGACATAATCTTCCACCTTTACATGCATGAGATCATGGAAGATAGTAGTCATGGCTCGTTGATACGTGGCACCTGTATTTTTCAGCCCAAAGGGCATGACATTCCAGCAGAAGGTTCCCCATGGACAAGTGAATGATGTTTTATGTTGATCTTCAGGTGCAATCCTGATCTGATTATATCCAGAGAATCCGTCCATTAAAGATAACATCTCATGGCCTGCTGTGAGATCAACAATTAAATCAATGTTTGGTAATGGGAAATCGTCCTTCGGACAAGCCTTGTTGATATCCCTGAAGTCTGTACATATTCGGATGCTGCGATCTGGTTTGCTAACAGGTACTAAGTTGGAAATCCATTCAGGATAATCAATTGGGCGTATGAATCCGACATCTAGTAATTTCTCCAGCTCTGCCTTGACTAGCAATGCCACCTGTGGATGCATTTTTCTCAATTTCTGTTTTACTGGTTTTGCCCCCGGTTTGACTGTTAAATGATGCATTACTAAGTCGGGGTCTAGTCCAGGCATATCAGCATAAGACCATGCGAAGTTGACTTGTCGTTCCTTAAAGAAGCTTATGAACCTTGCTTTCTCGGCCTCTGTCAATGATTGAGCCAAAAATATGTTGTGTGGAACCTCTGCTGTACCAATGTTTGTCTTTATAGTCTCCTCTACCAACATGGATGATTTTTCCTCGTATGATGCTGGGAGAATGTCAAGCCTTCCATCTTCGGGCGCCTCAGAGAGGTTTTCACCCTCAGATACGTCCTTTCTTTTTACTTTTTTAGAGTCAGAGAGCGCCACAGTGTGGTTTTCGCCGTAAGACCCTTGTTTTGTCTTTATTTTCACATTTTTGCGACTAGAAGGCCCGACACCCTCACCAAAGTATGCCATGTTATTTAGCTCTATGGCGTATCCTGCTTTATGGTCTCCAAGAGGAAGATCATCGCGAATGCCAAGATAATCAACAATAGCTTCGTCATTTTGAAATGTATCAATCTGTGGTGGTCCATCCTGATCCCAGTCAATGAGTTGGGGGTGAACGAGGGGAAGGTCTTTAGTGTTTTTAGAATCCGCCAGGCTAATAGTGAAGATGTGGTTATATTCAGGTATGTCAAGATAGTCATCGAGGTCATCAATGGCACTCTCCTCATCAGTGTCGATCGTGAGTGAGTCCAAATTATCATCACTAGTAGCACCCTCAGGGACAGGTGTCCTCATCCTATGTGATCCTGACCTAGGGCCCTGAAACGAAGCTTGTGCGGGATCCTTATGGGTCGGTTCTTGACCAACTCTGAATTTCTTGTAAAACTCCTCCTCCTCTGTAGGTTCATCTGGCTCTCTAAATGTCTCATTAAGTTCATAATCGCTGGAGGATTTGTCTGAACCCCATTCCCACTCATTGGAGTCTGTGGAATAATTATCCTCTTGTTGAACTTCAGCCACTTTGACTCGCCATATCTGTTTTGTTCTCTTGTGTTGAATCTTGGGATTTAGAAAACCAAGCCCCTTAGAGCGTTCCCTTCTTGTAGTTAGCTCAGGTTGTAGAGGCTCCATGACACCTTCTTTGCGTAGTCCGAGAGGACTTTTTCCATCATACCCGAATCTCTGCAGAATTTTGAAACCTTTACCATAGTTTTCACAGGGTATTATAATCTGATCATGTGTATCATCTTCAGCGTCCTTATATAGCATTTTATATAAACTTTCTTCCTCTAGTTCGCCCCATTTTTGAAAGACGGTAGGATCCCATTTGAGGAGCATGATGGAGATTTGCTTATTAGGATGTGGTCTCCCATATTCCTTGGGGGAGTTCATGACTTGTCGTAAGAACATTGTTTGATTCAGAGTGTATTCTCCCATGCCTTTGTCTTGAAACCTGGCTCTAAGTTCACCTTGTTTGGATGTCGAGGGCTTTAATGACTCAGGATCAATATATGCTGAAGAAGGAGTAGCCTCACGATTGCTGGGAATGATAATCTCAGTATGTGATCTCAAGTTATTGCAATATATGAATGGATTTGGATCACCATTGACCGTTACCTCGACTCCATTATGAGGAAATTTTATGCACTGATGGTATGTTGATGGGACCGCTCTCATTTCATGAATCCATGGACGTCCTAGCAATATGTTATACGTGAGGTCTAGATCCAGGACTTGACAAATCACGTCCTTTGTTACTGGCCCTATTCTTAGTGGTAAGATGACTGTGCCCTTGGACGAACGCTCTTCATCATCATAAGCCTTAATAGTGATTTGGTTTGTAGCATTCACAGCTTTGTCAGAATATCCCAATTGTCTGATGGTGCTCAATGTACAAATATTAAGACCTGCTCCTCCATCTATCAGGACTCGTTTTATTCGGTGTTTATGTATGAAGGCTTCAATATGTAGAGGTGCATTGTGAGGCTGACTTATGGAGGCGTCATCGGCTTCTGTAAATGTGAGGGAGTGTGGAACGGATAGGTATCCCACCATGGCTTGAAACTGATCCACGTTTAGATCCGTAGGGACAGCAGTATCTCTCAAGGTTTTGTCAAGGACAGCTTTATGTGCAGGAGATATACGTAAGAGCTCAAGAATAGAGATGAGTGCGGGTGTTTTCCCTAATTGCTCTACAAGATCGTACTCAGGCTTAGTTGACGGAAGATTGGTATTCTTAGAAGAGGTTCCTGGCAATGTGATCTTACCTCGACGGGTTGTAACATGACATTCAGAGGTAGCTTCGGATGAAGATCCCACACCTTTTAGGACAATTTTAGGTCGCTGAGGAGGATTCTCAGGATTTTTATTTTTGATAGTAATGGTAGAAATATGATTGTCCATTGAGATGTGATTAATAGTGGAATCATAATTGTAAGATGTTCTAGTGTAATTGGCTTGATCATCTGTGACTTTGCCTTTTCCCTTGTCATGTTTTGGGAATGGTTCCTTAAACACCTCATGCTCTTGGTTAGATGAATGTCCCTCAATCTCAATATCTCCTCTGTCAATGAGATCTTGTACAATGTTTTTCAATCGATGGCAATTACTTGTCTTGTGACCCTTGCTCTTATGAAATTCGCAATATTCATCATCATTCCACCAATTCGGTTTTACCTTTGGTTCATATGGAGGAAAATCTGGGACCGTGATCACTTTGTTTGCTACAAGCTTTTTGAATACTGATTCAAGTGGTTCTCCCAATGGAGTGTACTTCCTTCGTGGTCTAGCAGCCGTTTGATTGTTCACTTGATTGTTGGTAGAATTTGATCCAGAAAAGATGAACTTTGGTCTCACTGTGTTAGCATCAACAACACCATCATTAATTGTGTTCTTGTTCTTGTTCCAAAACTTTGGTTTGTCCTTTCCTTTGAAGTCCTCTTTGTTTTCTTTGAATAGTTTGATAACTCCTTGTTCAATCAAGACCTTTTCTGTTGCTAGGCCCTTTTCAATGACATCCTTAAATGTAGACAAACAAGCTTTTCTGAGATCATAACCAATAGCTTTGTTAACATTTTGTGTGAACATTTCCACCATTTGTTTTTGCGGGATTTCACAAGAGCATCTGCTAGCTAAGTTCCTCCATCTTTGCAAAAATGACGCAAAAGATTCTCCTTCTTTTTGTTTCGTATTGCACAAGGTAGTAACTGAGACATCTGTTTCAATGTTGTAAGAGAAATGTTGAATGAATGCCTCTGCCAAGTCGCCCCATGACTTAATACCAGGAGGTAATTGAGAAAACCATTCCATCGCTTGATCTCCTAAGCTCTGTGGGAACAACCTCATTAAGTATGTTTCTTCTGCCGCTACCTCAATGCAAGCTGTGAAGAATTGTCTTATGTGTGCCTTGGGATCTCCTCTCCCTCTATATTTGTCAAATTTCGGTGTTGCAAAGTGCGGAGGAAACGGAGGCATTGGAATGCTCTTATCAAAGGGATAAGGGCATATATCTCTCATAGTATATGTGGGTTTTGATGTGCCCATGTCTTCCACTTTCTTTTGTAGATCTCTAATTTGTTGCTCCAAATTATTTTTGGGAGGAGATGGATTTCTTGTAGCATATCCCATGTTTGAAACACCCATTTGAGGAGGAGCTTGTTGCATGTATGGATGATACTGATCGTAGACATGTCCATATGGAGGTCGATATTGTTGCGACATGTATGGAGCACTTGGCATAATTTCTTGTTGAGGAACCCCATATCTGTTTTGTGTATATAAACCATATTCAATGGGCCTTTCATTTTCCATTGTGTTGCCCCCAATTTTGGCATGAGGTCTCCTTGTGTCAAAATTTTGAGGAAGTCCTTGAGTATCCATTTGTCTTGGTTGACCCATATCTTGAGCATGTGTTTGAACATAAGGCCTCCATGATGGTCTTTGAGTGTAAGTATCATGCATTTGAGCTTGTGTATGTGGGATTGCTGGTTTCTGAAGCAAAACTGATGGTGACTCCGGCATCATATTATTTGGTCCTCCACTATTTGGTTGAGTTTGTTGTGAAGGTCTACTTTCCATAAGTCGAGATAAGTCAAAATCATGTGGTATCTTAGCTCCACTTTGTGCCATCATGTTTAGAAAGTATTGACGATCTCTCCTCATTATCTCTTCAACCAATCTATTGAATTGAGGATCCATTATAGATTCTTGTATGTCTGCTGATAGTATTGAAGAATTGTCCACATTATCATTGTGTGTAGCGTTGTGTATAGCGTTTGCGCTTTCCATATTTGGATTGTGTCTATAAACATTCATGTCTGGTAATGTAGTGTGCTCAGGATTGTAGAAGACATCATTGTCATACTCATAAGAACTCATGTTTACGGGCCCTTGAGCTTCTTTAGCTTTTCTCCTAGATTTTTGAAGACGGGTTTCAACCATGAACTAGGTGTTAGACCAATATGTGAGAGACTTAGACGAAAATGACAAGAGTATGTAAGACCAAGAGTTGTATGGAGTGTAAATGAATCTGAAGTTTACTTGCAATGTCCAAAGTGTAAGACCAAATATGTATGTTGTAGAGTAGGTGTGACTTCCAAAGAGAGGATAGTTTCTCTTGATGAGGTAAGCTGACCTTGACTCTAAGTAAGACCAAATGAGACCCAAAGGTAAGAAACCTTGATGAGGGACCACTTAGCAAAGTGTTGTAGTATGTAGTGTGTTGACAAAGTATAGTGAGGACAAGCAAGTGACCTTTTTGACTCAAGTTTAGACAAGTATGACTGTAAAATGAGGTATGAAGCAATGATGGACTGTGTAAGACCTTAGAACAGGCTGAATGCTAGATGAACCTGAAGAGATAACCTAGGAAGCTCAAGTGTGCCGAAACTGATTTCTTTGTTTGCTTGACTGTTAAACTTTTTTCAAATCCTGACACAGACGCCTCTGTATACTTCACAGACGCGGTTTTAAGACACAGACGCTATTCTGTTTGACACAAACGTGATTCTGAGATTTCCTGTTGATGTTTGCTAAGACTGTAACAGTTTTTGCAATTGTGGACACAGACGCGCCTGTATAATTCACAGACGCGATTTCCAGACACAGACGTGTCTCTGTTCGACACAGACGCTGATAAAAACACAGACGCTATTCTGTACTTCACAGACGCGTTTATCAGACACAGACGCGGTTTTAACAGACACAGACGCGTTTCTGTAACCTTAGTGCAATCTTTCCTATCTGTGAATTTGTTTTGCTGTGACCAAATCTGATTTTTCGACTGTTTTTCGTGACAAGAGGACACAGTGTTGATGACCCAATGTTTGCAGACTGTTTAGACTCCAAAAAGTGTGTTGTTTGATGTAAAAAGTTTTTTGCATACACTTGAAGACACAAAAAACACAATGTTTTGCTGTTTTGTCTTGATTGTTTGAATGTTTATCATAAGTCAAGCACAATTCTTATGGCTGGCCAGGACAATAATTGTTGATCCCACATGGGGTTTTACCCCCGAGGCTACGCTATTCAGAGCGGATACTTAGATGCTTGACCTCACTGGCTCCACCCTCGGCACTCACTTCTCGGGTCAGCCAAGCATCAGTCCCCATGAAAACTCCCCATGGCGAACTTTGTATCTCTACTAAGAACCGTATGTGTGTGGGCCGCTACCAGAGGTCCGACCTCCTGCCTCAACAACTAGAAGGATTTGGGCATCTAAAACAATGAGGTACTAGTAAGGGCATCCGCTCGTGTGGCCATACATGCGGCACTTTCAGCTCTGTAAATACAGAAGGCTCCCAGCCGGTAGGGGTTACGCCCTACAAATGATCAAATAAATTTGATCAAACGGGTTTATGGGGAGACATAGTGTCGGTATGAACTAATCAGCACACGTTATTCATAGTTTTCACCATGAATACATTTGATTATAGTGGTTTGGATGAGGTGGGTTTTCCTCGCTACCACTTGGGTCGTTCTCTTCTCACTAGTAGTCCTAATGACCACACGGGAAGACAGGCCCTCTAAAGAATAAACAAAAAGAGCCTATTGCTCAAGACACAAAAGACAATGGTTCAATTTTAGTGCACCAATTGAAGTGTTTGCTAAGCTATGAAGACAAGGCACACAAATAAAATTACAAAACCCTAGCTAAGGCCCTGCAACAAAATTGTTAGTAGTTTGGGTTGTTTCAAATGATAACCCCTTCCTGCAAGCACACAAGTTAGGTAAATTTTAAGAAAACCCAAAAAGACTTTGTGAAAAGGGGCCTTCAACAAAAAACGTATTTGCCTCCAAAGCAAGCTGCACAAACCAGGTTAGCTAGATCTGCAAAGGTTAGCCAAAAATAAGCCAGATCTGAAACCCTAAGTACAAAATCCGAAAAGCCGAATCGAAAAACTTGAAAAAAAATTTTGCAAAACAGAATGCACAGACGCTGTTATACCAGACACAGACGCGTCTGTCCAACACAGACGCGGCTCTGTGATTCGCAGACGTGATTTCAGAACACAGACGCCTTTTTATTCTGCAGACGCGATCAGAGGGTTCACAGACGCGATTCGGGATCACAGACGCGACTTTCGGAAACCTGCAAAAATAGAAAATGACAGAAACACAGACGCGATAAAATATGTCACAGACGCCTCTGAAATACAAAAACGCGATCCGAACACTCGCAGACGCGGAAAAAACCTAAAATGTCGTCGAAATCGTCCGATCATCAACTTCAAAAATGCAAAATCTGCAACAAAATGTTAAATGCAAAGGGACAAGAGTCCCACCGGGCGTGCCAAAATGTATATGGTGAAAATGGATAGCAATAAACAACAATATTGAAAGACTAAAATGGATTCAACCACCAAACCCTAGCCTAACAATGAACAAAGATCCACCATAACATATGAAGATAACCTAAGACAATGCAAATATAACTCAAAAATCACAAAGATTATACCATCACATGTCCACTAGGGTTTTGATCTCCATTCTTCCTATCTCCATTGATCTTGTTTGATATGCTTGCTCTCAGATTTTTGTAGGCACAAGAGCTCAACAAAGAACGGAATGTGGTTGCAAGTAGGATCGTAGTGTAGCCAAGTACTCCAAAATTAGTCATTCGGATTAGTCATTAGGGTATGTCATTAGGGTTTGGTAATGAAGAAAGCATCTCCTTAAATAGAAGACACAATAGAAAATGGAGGGTTAAGATTGAGAGGTGTAAAAAGAGAGGTCGGCTAGGATTAGAGGGTAGGTATAAGAAATACCAAAATAATGAAAGGGGTAGGTAGTGTAGGAAATAAGAGATGAATGACATGTGTCATGTGTAGAAAAAGATAATGAATTAATTAAATAAATAAAGATTTATTTAATTAATAGAAGAAGTAGGACAATTAAATAAATAAAATATTTATTTAATTTAGGAAAGGGATAATTTAAATAAATAAATGTATTTATTTAAATGAGAAATAAGGCTAGAAGAGGATAAATGAATTAATTAAATAAATAAAGATTTATTTAATTAATAGAAGAATTAGGCTTAGATAATTAAATAAATAAAATATTTATTTAATTAGACATGACAATTTTGGGTGTCTACAAGCTTTAGTGTGTTGTGCAGGTTTTGAGTCTTTTGTAAATATTTTGTAAAACACTCTTTCACTGTCCAGTTTTGGACTGTTTTGTGTCAATGGGTTGACAACTCCTATACCCATTATGGAATCACCATGAAACCATGGGGAATAGGAGTAAAAACCCTATACATTACCTCAGAGTAAGAAGGGCCCTTGAAGATGCAGGGAAGCCATCCAAAGACCCACTCCTAGGCGAGACTGGACAGTGCCCGACTAGGAAGGGTTAAGGTTGCAGAGGTCCGCGAGAGCAAGGAAGGTCAGAGGAGGATGCACCCTTTGGAGGAGTTGTAGAGGGGTGTGTGGAGAAGAATTTGTGAGAAGGAGGAGCTTCCACCAATCCAGACAAGGTGGTAGAAACACCAAATCATCACTGTGACCCTGGCAGGCCTAAAAACCCTCTTAAAAACCCTTAAAAACCCCAAAATTCACCTAGGGCAGTGTACGGACACTTGGAGTCCCAAAACCTAGAAAATATTTGAGCTTTTGCCAATTGAACAATAATCCTTTTGGGGAGTTTCACAAGTTGGGTCATCGTTTGCAAGGGAGAGCCCTAAAAGTCCGGAATGGAGGCCTAATTGGGCTCATTCCTCGTAGCCCTATTTTGTAGGGAAGAAGCAAAATTGTGAGATCGGTAACAAATAGGAAGGCCTAAACCTCTTGGGGGCACATGAATGGATGGAAAACCATGTCTAAAACCTGTCCTATCCTTACTAGGACCTAAGAAGGTGTAGGACAAGCCAAACCCTTATTAGCCTAAATAAGGGTTCTTTTGAATCTCATGAGTAGGTGAGACCTTAGGAGAAGTATTGCAAGTTGTTGGTGGGTGGATTGGGCAAGGTCAGGGGATTCCACAAGCAAGGGAAGTCCTAGAGACCCTAGGGTGTGGTTAGAACACCTGGTGATCCAAGGAAAGGATCAAAGAGCATAGACTAGGCTAGTCTATCCCATACCCATTCCCAACAGATTGGTATCAGAGCAAGTTAAAGATTTAGTGGACCATGCATGTCTCTATATTCTGATGAATCAGTAGGGGAGAACATAATGGTCACTAATGCAGAGCTGGCTAGGGAGGTAGAAGAGCAGAAGGAGAAAAATAGACTCTTTGAAGAAGCTATGAGTGAGATAAGGGACAAGCTGCAAGAAGTGGTTGATCAGAGGGCACATGGACTCTGGGGTGAGGACACCAAGGATAAAGGAAAGAAAAATATTGATATAGATGACATTATACTTGAACTAGACCCCTTGATCAATGAAGAACCTTTTGTAAAGGCCATCAAGGCTTTGAATACAAAAGCTTTTGAAGGATTGCCACAATTCAGTGGAAGGATGGATATTGACACCGTCATGGAAAGGATTGAGGGTATGGAGAACCATTTTGAGTGGTGTAACAGAAGCCCAAAAGGTTAAGGTTGCCAAATCTAGACTAAGGGGAGCAGCCTTGACATGGTGGAAATACTTGCAAGAGGAGAGGATTAGCATGGGGAAGCTACCTATTGCAAATTGGAAGGCCATGGTGAGTAAGATCAAAGAGAACTACTTGCCAGAGGACTATGAAGTCCAACTTCATAAGAAGAGACAGGGATTAAAGCAGAAGGATCTTGATGTGGCCTCCTACACAGAGGAGTTTCAAAAGCTTTGTCTTAGATCCAAAGTCCAAGAAGAAGAATCCATCAAGGTGGCCAGGTATCTAAGTGGTCTAAAGTGGAGCATCCAAGAGGAGATAAGCCTATGGACTCCTACCACTGTCCAAAAGTGTCATCAACTTGCTGCTAAGGTAGAAGAGAGGAACAAAAGGAAGGGTGACTCCAACAACAGGGGTAGAGGCAGAGGTAGAGATCAAATGAATCACCGAGGTGGTTACCAAAGCAAGACAAGTGAACAAAGGAATCAAGGAGAGTCCAAGTTGAATGAGCATAATAGTGAGACCACTCTTAGAGGAGGTCATTCTCGAGGTAGAGGTACACAAGGGGGCCTAAATAGGGGTAGAGGTACTGGCAGGAGCAGTTCCTACTTTGCAACCATGAAATGCTACAATTGTGGTCAATTGGGACACCCGACCTATAGATGCCCTGACAAGCCTACATCATCAAATAGTGGAAAAAGGGTTGCTTATGCCCATGAAGACACATCAAGTAGCAAGACAACTGAGGTGGACCATATTGAATCAGAGATTGGAGAAAGTTTGATGTTCAATAGAGTCTTGATAAGACAGTTGGTTAAGGGTGAACCTAAGCATAAGAGAGCATTGTTTAGGGTGAGATGCAAGATCCTTGGTAAAGTTTGCAAGGTGATAGTTGATTCAGGGTCAACTGATAACATCATATTAGATGAGGCAGCCAAGAAGTTGAAACTCACAAGGATACCCCACACTAGCCCTTACAAGGTGACATGGTTGAATCAAGAGCAAAGTGTGCTTGTCAATGAACAGACTTGGGTAGAGTTGTCTATTGGAGGATACAAGGATAAGATCCTTTGTGATGTGTTACCCATGGATACCTATCATCTACTACTAGGTAGACCCTGGCAATTTGATAGGAAGGTGATCCATGATGGAGAGGAGAACTCCATTTCCTACAAGAAGGATACCAAAACCTTTAAGATTCAGTCTCTGATAGAGGATGATGAAGGAACCTCAAGAACACCTAGTGTCTT